>NC_084471.1:3099534-3399534 GCF_027409185.1 Cynocephalus volans
ATGGACATTGGAGGACAGGTATCCCTTCGACCTGATGATTTCCATTCCTCTGGGTATATTCCCAGCAGTGAGATAGCTGGGTCATATGGTAGATCTATCTGCAGTTGTTTGAGGAACCTCCCTACCATTTTCCATAGAGGCTGCACCATTTTGCAGTCCCACCAACAGTGTATAAGAGTTCCTTTTTCTCCACAACCTCATCAGCACTTATCATTCTCAGTCTTTTGGATTTTAGCCATCCTAACTGGAGTGAGATGGTATCTCAGTGTGGTTTTGATTTGCATTTCCTGGATGCTGAGTGATGTTGAGCATTTTTTCATGTGTTTGTTGGCCATTTGTATGTCTTCCTTTGAGAAATGCCTATCCAGCTCCTTTGCCCATTTTATAATTGGGTTATTTGGTTTTGTGCTGTAAAGTTGTTTGAGTTCCTTGTATATTCTGGATATTAATCCTTTGTCAGATGTTGTTTTAGTCCGTTTGTGTTGCTATAACAGAAATACCTGAGACTGGGTAATTTATAAGGAAAAGAGGTTTATTTGGCTCACGATTCTGGGACAGCTGCATCCAGCATGGGCCTCAGGTTGCTTCTACTCATGGCACAAAGTGGCAGGCAGCCAGCAGGTACAAGCAGATCACATGGTGAGAGGAAGCAAGAGAGAGAAGCAAGAGGAGGTGCCAGAGGCTCTTAAACAATCAGGTCCCATGGGAACTAATAGAGTGAGAACTCACTCATTACTACCCCTCCTCCCCCAGGGAGAGCATTAATCCATTCATGAAGGATCTGCCCCCATGACTCAAACAGTTTCCAACACTGCCACAGTGGGGATCAAATTTCCACATGAGTTTTGGAGGGGACAACAAATCCAAATTCCATCAGATGTATATTTTGCAAATATTTTCTCCCACTCTGTTGGTTATCTTTCCACTATGTTGATTGTTTCTTTTGCTATGCAGAAACTTTTTAGCTTGATACAATCTCATTTGTTTAATTTTCCTTTAGTTGCCTGTGCTTTGGGGGTCATATTCATGAAGTCTGTACCCGCACCTACTTACTAGAGTGTTTCCTCCATGTTTTCTTTAAGGAGTTTTATTGTCTCAGGATGTATGTTTAATTATTTAATCTATTTTGAGTTAGTTTTGGTATATGGTGAGAGGTACAGGTCTAGTTTCATTCTTGTACATATGAATATCCAGTTTTCCCAGCAACATTTGCTGAAGAGATGGTCTCTTACCCAGTGTGTAGACTTGATGCCTTTGTCAAAGATCAGATGGCTGTAGGTGTATTGGTTGACTTCTGGGTTCTCTATTCATTTCCATTGTTCGGTATGTCTGTTTTTATGTCAGTACCAGGCTGTTTTGGTTATTATAGCTTTGTAATATAATTTAAGTAGGTAGTGTGATATCTCCAGCTTTACTTTTTTTGCTCAGGATTGCTTTGGCTATATGAGGTCTTGGTTATTGCATATATGTGTCTAAATAGTTTTTTTTTCCATTTCTGAGAAAAATGTCATTGGAATTTTCATAGGGATTGCATTGGATCTGTAGATCACTTTGTATAACATGAATATTTTCACAATGTTAATTCTTCTGATCCAAGAGCATGGGATATCTTTCAATCTTCTTGTGTCCTCTTTAATTTCTCTCAACAGTGGTTTGTAGTTCTCTTCATAGAGAGCTTTTACATCCTTGGTTAACTTAATTCCTAAGTGTTTTATTTTTTGGTGGCTATTGTAAATGCACTAGCTTTCTAGATTTCTTTTCTGCATGTTCACGGTTGGAATATAGAAATGCTACTAATTTTTGTGTGTTGATTTTGTATCCTGTGCTTTGCTGAAATCATTTATCAATTCTAAGAGGTTTTTGGTAGAGGCTTTAGGCTGTTCACTATATAGGATCATATCATGTGCAAACAGCGACAGTTTGACTTCATCTTTTCCAGTCTGGATGCCCTTCATTCCCTTCTCTTATTGCTCTAGCCACTACTTCCAACACTGTGTTGAATAGGAGTGGTGAGAGTGGGCATCCTTGTCTAGTCCCTGTTCTTAAGGGAAAAGCTGATTCAGGATGATATTAGCAGTGGGCTTATCATATATGGCTTTAATTGTGTTGAGAAACTTTCCATCTATACCTAACTTGTAGAGAGTCTTTATCAAGAGTGAATGTTGAATTTTGTCAAATGCTTTTTCACCATCTATAGAGATGATCATATGGTTTTTGTCTTTGCTTTTATTGGTGTGGTGTATCGCATTTATTGATTTGCATATATTGAACAAACCTTGCATTCCTGGGATGAATCCCACTTGATCATGGTGTATAATTTTGTGTATGTGTTGTTGTATTCTGTTAGCTAGTATTTTACCAAGGATTTTTCATCTATATTCATCAAGGATATTGGCCTGTGTTTTTCTATTTTTGTTGTATTTTTGTCTGGTTTTGGTCTCAGGGTGATGTTTGCCTCATAGAATGAGTTTGGGAGAATGGCTTCTGTTTCAATCTTTTGGAACAGTTTGTAGAGAATTGGTATCAGTTCCTCTTTGAAGGTGTATTAGAACTCTGCTGTGAACCCATCCAGTCCTGGGCTTTTCTTTGTTGGGAGCCTTCTGATAATAGCTTCAATCTTTTTTATTGTTATTGGTCTGTTCAGATTTTCTATATCTTCTTGTCTCAGTTTTGGTAGTTTGCATGTGTCCAGAAATTTATCCATTTCCTCCAGATTTTCAAATTTGTTGGCATATAGTTGTTTACAGTAGTCTCTAATGATTTCTTGTATTTCTGAGGTGTCAGTTGTAATATCACCTTTTTCATTTCTAATTTTTGTTATTTGGGTCTTCTCTCTTCTTTTCTTATTTAGCCTTGCTAAAAGGTTTGTCAATTTTTTTATCTTTTCAAAAAATCAACTTTTTGTTTCATTGATCTTTTGTATCTTTTTGGGGTTTCTATTTCATTTAGTTCTACTCTGATCTTAATTATTTCTATCCATCTACTAACTTTGGGTTTGGATTGTTCTTGTTTTTTAGATCTTTAAGTTAAATTCTTAGGTTGTTTATTTGCCATCTTTCTATTCTTCTGAAGTAAACATTTAATGTGATAAATTTCCCCCTTAGCACTACTTTTGCATATCCCACAGGTTTTGGTATGATGTGTCATTATTTTCATTCATTTCAGGAAATTTTTTGATTTCTTGTTTAATTTCTTCTTGCATCCATATGTCATTAAATAGAGTGTTGTTTAATTTCCATGTGTTTGTATAGTTGCCAAAGTTTCATTTGTTATTGATTTCTAATGTTAATCCATTGTGATTAGAAAAAATACATAAAATAATTCCAAGTTTTTTGAATTTGTTGAGACTTGCTTTGTGCCCTAACATGTTGTCTGTCCTGGAGAATATTTCATGTGTTGAGAAGAATGAATATTCTGAGGTTTGGGGATGGAATGTTCTGTAGATACCTCCCAAATCCAACTGGTCTAAAGTGTTGTTTAGATCTTGTGTTTCTCTATTGATTTTTTGTCAAGACAATCTATCCAATGTTGAGAGAGGGATGTTCAGGTCCCCCGCTATTATGCTATTAGTGTCTATCTCATTCTTTAGACCTAATAGTGTTTGCTTTATAAATCTGGCTGCTCTGACATTGGGTGCATATATATTTGTGATTGTTATGTCATCCTGATGGATAGATCCTTTTATCATTATATAGTGGCCTTCTTTATCTCTTTTTATGGTTTTGGCTTTAAAGTCTATTTTATCTGATCAGAATAGCTACTCCAGCTTGTTTTTCATTTCTCTTTGTGTGGTATATCTTTTTCCATCCTTTCACTCTTAGTCTATGTGGGTCTTTACAGGTGAGGTGAGTCTATAGAAGGCAGCATACTATTGGGTCCATCTTTTTAATCCAGTCAGTCGGTCTGTGTCTTTTGAGTGGGGAATATAATCCCTTTACATTTAGAGTTATTATTGAAAGGTGTTGATTTACTCATAGAATTTTATTGATTTTTGTTTAGATGTCTTAAGTATCTTTTGATCCTTTCTTTCTGATTTTCTGTTTGTCTTCTATATTTGTTGGTTTCTTTGGGTGGTAGATAAACTATTTTTTCTCTTTATTGTTAGCATTTTTGTTTTACTAGTAGATTTTGTTCTTTGTTGAGTATTCATGGCAGTGATGGTTTTTTTTTTTTTTTTTCAGGTATCAAACCCAGTACTTCCTTGAGAATTTCTTGTAAGGCTGGTCATGTGGTAGTGAAATCCTGCAGTTTTCATTTGTCTGAGAAATATACTATTTGTCCTTCAATTCGGAAGGATAGCCTTGCTGGGTAAAGTATTCTTGGCTGGCAATTTTTGTTCTTCGGTATTTTGAATATATCATCCTATTCTTTTCTGGCTTTTAGGGTTTCTGATGAAAAGTCTGATGTTATTCTGATTGGGGCTCCCTTATAGGCAACTTTCCACTTCTCTCTTGCAGCTTTTAAGATTCTTTCTTTGTCTTTGAGTTTTGCCAGTTTGACTATAACATGTCTTGGAGAGGACATTTTTGGGTTAAATATGTTAGGGGATCTTTGGGCCTCCTGAATCTGAAGATCTGTGTCTTTCCCCATACCTGGGAAGTTTTCTACTATTATTTTGTTGAGTATGTTTTCAATGCCATTTATTTTTTCCTCCCCTTCTGGAGTACTCATGATTCAGATATTTGAGTGCTTAAGGTTGTCTGTTATCTCTCTTAGATTTTCTTCAATTTTTTAAATTCTTTTTTTCTTTTTTCTGGTCTTCCTGTGTAAATTCAGCCTGTCTTCAAGGTAAGAAGTTCTCTCTTCTGCTTCTGCAAGCCTGCTGGTTAGACTTTCTATTATGTTTTTTTATTTCATTGAATGAATTCTTCAGCTCCACAAGCTCTGCTGCATTCTTTTTCAGGGCATTGATTTCTTTGTACATTTCTTCTTTCAGATCTTGTATATCTTTTCTCATTTCATTGTGTTGTCTAACTGAGTTTTCTTGTATCTCATTTAGTTTCCTTAGAATTGTTGCTCTAAATTCCTTGTCAGTCATTTCAAGGACTTCCTGTTCTATAGAATCTAGAGCTTAAGAGTTATTTTTTTCCTTTGGTGGTGATGTACTTTCTTGATTTTTCATATTTCTGGTATCTTCCCTTTGGTGTTTAGTCATTGTGGCAGGGGATATCATGGTCCACTTGTTCCACTGTGATGTCTGGCCTGGATCCTGAGGGGACTGCTAATTCTGGGCAGCAGGCACTGGCCTGGGCTATGGGTCCCAATGGCACCTGCTTTTTCCAGAGCAGCTAACTTGGGCATGTGGGCCCAGCAGCTCTTGGGCCTCCCTAAGTGGCAGGGACTGACCTGGGCTGGAGGTCCTGTGACTCTTTCCTATTCCTGCATGGCTGACTCGGGGCATATGGGCCTGGCAGCTCTCAGGCCTCTCTGGGTGGCAGGCACTGGCCTGGGCTGGGGTTCCACAGCACCTGCCTTTTCTGGCATGGCTGACTTGGGGCATGTGAGGCCAGTGGTTCTTGGGCCTCTCTAAGCAGCAGGGATTGACCTGGGATGGAGATCCTGCAGCTCCTGCCTTTTCCAGTGCAGCTGACTCAGGGCATGTGGTGACCTGAGTATCTCTGACTCAACTGGAAGACACTTATTTCTGGACTCCCCTGTAATATAATTTCCATATATCTCCCCTCCACACACACACACATACACACACACACACACACACACACACACACACACACACAACTGAGGGAGCAAGACTCACCATTAGTGCACCTGAAATCTGGCTACATTTGTCCTAAACTCTAAGGACTGCAGGGGCAGGAAGACTCAGTAGAAGAGATTGTGCAGGGAGACCAAGGTTTCTGCAAGGCTTCACTGCCTGTGTGTGGGGTTTCCAAATTGGGTTCTTTTTGTCATGTCAGGAGTGCAGAGGGAGCAAGGATGTATATTTTTACGTCTTAAGGATTTTAGGGTACCTAACAGCAGTCATATGATTCCTCAAGAAACAGCAGTGTCTTCCAACCACATCACTGATGTTATTGGCGGTAGCTGAAGCTTGCAACTCAAGGTGGCCACCCTGGTCTGGGCTGGATTTCAGTTCGACAACTACAATTGAGCACATATAGGCCAGGTACTGTACTAGTGGGTACTGAGAATGCAGGAGTTAAACATGGCTTGCAGAGGACTAGGAGCATCAATATCTCACTAACAGTCAAAATAGCAACAGACAAGCATGCTGGGTATTGGAGGAATGAGGCTCAGCCTGGACGTTTACAACCTTGCCCAGGAAAATACAGCAAATTTGTCAAATAGCACTCAATGAATCCAAATTCTTTTGGAACTATTTTATTTTAAAACACAAGATTAATAGAAAGGGAACCATAAAAGCCATATTTGGTGTGAAATTTTTGAAAACCATTGGTTTTAATGTTACCTGGCATAGCCAGATGCCTCAGCATGCTGGAAATCCCCAAAGAAGCCACCTGCATGTGACATAGTTCTGCTGCACTCCCCCAATATAATAAAACACTGCTCTGAGACTCAGTTCCAGTACTAGCTACATAAATAAAAGTTCCAGAAAGAATAAATCTTTAGAACCAATATGGAAATGAGCATTTTCAGACAGTTTCATAGACTTGCGAAAGATATTTAAATATTGAGAGTGTGGAGCCCAGCTGGGCAGGCTGTGAACTCTCCATAATGACATCCTTGTAATAAATGCTGAAATTCATAAACAATGGTCTTCCCCTGATACAGCTCACAATTTATGATTCTTGTTGATCTTTTGTCACAAACCACATGGCTACAAACCCAAACCCCATGGAACATATGTGTGTGTGTGCATGCATGTATGGGTGTGAACATATGTGAATATGGGTGTGCACATGTGTATATATGTATGGATGTACGCATGCATATGTGCATGTGTGTGCCTATGCATGAGCATGCATGTGCCTGTGTGTGACCATGTGAGTGTGTACACATGTGTGGGTGTGCACACATGGGCATGTGTGAGTACGCACGTGTGTAGGCATGTGCATGCATGTGTGAGAATGTGTGGGTGTGCATGTTGTGCATACATACCTATGAACACATGTGTGAGCATGTGTGTGCTTGTCTCCTCCCTGTGTGCACATGTGAGTGTGCATACATATGTGTATGTGTGTGGGTGGGTGTGCACCAGTGTACGCATGTGTGTGCACATGTGCATGTGTGAGCATGTGTGTATTCTGGTGTCCATATGTTGTGCATGCAATTTTTACATGTGTGTGTGCATGCATGTTTGCAATTCATCTTTAGACATGTTGTTTCTTTGCTCCTTCTCCAGCTGGGGATTTTAAATAACTTGTGCTGTGAGACAGAAAGCCTATAAGGTTAAACATGTGAATTTTGGAGGGAGGGAATGAGTCACAAATACTGATACATTGTGGTTTTTTATTCTGACAGTTTTGAATTCCCATAGTGCCCTTAAAACCAAATCTTGCAAAAGTGCTTACTTTGTTCTGTCGAGGAGAATGGAAACAAACCTGAGGAACCCTCTTGCACTACACACTATGTAGTGCTTTGTTCAGGCCCCTGGGTGGCTGGAGCCATCCCGACCTGTGGAGCTGTCCATCCAGTGATGGCTGACATTCGTGACTGGGAGGAAAAGGTGGAACCTCTGGACACCAAAGAGGATCTTGACCATGATGGCTCTTCTATAACATTTAGAATTTGCTGGGTTTTCTCATCCATTGAGTGAGTATGAAAATAACATTGACATCTTAATAAGCTTTCGAAGCTCAAGCTAGATAAACATTGCAAAGTATTCAGTACACTATGTAGCACCAGCCAACCCTTGGTTTGTGATTGTTATTGTTTTTAACCTCAACATGTGGTTGTAGAGAAAATATGGGGAATTTTAAAAGGTGAGCTTTATATGACTGGTGAGTGTGTGTGCATTCATGTATGAGGGAACTTCAAAAAGTTCATGGAAAGGTTTGTATTATCATTTAATTCTATTTATCCATGAACTTCCTAAAGTACCCTGTAGAGCTAGGGCTTTGGTCTGGAGCTCACAGATCCCTTGAGCCCATTTTCAAACCCTTCACACACAGGTCTTCAAGCTAGGTAACCACCAAAAAGGTCCTTGAAGCCTTGGCTAAAGTAGGAATAGTCTTTATTCAGCACACACACATCTGAGAGATAAACAGCACAAAGAGAAACTCAGAAACTGAACTGCTACTGGAAAAGTCCAAAGAGTAACTGAAACTGAGCAGCTGTCGGCAGAGTAAACATGTTCTATTTTTAGATGTGAGCTCTCTGCCGGCTGGCCTGCTCCACAAACTCAAGAACATACAATAGCAACAAAACTAAAAAGATACATGGGTGCATATGCACACTAAATCCACCCACACACAACTTGCTTACAAGATATGTTGAGGGAGACTGACTAAATTATTCTGTTTTCCCCACATAACCTCATACATGTGAGTGCTAAAGAGAGACTGAGAATAACACTGTGGGTGTAAATTTTCTCTAGAAGAAGGTAACAGGAAGTAAGAGCATGACCATGTGCAAGCACAGGAGAAAAGAGGAGGAAATATGCTCAGGAGCTGACAAAAATGGGCCATGAGACAAGGAGTCCTGAAATCATCCACAATAACTCAGATCTGGAAACCACCTGAGATACAGCAGATAGAAAAATTTAGGTAAAAAGTTGCCCAAAGCTACTCAGCAATTAATGGGCAGAGCCATGATTAGGTTCCTTCCTAGATGCATGATCTTCCCTGCAGTACAGACTCCACCCAAATTTATGCAACGGAGCAACTCTGGCCACCATTTCACCCATGGAGCATGGGTTCTCAGATGCATGGAGGCTTTCCTGGATATTTTGCTTCATTCAGAAAAATTTCTGTTGAGTCAGAGCACGTTTTGACTCAGCAGTGACATGGGTATAATCTCACCCAGTCCCTGAGGACCAGGGAAGCATGAACTTCGGCAGAACGGAGCAGCTGTCTTGGCTGCTTCCTGGATGAATCTGACACCATCACTCACTTCTCCTTGCTTGCCTCGGAGGTTGGGAAGACTCTCAGTTGAAATACTGAAAAGAACAGGCCATGTGCTTGTGAATGATGTTATCATCAGCATTCATTAACCTCTTTTTTAAATACTCTGTTCCAGGTACTGGTCTCGGTACTGGAAATACAGTAACAGACCATCTGGCCAGTGTCTCTGATGCTATGGCATTGCCATTCACATGGAGGTGACAGACAAAATATACAGCATGTCAGATGATGGCAGAGCTATAGATGAAAATAAAGCATTGTAAGCGGTACGAGTAGGCCAGGGTCGAGGGTGGATTGATATTTCAAGCAGGACCCTCAGAGAAGTTCCAAGTGATAAGGTGAAGCTAAGCAGATACCTGCAGGAAATGAGAAGGCAGTAACTGCCCGTCCTCTGGTCAAAGTCATCGAATGTGATGGTCCATTTTAAATCCCTGCACTACTCATCAAATTTTATTCCTCAGTAAAAGCCTGCAAAAACTTTTTAAGAACTTCCAGAGAACTTTCCCTCTGAAGGAAGATGCACTAGCAGCTCTGCTTTAAAAGTGCCAAAACCTAAGGCTTATAAACCTAAGGCTTGCAAGTTCTTGTGTATCCATCCTAGGAAGTTAAATAAATACGCTGCCTTGCTGGGCACAGACAAAGCTTTGCACATGAAGGTAGAGCATGCAGAAAGGTATCAGGGTCTCCGGAAAAAAGCTATTCAAGGTGTCAACCAGCTGGTTATGAGCTGTGGGGTCATAGGCAAGTCACTTAAAAATCTCCAAGTCTCAGCTTCTTGGCATGATGAGGCAGGATAGCACCTGCTGTGCCTGGCATGTAGAGTAGCTATGAGGTGCAAAGGAATGATGCATGAGAAAATGCTCCTGTTCTGAAGCCAGCCCCTTGAGAGGGCCCTGGGCTGGGGGCAGGAGATGCAGAGCTGGAAAAGTTATGGTCTCTGTAGTTCAGTACTGACAACATAGAGGGTAAACAGACGTGGAAAGAATCCTGGCAAAGATGTCTCTGAAATACAAAGAGGGACTTCAATTTTTGGCGTATGGTGGGTTATTCATCCTGGAAAACCTCCTACTATATAAAGTGAAACAGGCTGAAATCAATTTTAAATTAATCCTTTTAAGTGTATTGCCGAGCTTAATCAAAAGTAAGGGAAATCCTCACAGCAGAAACCCAGTAAGCGGATGCTGATGGCTTTGCTGCCATGAAGGTATTTTATAGCCCAGGAACCCTGGAGACTTGCATTATGAGGGTGGTGTGGGAGTGGCACCAGGTGAGGACCTGTAACTGGGACTCTTAAATAAATGCTATTCCCTCATGGAGAACAAGAACTAGGAAAGAAAATATTTCCCACAAAGGGAGACCGGAGGTAATCTTCCCTGGATACTGGGAATAGAACAGGAGGAACCACTGAGAATGGGAAGCTATACTCCAAGTGAACACATCTAGTGGCATTGGTCTCGGTTGGGTTCACTCCCACGTGCACTGTTGAGGCAAACACACACCCTCTGCAGTAATACCACCCCTCTACAGCCACCTTCTGTGATTTCCACAGGATTTCAAAGAACACAGATCTCAATTTAACAGCAGAAATAGTAAAACCAAATAAAATACACCAAGAGTGAAAGGTGCCAGTGGGAATAAAGAAACAAACAGGGGAATTATATACCCAATGACTTCATGTTCTGAGAAAAATGTTAAATAGATAGGTTTAATATATTTAAAGAAATAATTTTTTAAGTAAAGGTATGAATAGAAAAGACGCTATCAAAATATCAGGTATATTTGATGTTGAACTTTCAGAATGAAACATCTCATAAGTTTAATTTAATTTTAAATGGGTTGGTTAAGTCAAAGTTTCGAAAACAAGTAGTGAGAAAGATGGATCTCAATTTATTGCCTAAAATGTAGCTCATGGAGACCTAGATATGGCAAACATCAAAGGAAGGTTAAGAGGAATGGAAGATAGAGTGAGAAAGGCTATTTGTATCTAAATGTGACTCCTGGGAGGAAAAAGGAATAAAGGCAAGACGGGAGGAAAAAAGGGAGGGAGAAAGAGAAAAAAGTGGAAAAAGACAATATTGAACATAATGGCAAGGGACTTTTTAGAATTAATTAAAGCTATGAATCATCGTGTACTGAGAGCCTAGTAAATCCCAGTCTGGATAAATATAAATAAATTAATATCAAAATACATTCATTAATGAAGAACCATAAAATTCAAAGGAAAGGAAGAAAACTGTAAAATCATCCAGATTACCTACAAGAAGACAACTTATGACAACAGCATGCATATCAACAGTGACAATGGAAACCAGAAGAAAGTGGAATTCCACCTTCAGAATGCCACATTAACACTTATGCCTGTGACACTGCCACTCAACAATGAAGGTAAAGACATTCTCAGATCACTAAACCACACACCTAAAGAAATTTCTAATACATTTATTTCATAGAGAAGGAAAATGACACTAAAAGGGCTGGTGGTGAAGAAAATGGTAGCCATGCCTGTAAGCCTAAACAAAATATTGATTATATAGAATAATGATGAATGTCTAATTTCTGGAGCTAACAATCTGCAGTGCTGTTAATTAATCATCACAATAGATTTTAAGACAGCCCCCCCCACACACAAGAAATACAGGTGCAATGCCCTGAACAGATGTAACAAGTCTACAGAGAACATCAGTTGCTTGTCTCGTGCCAGGCACTGCTGGGCATGGGACTTCAAAGATGAAGAAAATACCCAGCCTTTTCTTTGAAGAACCCAAAGTACTGAGGAAGTGAAGGACTTGTAAACAGATAATTGCACTGGCACTAGCACGTGGAGGTTTGGTCTCTCCCAGCCTTTTGTGGACCACCCCACGCCTTCCTGCAGCAACCCTATGAGATACGGTCTGTGAGGATGTTCAGGGGCTGCTGGTCTTCCTGGCTTCCAGCCTTGTCCACTTCCACCAAGCTTATCACACTACAGTCTCTTTCTCAAATATGCATTTCTTTGAATTTGTGCCCTAATAAATTGCTTCAGTGGGGCCACTACCTTCAAGATCAGCTCCCAGCTCTTTTGTCTGGCACTTGTGGCTCTTTCATCTGGCCTCCACCCCCACCTCTAGGATTGGTTCCCAGCCCAGCTCTCTTCCCACTACACAAACACATGTGCACACATGCATACACAGACACATGCTTATATTTACACACATGTACAATCACACATGTGAACACCAGGCATGGATTCATACACACACACACACACAATGCATCCTTCATTGTATCCTTCATTGCTGACCCTCTGTCTACCACTGGTCTGTGCATGTGGCCTTTTGCCCTGCAGAGCCTGTCATCCTCTGCAAAACCTTCCATGTGCTCCTTTCCCCACTGCCTACCTGGATTGTCCTTACAGACTGAATATTCTCACCACCCAAAATTTGTATGTTGAAGCCCTAATCTCCAGCGTGGCTGTATCTGGCGATGGGTTCTCTAAGGTAGTAATTAGGGGTTCAACGAGGCTATAGGGTAGGATTAGGGATCCCTTAGACAGGAGTAAGGAAAACTCACCAGAGAGCTCGCTGTCTCTCTGTTTAAGGATCCATGCACCAAGGAAGGGCCCAGGAGCACACAGTGAGACGGTGAACATCTGCAGTCTAAGCAGAGAGCCTTCACCAGACACCAACCCTGCCAGCACCTTGACCTTGGATTTCTGGCTTCCAAAACTGGGAGAAAAAAAATTCTGTTGTTCAAGTCACCCAGTCTGTGGCCCTTTGTCACAAATACATGCAATTGTGAATGAGCAGGTGGGCGCTCACAGAGCCTTGCTTGTGACTATAACACACCAGTTGGTCTGTATATCACTTTCCAGTCTCTCTTCGTCCAACAAGGGCTTAAGGGCGAGAGTCGTTTTACTGACTCTGTACCTTCTGCAAAATGCTGAGAACAAAGTAGCCTCGGTGCTTGGGAAACATTTAATGAGTGAACAGAACAGTCCCCATGGTCAGGACAGTCATCTGTATAAGGAACAGTGGGGCACAGAGATCAGAGCTGTCTGTTCAGAGATGTAACCATAACCCTGTTCCTGAGTGTATCATAAGCCTCCCACATGTTGCAAATCATCTCCCTTCTTTATTGGTATTCTCTGTGCTTCTTGGCTTCATTGTCATCTAAGATTAATATTTATCTGAATAATTATTTTCAAATAAGATAAAAACCAATATTTCAAGCATAAGCCTTCCGACGCATACAGGAAATTCTGCCTATTTTCAAAACCGTTCATCAAATCCACTCTGGCTGGAGACAAGTGGGAAAACTGCTCCCGAGCTAGGACCCTCCAGCTGCTTAGCCATTCATTCATTGTCACGTGCGGCGTGTTGGACAGTGGGCTCCTCCACCTGTCAACGGACACAGGGAAACTTCTCAGAGTCACTGGGCACTGAGTGGACTTGGAGAGCTTTGAGATATCTAAGAGGTTGGGGTTTGTCCTCGGATACACCTGTCACCAGGAAAGCCAAGCTCACATGGCTTTAGTCTAGAAAATTCCTTCTAATGTGTTCGTTTAAAAATGTTCTACTCCCCACACCTCTGAAGAAAAGGCTTTTCTTTCCTCTTGGACCTCACTCAAAGCGATGCCCCTTTGTCTCCTTTTTGATGGCACTAAGTGGGTTTTCTTGTGCGGTCTCCACTGATTGGACCTTTTGCTGGTCTAAAGAAACATGCCCTTTGTTGATCTGGCACATAACCCACCTCAGATCTTCTCATAAAGATCTTTAAGTGCATGTCCCTGTATAACTTCCCAGTGGATTGACCACAACTGAACAATTAACAACATATTTTTACCTTGCAGAGGAGTAGAGAAATGCACATTGTAGGATTTTTTTTAAAGATTTCTTTTTTAAATATAAAAACTTCTTTGGAAGAATGTTCCTTATTAGGAGAACAGCAAAGAAAACCCTAAGTCCTCAGAGAGGTATTTGAAGCCTAAGTTCTGTAATGATTTTCAAGTTCAAAGTTGGGCTGCTCTGTTCTTGCTAATGATGTGCTCCAGCCCTGGGCTCTGCAGGTGGCTGCTATGGCCCCATTAAAATGGAGGCACCTGTTTCCTTATTAAAGTGTCATATCTGCCAGCCCCTCTCCACTTGGGCTGAGTCAATTAGTATGGGCGGCAATGTTTAAGACCATAGTGACTACCATTATCACATTCCCTACTCCAGCGGAGGAAGGAGACCTGAGTTGGGGGAGACAGAGAGGCTGGGGGGCGGTGTGTAGAGACACAGGGTGAGGCCTGTCTCCCCAATCCCAAGAGCACAGCTCTAATGCAGGGACACCTGACAACCAGTTCCAGTGGAATACAAATCCACATCATTTATCATAGCTCATCTCTCTTCAAATAGGCCCTCGTATGGAAAGGAAGCAGCAGAGTCCACACGATTTCTCCTTTGTGCGGGGACTGGTCCTCATCAGAGAACACAGACATGGGCCGGACATCTCCCTCGCTTGCCATCCCACACCCCAGTGCCTCACAGAAGAGCTTCTCTCTGCAGAGAGTCTCAGGGCGAAGACACCAATGCATGCACCCCTCC
This sequence comes from Cynocephalus volans, assembly GCF_027409185.1. Lineage (NCBI taxonomy): Eukaryota > Metazoa > Chordata > Mammalia > Dermoptera > Cynocephalidae > Cynocephalus > Cynocephalus volans. Next base: position 3,114,143 of record NC_084471.1, read on the forward strand.
GTGTCTGTGCCTCCAAAAATGAACTTCCAAGGAGTCGTTCTGCCAGACCTGTCATTTCCTGTGCCCTCTGCTTTGGAGGGAAACTTCGTAACCAATGACTGGAGCCCCAGAGCCTCAGGGCTCCTCAGCAGGTCCCCGCTCCAGAAGTGGAGCCTGTGGAGAGGCCACTCTGCTTATGGATTGTCCTAGTTAATCTTTGCCTCTCTCAGTAAACTCTAAACATCCGATGGTGGACTTGGAGCACTCTTAGGACACAAGAATTCTCCACAGCCCACCCTGCCAGCTCAGCAGACCCCCTGCCCCCCTCCCGAGTGCAGCACAGTTCTCCACACTTCCACCCACTTCCACCCCTCACCGTTCCTATTCTTTTCCCAAATGCCCTCCTGAGTCTTTTGTGTGTCCAACTCCCAGGGAAACCCCCTGCCCCAGCCCCCTGAAACTTCCCTGGCCCTTCAGGAAAAGCCGGCCTCTGTCTCCTCCTGGAAGCTCTGCCGGGGTGTGGGGGGAGCTCTGGAACACACAGCACCTGCTGTTGTTGACCGCCTGTTTGAAACGGTGGCTCTGCCTCTAGAAACCCTCTTCACCTCCAAGACCCAGCTCAAGGCCCCTCCCCTAAGAAGTTTTCCCAGGAACTCTGTCTTAGTCTGACCGGGCTGCATAAACAATACCATGGACTGGGCAGCTTAAAGAGCAGACATTCATTTTCCTATAGTACTGGAGGCTGGAAGTCCAAGAGCAGGCGGGCCGATGGGTTTGGGCCCTGGTGAGACCCCACTTCCTGGTTTATGGTCGGCGCCTTCCTGCTGTGTCCCCACGTGGAGGGTGGACGGGAGAGCAAGGACTCGCAGGCATTTCTTCTTGTCAAGATACCCATCCCATCCTACGGGCCCACCCTGAGGACCTCATCTACCCTAACTGCGCCCCAAAGCCCCACCTCCTAACACCGACCCATTGGATTTAGGGCTTCAACATATGAATTTGGGGGGACACTGACATTCAGTCCCTAATACCTCAGTGACACCCTCTCTGGGCAGATGGACACCACTCTTGTGTGTCCTTGAGTTCTGCATTCCCTCTTCTGTCACAGCTCTGCACCGGCCCGTGCTCTCCCTACAGCTTTACACCCTTCCTCCAGGAACCACCTCGGTCACTTGTGCCCCCAAAAACCTCTCTTCTCCGACTCTTGCTTTCTGTTTTAACCAGAACCACACATGAAGGTATTTGAGAGATGACTCCTTCCACAAGGGCTTTCACTTTGCGTGACCAGCGACCTCCTGAACTGCAAGTGGGAAGGGACCATGCTCCGTTCATGTCCCCAGTGAGACCCTGGGCTGACTCTCGTAAAAGTCCACGGAGAACCACGCCTGGTTTCAGGTTGCGCAGAGCCAAGTGTCAATCCTGGCTTGAGCCCCAGGTGACTCTGTGTCTTCGGGAGATGCCCTTCTGGAGCCCTGGTCACCAGCATGCATGACACCCCCAGAGCAGACCCACATTGGTGGTGAGTTGGGCTAGGTTGCCCGACAAATGCCACCTCTGACATCACCCAGCAGCCCCAAGTGACACCAGCACCATCAAAGGAAACTTACACTTGGTTTAGAGAAGTTCCTGTGAGAGCCCTCTGCAATGAGTGAGAGGCTGTCAGCAGGTGCTGCTGTTTTCCCGGTGTCCGGTGTCTCCTTCCACCTTCTACCCACCTTCCTGGTGAGGTGCTAATGTCCGCCCTTCACAGATGCAGAAACCAGGGCATGGAGGAGTGGCCGGCGGAGCCCAGGCCTGTCTGGGTCCCCAACCTCACACCCCACTGCACAGCGCGGCTGCAGGGGGCTCTGAAGGCCGAAGCATTGCAGTCTGTGTTTCTGCAATGGAAACAGCTTTGTCCCCACGGTTCGTGATTCCTCCAGCCCACAACCCCAGGCACTTGTACTCCCTGCGCCATGCAGCGTGGTGTCCTCTGCACCTGGACAGCTCCATCCTGCATCCTCAGTCCGGGATGCATCTGTCATGAGGCACACTTTGCTAAGATGGTTTCAGTTCCTCTAAAATTCAGGAAGTCTTAGCAGGGCGGGAGGGTTGACCTTGCAATCCTGCATCGGCCCAGTGAGTGATTTTATTTATTTTTATTGAGTGATTTTAAATTGAGATGGGTGTTATCTGGAGAAATGCCACCCACCGTCATCAGAGGCCACAGGCCGAGCCACCTTCCATGCTGCCTGAGGCTCCCAGGTCCTGCTCCAGACACTCCAGCCCCCAGCGGGTTGAGGTGGCCTCCTGTTTTAGGCTGGTTTCCTCTCCCTATTCTGCTGGTGGGCAAGTCTCCCCCCAAGTAGCGACATGCCCCCTGGGGGACGACACCCCTTCCGTCTGAAATGAGTGGCTTCAGCTGTGTTGTGAGAGAAGAAGGCGCTTCTCTGATTCAGTCTTTAAAACTGGAGCCCAGCAGCGCTGTCTACTCTGAATCATACAGAAGTTCTAATTAATGCTGTTAATCTTGAAATCTATCTGGTGTCTTCGCAGGGAGCCTGTGCTGTGTCCTGCCTGGGGCTCAGATGCCTGGTCCTGCTTTCTGGCTCCACCTGCCATGAGTTACTCAAACGGCTGGAGTCCAGCATCCCTGCCTGGTTACCACGTGTCAAAGACGAGAAGACGGAACGTCCAAGAGCATCTGGCACATGGTCGGTGCTCAGCAAGCCCTGCTCTGGTCTGCCCTCTTTGAAACTCCCCATCCATGTGTCACTCAGAGCCTGCAATGCCACATGCCAGCATGAGTCCTGGTGACACAACTTGCTGTCTTCTCCCAGGCCAGGACATAAAGTGGCCTCAGCATGGGCCCTGCCTGGGCTCTAGTGTCTGGTTCCCCCTGGGAGAAACCACTGAGGGTGATGGGGGCTGGGGTTCCTGGTCTCCTCATTCCAGGCCCCTCTGTTCTAACCAGCATGCAGGCCAGCACTGGTGCAGGGTGGGGCTCCAGCAGCCACGAAGCCTGGAGAGGACACCGCAGTCCCTCCCACGCTGGGGCGACAATTGTGGTGGATTTGAGATTCATAGGACAGACAGGGCCTCCCCAGGGAGCACAGATTTGGAAATGGACATGAATTCACAAGGCCGAGGCATGAAGGGGTTGTTCTTGGTTGGGTGTACTTTGTTTGTGTACGGGGAGGTTAATCTGCACAGCAGGCAAAGACACCAGTTGATTAACAGGCTCCACCTGAAGCTGAGAAGCGTGCGTGTTTGCACGAAAGCAGTAAGGAAACGTAGATCACCTCCAGAAGGCGAAGAGCGGAGTCATCAGTTCTGCTCAGAAATCTCCCTCCCAGGACCCAGGCTTCGTGCCCTGGGGAGCCCACCCCACCCCCACAGTACAAAACCAGAGACCGTAGGATCCAGAGCCTGCACCAGCCCTGTCTGGCCTGGCCCAGGTCTGGCCCCGTCTCACCTGCCCGCTGGGGCGAGTCCCTGGCAGAGGTGCTGTCCTGTTTATCTTCATTTGTGCAAAGGATGCACCTGGCAGATCCCGGGTCCCTTCCAGCCTGCAGAGCCTGGGTTGGGGATGGGGTCAGGTGGGAAGGTCCGGAGCATGTGGAAGATGCTCTGGGTGACCAGGGAGCCTTTTCCCTGCGTGGCCCTCCCTAAGCCTGTTTCCACCTCCTGGCTCTGACGTCCCTGTACACTCTCAGATGCACTGGCTCATCCAGGTCCCCAATAGACACTGACAAATGGCCTGTTTCCCCATGTGCGTCTTCCAGCTTCTGTGAGGGCCACCCACACGCCCACAAATCCTTGCTGGACAGAGTTGAGTGTCAGCACTTGGACCCGGCCACTGACCACCTCTGCATTCCGGCCCCAGGTGCTTGTCAGTCCTTATAACCCACCACAGCCAGGGCGGATGGTCCGTGTGCTGCAACCTGCACATGGGAGGCCTCAGGAGCCCTGCAGGTCCAGCAGGTACAACAGAGGCCTCTTGTCACTGCCTTTTCAGAGAACAGTGTCGTCATGCTAGGCCAAGGATTTTTTTTATTTTTGTTTTTTGCTTTTTATATTTAAGTTTGAAGAAATGAGAGTTTTATATATATTTTTTTGTGCTTACTTTTCATTTAATTCTTTCTCTCAGGATCATAAAATGAAAGTATTTAAATTCATATTTCAGGAGATAAAAGAAGCCTAACATTTTTCATCCACTTTATGCATTTTTACTAAATTTTTTAAAAAGCATTTTGTACTGGCATCCTGAAGGGTGCAATTTCATGAGTCAGGAGAATAAATAACAGATAAAAATAAATGTAGTTCTCAGCAAAGGTAAGTGTGAGTTTTCTTAAGGGATGAAAAAAATGCGTGGATGGGACCACACAGCCTTGGGACAGACGCAGCAGGGCAGGGGGTAGAACCCTCACTGGCAGCCAGGGCTGGCCGGGGCTGGGTCTGCTGGCCTGCCCAGGCCTTGCCGCCCTGAGGGCATGTGCCCCTGCAGAGGAAGCAGCGCATCGTGCACATCTCACTCTGCCAGGCAGGAATGAACTTGAGCTGGCATTTTGTGATCTGAGAGCCTCACTTTGGAAGTTCAAGTCCACATTTAGGAGCTGATTGATCAAGACGATGACAGTAAAGAAGACTTTGCCAACTGAAACATCCCAGGTGCTCACTGTGTGTGCGCTGCACGATGCTGCCAGTATTTCGTGTGCATCACCTAAGTCCATCTTCTTTTCTCCCCCAGCTTTGTTGAGTTATGACTGACAAATAAGGATTATATATATTTAAAGTGTACCCGATGTTTTCATACACATGTACATTGTGAAGTGATTCCCACTGTCAAGCTAATAATTACCATATCTATCTCTCACAGAGTTATTTATTTATTTATTTACTTACTTACTTACTTATTTATTGGGTGGTGAGAACACTGAGATCTACTCCCTTAGCAAATTTCAAGCACACTGTAGAGTATAACTAACTACAGTCACCCTGCTGTGCGTTAGATCCCCAGGACTCACTCATCCTGCATAACCGAAGCTGTGCACCGTGGACCAACCCCCCCCCCAGCCTCTAGAGATTTAGTCTGCTCACCTGACAGCAGAGACAGCAGCCCCTTCCTCATCGTGTTGGGGGAGATTAAAGGAGATGCCCATGCAAACGCCTTCATGTGAAGGTGACATGTGCAGCGCACGGCAGCAGAGGTGCCTCGCTCACTGCAGTGGCAGCCCCCACTGGAGAAGTCCTCGGGGACCTCCCAGTCATGAGCCTGGGGGGACCACAGTGAGGACACTTGTTGCTGGGGTCGACCTTTATGAGGTCACCGGTAACTCTGGCATCAGGGACCCAGCTGAGGGATGGCCCAGGGACACCAGAAATGCCCATCCTCCTTCCCACCTCACCCGGCTGGGACATTTGTAGCCACAACCAGGACGACCGGCACCCCACCTCTCAGCCCCTTCCATAGGCAGAACTCATTCCAGACACGCGTTTAGGACCAGGACATGACTCGCAAGAGAACAGTCCGGGGTGTCCACTCGTGGAGCTGAGTGGTGGCTGCCTCTCTGTCCGCCTTCAGGCTGGAGCCCCAGAGCGGTGCCTGGGGCGGGTCGGGGCCTTCGTCTCACTTCACGGCTCTGCGGTCATCGCAGGGGCAGGATGCTTCAGCCTCTCTCTAGCCTCTTCCCCCTTATCCTCCTGGGGAGAAGATGCTGTTCATCTGAGTGGTCATATCTGGGATTCCTGGGGCCACAGTTCACGGGTAGGTGGTATCCATGGGACAGTCCTTGCTCCTGGGGGCTCCTTTCCCTGCATCCTGCGGTGGAGTAGACCGTCAGAGCCATGCTCTCGACCTCTCTTTGTTTCCAACCTCCCCATGGTGAATCAGCCCCAGTTTTCATCTGCCTGGCTGTCGGGTAGGGAGATTGATGGACTGGGCCTCACAGATGCAGGTGGAGCCCGCAGCACCCCACGCCCCTGGCAAGGCCACCTCCTCGCCTGCTCTTCCAGGCAGCCCCGCACTGAGCTGCAAGCAAGGGCGATGTCTGCCTTCCCCAGCAGCTGGTGAGCAGCGTGTTCTCCACTTGGCCGCTAATTCTAAAAAGCCTTGGAGACAAGAAACATGAGCGGCTGGGTTTAGGCACCCAAATCTCCACCCAAACCTTGACAGTGGGACGCCCAGTGTGTCTCCTCCTGGGAACAGGCCCAGATGACTTTCTCAGCTCTGCTCCTTGATTGTCTCTCTCTGGTTTCCAAGCTGCAGGGCAGTTCTAGTTCAGCATCTCCACCTCCCGCCAATGTCTGCAGTGGACAAATTCAGAATCAGAGGAGAGCTGGTCTGGAATCCCTGAGGCTGACCCTGGGGAACTTATGCTGCTCTGTCTACAGAAAGTCACTCACCTCAGTCGGGGACTTTTTGAAATATAAATGCCTGGGCCCCTGTCCTTAGGCATTTTGATTTAGTGGCTCCAGAGTAGGTCCTCAGGGCTGAGGCAGCTGGGGGGCCTCCACCAGGTCCCCACTGCCTGAGGGCACGGGGGTACTCTGAGGAGACTTGTGGAATGTGCCAGTTGAGGGGAGCGGCTGGGCTCCAGAGCCTCCTGAGCTAGAGACCCCTGCAGGTGGAGGTGCGGCAGGTTTTCCTCCCATCTCCACAGCTCCCCCATCCTCTGCTGTCGACCCGCGTCTGTGAGGACTGACATGCTCTACAGCTGCACACCAGTGAAGTAGCCATTACCTGAAACCTGGCTGGGACAACACAAGAGCAGAATTGTAAAATCTGTTTAGTGTTAGTTAATCTGAAGTTAATCACACCTGGCCAGGGACTATAGCACTAGAGCGCAGACCTAGAAGCTGTCTCTCTGAATCTCCTGTGAAGCATCATTCCAGCGCGGCTTCTAACCTGTCCTCTAACAGGACCAGGGATCAGGTCACTGTCCCCCAGACACCCCTCCCCTACATGCAGTCCTGAGCTACACAGGGGCTGTCACAAATCCCCGGGGACTCAGGGATCAGCCAGGGCTGCAAAATCTCAGGAAAAACCAATACAGTGAGGTTGGAAAGGTGGCAGGAGGGAGGTAAGAAGGGAAGGGGGTCTCTCCAGGCTGGCTGGGGGCATCCACGTGGGTGTCAGGAGTGAGAGCAGGTTCTGCAAGGTTCATGGTCCCCACCGCTCCTTGTCAGGGACAGCCCACGCACGACAGCACCACGGTAACTTTTTGGGTACGTGCTGAAAATAGAAGTAACCTAATAAGGTAAAAGCAGATTTCTTATTCTTGTAATTGCCTGGAGATCAGTTACAGGAGTAAAGCCTGATGTTGCCTTTTAGTAACGCTGTAGGTAGAGGAATCTGCCCCTTGAAGGGTGCTGAGCCCTGGGAGCCTGGGGCTTGTCAGAGCACAGCCCACCTAGGCCTCCCAGGGCTGGCAGAGGGCCAGGGATGTGCAAGGAGCAGGCAGCATCTGGGCAAGGCTGTAGGGATACAGTCACAGTGGGGAGGGGACAGGAGACCCCTGGATTTAGCACCTGTGTGCTGGATGCTTTGTGATGTTATGGGATTCCCTGGGCATCTGCTGGGGGCTTGGCGGCGGGTCAGTTCTGTGGGCATAGGGGGCAGAGTGTGCAGGCCATGTGACAAAGGTCCTCAGACGTCAACACCAAGTCAGAGCTGGGAGGGAGGCTGGGTTTGAGGACCTCCAAGATGAGGCCTGCAGTAGAGATCTGTGACAACAGCCCGCAGAGTGAAGACAGAGTTAGCCAGCGGTGACTGACAGGGCTTAGGAGACTGCGAAGGCTGGTGGATTAGGAGACCGCACGGGGGTCGGCTGGAGGGCGGAGGTCTACACTGCCTGTGGAAGTGATGACCTTTGGTAGCCAAGCTCACCCACCACATGCATCGCTGTCAGGCCACTCCACAACCTAAGCTGTTCCACTGCTGCCAGGAACAGAAGCATCATGTTCCTTTCTCTGGAGATAAAGCAATCAAAACATCTGACCCAGCCTGGAGGTCGTGCAGGAAGAGGAGGTCATGGTGGGCTTGGACACTCTCGTGTCCAACAGAACGTCCCTGAGGCCACATCACGATCCCCTCACCCCCAGAATCTCAGCAAAACCACCTGCTAAAGCCACTCTCAGGTAGGGCCCACTGTGGACCCTCTGTAGACAAGGGAGGCAGAGACTATCTGGTCGAGCACTCTGCATCTTTTCCAACATGCTAGAAGGTGCCCTGCAGTGCCTGGAACAGGTGCAGTTGTTGAACAGCTGCAGTGCTGGGCCACTGGTGGGGTTGAATCAGGCCATGAGGCCCCTCAGCCTCGGTGGAAAGGAGCAGACACCTGGAACCACATCGACCCAGAATCTCAGGATGTGCTGACTGGCTCATCCACGGGCCCACCCATGCTCTGGGGCTGTGAGATCCTGAGTTTGCACAAAAACGTGCGAACATTTTCATTCTTCTAAGTGCAGTGTCCTCGGCTGGATCAGAGTCTCCATATGGCCTGTGACCCCAGTAGGTAAAGGACCCTGCTGTGTGACTCCTGGGCCTGTGGTTTTCCTCCTCCTCCCCCCGGAGGGTCTCTCCTACACCTCCCTTTTCTCATTCCCATAAAGGTGCTACTGCGGCTACCAGCAGGGAGTGTTCCAGAAGCTTTGCCCAGTGTCTCCGCGTCTGTTCTGCCCTCTCTTGTCTCTTTACTAAAGCAGCTTCTCCTCCCTCCCACACTCCTATCTGGCCCATAGCAGGGGTGTCACGAGTGGAAATCACAGCCTTAAGCATCGGGATGTATATGGAGCTCAGAGGCCAAGTCAAGTTCCTTATTCATGCCGTGACCAACACCTGCCTTCAGCACGCAGCTGCAGCACAGCCATGAGCCAGGCCCCTCTGGACACCGTGTGCGGGAGGGTCAGCCATCCTCAGGGAGCTAAGGACTGTCCCCGGGCAGTGACGGGCCCCCTCCCCCAAGAGCTGTGCACACCAGGTGTTTCAGGAACAAGGAAGCCCCTCTGGTGCAGATGCGGAGCTTGTTGTATCTCAGCAGCTCAGTGTCCCGGTCATCTGAGAAGGCAGTGACTGCCAGGGCCCTGCGCTGAGTGCACAGTGGTCCCACACTCCCCAGCAGCCCTCGGGCTCCTCCCCGTCATTTCGTCGCCCTGCGGCTGTTCCTGCCCAGCCGGTTGCACCACAGCCGCACACTGATACTGACTTACTCCAGGGCACAGCCAGGCTGTGAGCACACATACTGCAGGGTCTCCCAGGGAGTCCCATGGTGTCATTAGGAACCACATCACTTCCTCATTGTCGGAATGTCACCCTCCTCCCTCCAGAGTGCACAGCGTTACGCCACTGCCCACCAAATTCAGGCCAGTGCAAACAGCAGCCCCGGGAAGACTGTCCCCAGCCGCGCTCTCGAGTGGCGTTCAGCTGTTTGGCTTCTTTGAATACAAATCCCTGGATTGAGAGCTCAGTTACAAGCACATGTGACTCAGATCAAACCAGATTGGAATCCTGCCTTTGCTATCTACAAGCAGTGCAGCCCTGGGAACAATAGGCACACCTTCTGATGGTGAATCCCTCATTTGTGAATTGTGTTCACTTCTCAAGTCAGGCAAAACGGAACTAACACCAGCTCACGTGTCAGCTGGTCTTGAAGGCGTGTTCCACAGGTGAAGCAAACCTCTTGCAGGCGCTGGATAGGAATTACCTTCTATTGTTAATTAAAAAAATCAGTCTCATAAAATAGTAGCTTAGGCAAAGTGGGGGTCTTAGTAAATCATTTATGGAGAAATCCAACTTGCTAACTCTGGGTCAATGGCCCAAAGGTATCAGACCCAAGGTCTCTGATTATCTGGGTCTTTCCCTCACAGTTGACAAATGGCTGCTGTAGCCCCAGGGGTCACAGCTGTGTCCCCAGCGGCGATAGAAGTAGAAACACAAGGAGGACACTGCACCTATTTTAGGAAATCAAGTCTTCAGGAGGCCCCAGAAGATACCTTTGAACCTCTCATTGGACAGAATTATGTCACCCGCCAGCTGTACCTGCCTGGAGGCAACAGAGCAGTGGAGGCGTGGTTTTGGCCGGTGTTGATCTGACCTTCCCCAGGAGACAGACGGAGAGCACTCAGTGTGGAAACAAGGCTGTGGCACTGACCAGCGCCGGGGACGAGAAAGCACCGAGGGGTGGGAACCCAGAAGAGAGGCCTTGACTAACACAGCCTCCCGGGGACGTCCTGGAAGCCTGGTACTGTGCCGAGACCTGCAAGTGAGTAGCCACAGATGCAGGGAGAGGATAGGAAGAGTCTTCTAGAAAGAGGAACAGACCATGAGGCAGGAGTCAGCACAAAGAGACCATGGCCCTGAGGCGGATGGATCAGGTGTTGTCACTCAAGAAAGGTCTGGCTTCCTGAACAGCCCTTGAGAGTGGGTAGAGGAGGTCAGGTCTGGCTTCCAGCCTCAACACCAGCTCGGCATATATTTCACACATGACCCGCTCAGCCTCTCCATCTGGAGACGGAGGCATCACCTGAGACCCCCTGACAGGGATGGGTGGGTGTGTCCTGCTTTATCTCAGGAACATCGTGGTGCCCCTGCTTGGGGCTAGGCTGTGTGTGCATGGGTGGGGGTGGTCTCTACCCTTGGGTGCCCCTGTCTACAGGTCTCACGATGGCAATGCAGCTAAGGGGTGCTCAGAGGGCCACACGCAGGGGCTGTGCGTACACCTAAAGGGAACACCTCTCCCCATCTAGGAGGAAGAACTGTGGATGGGTGCAAAGCTCTGGCTACCTCTCCAGACCCCCCACACCCATCCTCACCTGAGGGCTGCACCGTCTCTGTGAGTTATGCATTTTCCTGCTGCTGCTGCTCATCTCGATGTGGGGATACGACAGCCTTTCCAGATCGTTGTTTGGTTTTGGTTTGGCTCTTTGGTCAAAACAAGACAACAAGCATATACCTTGCCTGGCTCAGTGGGTTCTTGACATACATGCTGCTCCCTTCCTGCAAAGAGGAGGATTTCAAACCAGTCATGAGAAAGAAGCAGGCCCCCAGGGCTGGGGCAAGCCCCTACGGATACACGTCTCCCCACCGTGTCTTGGGCAGGTCCCAGAGTTGACAGATAGCAGGCAGGTGCACCCTCCTGAGGGGCTGGGAGCAGGGAGAAGACATTGCCAGAGCACCCTGTCCCCCACGGCCTCTGCCAGCAGGAGGCTTTGCCACAAGGGCTGAGCTCAGAGCTGGGACTGGCAATTCCTGGCATCTTCTGAAGCTCAGTGTCATGCTCTGGGCGCACTGCGAAGTGAGGCCATCGTCTGCCCAGTTTGGAAGCCTCAGTAAGGAGGCACAGCTGCTGCGACTCCAGCAGCCTGACATGGTTGGCACATGGACGGTGTCCACATGAACGTGCAGCTGAGGCAGCCCCTGAACCCAGTGCAGGGCAGCATCTCCTGGTGGGGCTCTGCCAGCGTCCACAACAACCCTTCCAAAGACTTCCAGCCACCCCTGAGGGCGACTTTGCACAGGCCAGAGAGTAACATGCCCTTTCCACTGGCTTTCTGAGGCTCAGATGGGCAAGGGGACTCCCCGAGTGAAGCCATGTGGAAGTTTTGTGCAGATCCAGGGCTCCAGTGTGGGCTCCAGAGCAAGTGCCCTCATTTCAGGCCCTGCCAGCAGCAGCCAGGGCCGTGTCCTGGTAGACATGCATCTAGCCTGAAAACAAATCAACTTGGACATGCCAGCATGTTGAGTCACTTGGAAAGATGCTTTGTCAAAAACCCAGGCCATTGGCTTTAGAGGTGGGCACTGCCATCAGGGGGAGGAAGGCTAGTCCCCAATCAGACCCCTGCTCAGTAGCAGGGCAGCCAGAGAGGCCCTCATTGGGATGCCAGCAGAGCCAGCGGCTGCAGAATGGTGCTCTGCTCCCAGCAGTGTAGGCCAGAGGGACACACGCAGGGAGGCAACCTGACCTTCCAAGGTTGCACAGCTGCTAAGCGGCAGGTCTGGGGCTCAAACCCCCAACCCCTGGTGAGGTGCAGGGTACACTCCAGCAACAGGCTGCTTCTCCATCACAGCTGGCATGTGGCTCTGACAGCCTTGCCAGGACCTCTCTCCTGGCTGGTGTTTCAGGTTGGCAACTCTGCTGAAGATCCGCCTGTGGTGGAAACAGCCCTGCTGCTGTAAGTAGGACCTCTTCTGATGACGGACTGGATGCTGGCTGTAGATTGAGGCCTCAGGAACTCTTCAGTGGCTCCACCAGCAGGAGTTGGCTCAAGACACCAGTGTGGAGAGGCCTTCCTCATCGTGCCCAGTGTGTGTGCGCCGGGAGGAGGACTGGTCCTGGAGCAGGCTGCCCTCCTCGGGGGCACCTGCTGCTCTGAGAGGCCAAGGAACGGCCTGTGCTGACATGGCTGCTGCAGAAGGCAGGGCACACCGTCCAGGTACACCCACTCTCCTCCTGCCCAGCTCCACCGTCACTGGGTGGCAGAGCTGTGCTCCCTCCTGGCCCTGCTTCAGATTCTAGGAGGCCCTTGCTTGACCCGAAGGCCTGGCCCAGCCCACACCACGGCCACATGTGCGCTCCCCCTCCCACCCCGACTCAGCCCACCCTGGCCTCTTGAGGGTGACTGTCTGGTCTCCTTGGTCTCCCGGCTGGCACAGCACAGGGACCCCATCAGCTCTCATGCTCCTCCCGCATTTTGGGTCACAAACCTCTTTGAAGGGTACACCTGATGAAGTGCTGGTGTCGACCTCCCCAGACCCCACAATGAGGACAGAATGTGCACACCTGTGCAAAAGCACCTAGGATGCATCTGGGGACCTCAGCCTGGTGTCTCTGTGTCCTGGTCACTCTGCACCATGGCTTCTCTGGCCTTGACTCACCATGGCAACACCCGGGTCCACCTGCAGCTCCTGGGGGCCCTCACAGCCTCGACTGATGGCCCCACCTCAGTCTTGCTCCTTTTGGCCACCTGCAGAGGAAGCTGGGGGAGAGGACGGTGGCACCTGTGCTCCGTGAGCTCACGGCTTTCACTCCCCTGCTGGGCTTGGCCCTCCAGAAGTCAGGTTCTGCTCACTCCCAGGCCCCGACCCGCAGCTTCCCCTCCATTTCAGGATGAATGGCTGATTCTGTTATCCATGGTCTGGTCCTTTTATTCTCTGAGCTGTTGGTTTTCACTTATGCTCCAGGGCAGTGTTTTCTTTTCCCAGCCAGCTCTCGGGGACCCAGCCTGGAAACCACAAGAGAGAGCTGGCTGTGAGATGCAGGAATGGCCACAGCCTGCTCCCATAAGGCTGCACATGTCAAGGCCAGCCCACACCCCGGGGGTGCCGCTACTGACCAGGGGTTTGAAGGACCATCTCAGTGACCTAGCAGACTGACTGACAGCTTCCACCCAAACCCCATGAAGACCAGTGTATTACTCTGTTTCTTTTGCTTATAACATAAATACCTGAAACTAGGTGATTTATAAAGAAAACAAAATTTACTGCTTATAGTTTCCGAGGCTGGGAAGTCCAAAGTCCAGGGAACACATCTGGTGAAGGACTCAGTGATGGTGACAGTGACCCAGGTGTCTCACACTGCAAGATGATGGGAGCAGAGAGAGAAAAACTTTTCATGTGCTCCTCATTTAAAGCCCTCAGAACCATGCACCTGACCACCATTATTAGTCTATTCACTACTGCACAGTCCTACAATCGAATCACCTCTTCAAGGCCCCACCTTTCAATTACTGTAATAGGATTTCCCACGCTCAACAGTTACAGTGGGGGTCACGTTTTGGGGGACACTCAGTCAAAGCAACAAGGATAGGAGCCTGTCCCACAGAACCCTTTGTGACTTTGGGTCAGTTGGGTCATCACTTTAAGCTTTGTCTCCCTTACCTGTGCAATGGGATTGGTGACAATGTGTATGGAGATGATGGTGACAGCAGTGAAGCATATATGAAGGAGCCTGTCCGTGACAAGTGGTCACTAAACGTTGAGTCACCATCACTGTCAGATGAGTGGCAGTGGACAGCAGGACCCTAGTCCTTGGTGGTTCAGAGAACCACAAGGAAGACGGGTGAAAGGGAGCTGTGAGGGACGGACTGCTGGGAATGTGGGCAGAGAAGAGGAGACCTTCTCTCTGGAGGGGAAGAGGACATGACTGCTTCCAATGACCTCAGGCAGAGGAATTCATTCGCAGCAAGTTCAAATCTCCCTCCTTCTGTCCCAGCCCCAGCCCCAGCCTCCTAACTCCCATCTGGAGACATCATATTACCAGTTTGCTGGGCCTCCTTTCTACCCTCTCCTATGCACGTGTAAGCACACACAAACACAGCATCACATGCACCTTTTCATTCTAACACAGGTACTACTGTGGCACACACAGGGCTCTGCACCTTGCTCTCATACCTAGAACATATTAAAGATTTTTTTCTTTTCTGTAAATATCATACTCTTTAAAAAAGTTCATGATTACACAGCATCTTGCTGTAGGACTATATTATAATTTATTTAACCAGTCCCCTCCCTATGCAGGGGCATTGACTTTCCCCTACTTTTGCCACTGTAAACTGTGCTGCAGTGAATGTCACTAGTCATATATTATCTGGCTCATGTGTAAGAATGTTTATAGAATGAATTCCTAGAAGTAAAATTGCTGAGTCAAAGGCTAGACACCTTAGTAATTTTGAAAGTGTTGCCAAATTGTCATTCTAAATGGTTGTAAAATCTTACACTCTCCTCTGTAATTTATAAGAGTAATTGTTTACCAACATTCATGCCAACTTAACAAGATGCCATAGGTGTTTGTTTTTGTTTGGTTTTTGGCATTTCGGTTTTTCAATCTGATTAGTTCAAAACAATATGTTATTGTAGTTTTAATTCTTAGAGTTCTTTATTAGATGACTGAGAAACTTTTCATTTGTTCAAGAAGCGTATGTATTTCCTGTTATGATGCAATCTTCCTACTCTTATCTTTCTATTGAGTTGTTAATATTTTTCTTACTGATTTAATAACCGTCTAAATTTTAAGAAAATTGTTCTTTTATAATACGTGTTTTGTCTAGGTCTCTGTATAGACATGTATCATATGAACACATATTTTATAGTTTTGTCTTTGTCTATTGGCTTTCTTTAGGTTATGTTTATTGCCATTCTGCTTAAAATTTCAGTGGATTCATCATTGCATTCTTTTAATTTTTAGCTTTAATTAAAACTAGTTTCCAAAAGTCTCCCTTAATCTGCAATTATTTCAAAAATTTTTCTGCTTTCTTTATTACTTGTATTAGGCAAAATAATTTAGAAGCATAACTTTAATGAAGATCCTTGGGCAAAGGAGTGCATTTATTGAGGGAGTGAATTAGTGACTTGTTATTAGAGAAAGACGGAAGCAGGAAAGAGCCGGAAATGATGCTTTTATCATGTACTGATTTCCTGTGTGCAGTCGGGTCCATTTCTATAGTTTGCATTTTATTTGATTGATTGATCTCTTTTACTACAATACCACACTGTTTAAATTAGTGTAGCTATATTTCATAATATCTGGTAAGTAATGCAAAATCTCACCTTCTACTTTTTTTATAACATATCTCGGCTTTTTTGCTAGTTTGTATATATAGTCCAACTTGAGTGTTATGCACACATACACTCATATACGTGGGAGATATAAATAAATAACACATGTAATTGGGACAGTATAGATTATAAAAATCACTTTATATTCATATATGACTGAGGGAAGCGTTGGCACCCCACTGTGGGCAGGCTGCCATTTGTTCAAAGATTTTGGGGGTAAATTCCTTAGTATTGTTTAATACTTTTATTTGCATAATATTGGACAATTATTTCTATTTTGGTTTACTCTTACACACTTTTATAGTTTTACGTCCCTAATATAAATATAATATTTTCTTTTGCTTTATCTTTCTATACTATGTAAATTAGATTTTTGACTCCCCGAAAATGATACATCATAAATGTTTATAATAAAGCCGGTGCCTTAGCACTCTCCACACTTCTTAGGACACAGAACGTGAGACTGTGTTAATACTCCCAGTGTTCTTCACGACCCGAGCTCCAACCCACTAAGGTGCCAACTAACCATATTTTGTTTTCCACTTTCTTGATTTCCTCTACCATTTTATCAAATTGATATGTATCCTGACATGATAGCGTGTTTAGTCTCACATGTTCGTGCATGTTACACAAATGGCACCGTGCTCTGCAGTCTCCTGCTGTTTGCTCTTGGCCCTCAGCCGTGAAGGTCGCAGACTCATCCACACAGACAGACGTAGCCAGAGCTACTCAGTGTCCTTGCTCCCCAGTGCAGAATCTTTTTACCGCAATGTGTTCATTTGCTCTCCTACTGGCATTTGGGTTGTCTCCAAGTTTTATGGTATTACAAGTAATGCTGCTGTGACTATTCTGTGCATGTTTCTTGCTGTGTTCATACAAATTTTTGTTTTTCAATTATTTCTTGTTTTTGTTGTTGTTATTCAGGGGTATGTAATTAGACGTGGTTTTGCTGAATCATAGGCTATGAATATGTTCAATTTTTGCAAGATGAAGCCTAATTATTTTTCTCTATCAAAGTGTTTGGTTTAAGCAGTATTTAAAAATCCTATTATTTCACATATGTGTCTACAATGTCAAATTTTTAAATACTATGTCAATCTTTATGGCTAGACATATAAATTTTATTTTTAATTGTTGTTTCCCTGAGTCTTAATCAGGTGCATTATTTATTCATGAATTAATTGTCCTTTTAATTTCCACTTCGGTGAAATGCTTATTCATGTATTTTGCCTATTTGGAGTTGTTTTTAACTATTGGCTATTGAAAGGTTCTTTTGGTTTCATATTTTGAATTTCACTTTTTTATCAGTCATATAAATTGCAAGTATATTTTGTGGGTTGAATTTGCCATGTTTATGGTGGCTGTTGATGAAAATAAGTTCTTTTTTGATGGTTTGTACTGTTATTTATTTTAAAAATCCTTCCCAAGCATTCCCTCATGTTTTCTTCTAAAATGTTTAAAGTTTTTCATTTCCATTTCAATATTTAAATCAATTGTGTACTTGAATCAAGCTAGAGATCTGATTATTGTATTTTTTTTTCTCTAGTTACTGGTTGATCCAGCACCGTTCGATGACTGTGTGACATAGATGTCCGCTCTGTTATATACAAAGTGGGCATAGGTTCTGCATGTTAAAAATGAGTGTCTGTTGATTCTATATTGATGAAGAGTTTAGCTGGATATTAAATTCTTGGTCTGCTCTATTTCTTTGAGGAATTTGTTCTCACCGTGTTAAATGTTACTGTTGGGAAGTCTTAGGCATAGGGATTTCTTTCCCTTTACAGATGACTTAGTAAGTCATCTTAGCACGCATTTTCAAAAATTGTTTATTTAAAAATTTAATAAATTTTGTCATAGTGTGTTTCAGTGCTTCTTTGTTTGATATCAATTTTTTTTCAATTTTTCCTGCAATATGAGGTACCCTTTGAGCATGTAGACAAAAGACTCCTTTAATGTCTAGAATAGCATTTTGAATTATTTCTTTAAATATGTTTTCTAGAACATTATTTGGATTATCTTTCATTTGGGGACACCACTTATTTGCATGTCGGTGCTAGTCTTTTTCTGCCTTCCGGAACCATGATTTTATGTTTCTGCAATCTTTGGGTTTTTTTTTTTTTTTTTTTTTTTTTTTTTGTCTTTTTCGTGACCGGCGCCCAGCCAATGAGTGCACTGGCCGTTCCTATATAGGATCCGAACCCGCGACGGGCGTCGCCGCGCTCCCAGCGCCACACTCTCCCGAGTGCGCCACGGGCTCGGCCCAATGCTTTTGTCATTTTGTTTTACCTCCTCTCTGTGTTCCTGCCTATTTTTTGGTGGTGATCACTCATTTAATTAATGAATCCTTATGCAATATTATACTGTGCCAAATTCTGTTCCATCACTGAGGGCAGAGTATAAACCACCCTGACCAGGACAATCCCCTGCTTTATGGTGCACAGTGAGCAAGGGAATAAATCACACAAGTTCAGGACGATTCGTTCTGTTAAGACAAACAAAACAGGATGTTGGCACAGAGAATGATAGGACTTCTCTTTAGAGAGGACCATTAGATACAGCTTCTCTGAGATGACAGCATGTAGCCAAGTCCTGAAGGATTGAGATTGGTTATCTGGCGTCACAGATGCCAGGCACTGAGAAGGGGCTCAAGCAGGAATGAGCTGGCACATTGAGGCCCAGCCCGAGGCCAGTGTGGATGAAATGGGCTATGGGAGATTGACCTGCAGGGAAGCAGTGGTACTGACACTTGAGCATTCCACGTGAGGCCCAAATGCAGATATGCTATTTTAAGTGCTCAAAATCCATTAAAAAACACTGAAACTAAATTATCTATTTTAAATACCAAAATGGTAAGCATGCTAAAAGTCATCAATTGAAATGTAATTTTTTAAAAAATATTGTCATTAAGCAAACATTGCTGTTCTATAAATTATCAGGAGAAAAATTAATAAGATTAAAGTATTTTAAAATAAAACAGTTTAAAGTCTATTTTCTCCAATATAAGAATAGCTGCTCCTGGTCATTTTGGATTTCCATTTTTCTGGTATACCTTTTTTCCATCTTTCACTATCAGTCTGTGTGTATCTTTACAGGTGATGTGGGTCTCTTGAAGGCAGCATATAGTGGGGTCTAGATTTTCAATCCAATCAGTCATTCTGTGTCTTTTGAATAAGGAGTTTAATCCATTTACATTTAGCGTTGTTATTGAGAGGTATTGTCTTACTCCTGCCATTTTATTGCTTTTTGTTTAGATGAGTTAAATATCTTTTGTTCCTTTCCTCCCCTTTTATTATTCGTCTTTGATATTTGTTGGTTTTTTGAGGTGGCAAGATTTAGTTTATTTTTTTCTTTCTGGTTTTCATTTGTGTTTTACTAGTGGGTTTTGTTCTTTCTTGTATGTTCCTGGTAGTGATTATTGTTTTTTTTGATTCCAGATACAAGACTCCCTTGAGAATTTCTTGCAAGTCTGACCAAGTGGTGATAAACTCCTGCAGTTTTTGTCTGTCTGGGAAATATACTATTTCTCCCTCATTTCTGAAGAATAATTTTGCAGGGTAATAGTATTCTTGGCTGGCAGATTTTTTCTTTTAGCATTTTGAATATATCATTCCATTTTCTTCTGGCCTGTAAAGTTTCAGTTGGGAAGTCTGCTGTTAGTCTGATGGGGCCTCCCATATAAGTAACTTGATGTCTTTCTCTTGCTGTTCTTAGGATTCTCTCTTTGTCTTGAGCTTTGCCCATTCGACTAAGAGAAGATCTTTCTGAATTGAATCTGTTTGGGGACCTTTGAGCTTCCTGGATCTGAAGTTCTGTCTCTCCCTATATCTGGGAAGTTTTCTGTTATAATTCACTGAATAGATTTTTGTGAAAATGTCCATACTACACCAAGTGATCTACAGATTCAGTGCATTCCCCATAAAAATGCCAATGACATTCTTAACAGAAATAGAAAAAAAAACATCCTAAAATTCATATGGAACAACAAAAGACCCCAAATAGCCAAAGCAATCCTGAGCAAAAAAATAAATAAATAAAGCCAGAGCTATAACACTACATGACTTCAAATTATACTACAAAACTGTAATAACCAAAAATACACACTCAGACCAGTGGAACAGCATAGAGAACCCAGAAATCAACCCATATACTTACAATCAAGTGATCTTTGACAAAGGCAACAAGAATGCACATTGGGGGAAAGACTGCCTCTTCAGTAAATGGTGCAGGGAAAATTGGACATCCATATGTAGAAGAATGAAACTAGATCTGCATTTTTCTCCATATGCCAAAATCAACTTAAAATGTGTTAAAGACTAATGTATAAGACCTGAAATTATAAAACTCCTAATGGAAAACATAGGGGAAACACTTCAGGAAGTAAGACAGGGCAAAGACTTTATGAATAAGACCCCAAAAGCAGAAGCAACAAAAGAAAAAATGTGGGATTACATCAAACTAAAAAAGTTTCTGCACAGCAAAGGAAATAATCAACAGAGTGAAAATACAACCTACAGAATGGGAGAAAATATTTGCAAACTATATATCTGACAATGGATTAATATTCAGAATATGCAAGGAACTCAACTACACAGTGAAAAAACAAATAGCCCAATTAAAAAAATGGACAAAAGATCTGACCAGACATTTTTTCAAAGGAAGACATACAAATGGCCAATATGCACTTAAAAAAATGATCAACAACAGTAATTATCAGGGAAATGCAAATTAAAACCACATTAAGGTATCATCTCACCCAAGTTAGACTGGCTATTATGAAAAAGATTGAGAATAACAAATGCTGGTGAAGATGTGGAGAAAAGGGAACTCTTCCCCACTTTTGGTGGGACTGTCAATTAGTACAACCACTATGGGAAACAGTATGGAGGTTTCTGAAACAACTACAGATAGATCTACCATATGATCAGCAATCCCACTTCTGGGTGTATACCCAGAGGAATGGAAATCATCATGTCAAACAGACACCTGCACTCCCATGTTTATTGCAGCTCTATTTACAGCAGTCAAGACATGGAACCAACATAAATGTCCATCAGCAGCCAACTGGATAAGGAAAATGTGGTATATATACACAATGGAATACTATTCAACCATAAAAAAGAATGAAATTCTGTCATTCAAAGCAAAATGGATGAGCTTGGAGAAAATTATGTTAAGTGAAATAAGCCAGACACAGAAAGAGAAATACCACATGTCCTCACTCATAAGTGGGAGCTAAGAGAGAAAGAAGGAAATAAAGAAAGACCACAGTGGTGTGTTGGGCTTGCAGTGGGAGAGCAGACCTAGGGTTTCTGGAGGAGAGGGGGTGGTAGGGGTTGGAAAGAGGTTGGGTGGGTGACATAGGTAATAATTGCAGTTTGAGGTGGTGTGCATCTGATAGTATCCATCTGCTCACTACATCTTAGGCACAGGTGTTAATGGCCAGCTCTGTGCCCCATGAATACATATAATCAATAAATTTTTTAAAAAAAGAGATTTTGAGATGAGAAGTTTAACCTCAATTATCCAGGTGGACCCAATGTAATCGTGTTCTTATAATAGGGAGTCAGGAGGGTGAGTCAGAGAAGGAGATATGAGGTGGAGGGTAAGAGAGGGAGACAGCTGCTGGTTTTGAAGGCAGAGCTTTGAAGATGCAGGAAGGAACCGTAAACCAACGAATTGTAAATGTCCTCTAGAAGCTGGAAAGGCAAGAACATTCTGTCCTAGAGCCTCCAGGAGGAATGTGGCCCTGGTGACATCTTGATTTTAGGACTTCTGACTTCCAGAACTTTAGGATAATAAATCTGTGTTGCTCGAAGCCACTAAAAAAATAGATAAAAAATAAGCAAAAATAAAACAAGGACTACAAATAGTAAAATAAATTTACAACTCTATCTATTTCTTTAAAATGCAATCTTTGAAAACAATTTTATCATTGGTTTCATGGCTGAATCTCGAGTTCATTTTTGGTGCAAATATTTCCATCCCTTGAAAACCTCTTTCTGACTCAGGATAATAGTGAGGAGATCGTTACGTTAACTCTGTTCTTTCTTTATTTTTTTCTTTTGACTCCTTCCAACAACCTGTGTCTCATTTTATAATGTGCGGATTATCTTGACAAGCTGTTCTCTTCAAGCAGTGCTATCTCCTTATTGACGACACAATATTTCCAGTTTGTCTCTGTCTCCTTTGTTTCTGTCACGTATCGATGATGATTCTTTACAGTTACCCGTATTTATTTCAGTTCTGTCGTGTTTATATCCCATTTCTTCGGGAAGCCTTTGAACTATGATAAGAACCTTTATTCGAACAGCAGCTTCGCAGTGCCACCTGTCACCGGTGCAGAAATGCCCCCTGGACCGGTAGAACACGTGTTTGACCTTTTTGCTCATATTGAATGATTGAATCATTGTTCTTGATCTGAGGATATAAACTGTTCAATTTACATGTTTCTTCCCCTGTTGTTATTAAGATTGAAACATATTGATATCCCAGCTAACCCCCCAAAATGCTGTTTTTTTAATGATTAAAAATAGCATGCCTGCTGGAATACTGGATCTCAAAAGATACTGTCAAGGATGAGGTCATGTAAGGTCCTAGGACAAAATAGGATCCAGGACTTATTAAGTTTCAAGTAGAGGGCAAATATGATTTACTTCTGCTGTGCAGGGAATACACTGAGGATGGGACGTGGGAAGGGAGGCAGGCAGCTACCTGCCATGGTCTAGACATGGAGTAGGAAATGTGGTGGTGGTAACAGGTGATGGAAAGGTTTTAGCAATTGGGTGAATTTTGGAGAGGAAAGGATTTGAAGTGGAACAGACGTGAGAGTTTTGCATATGCTAGATTTGAGACACCTATGCGCAAAGAAGTGAAGCTCTGGAGTGAGGATTATTTGCACACAGGATTTCTGAGTGAGAGGATGAGGTAGGGACAAGCGATAGGAACGCAGACCTCATCCTGGGGTCTGCATGACTGGATGAGGTCACCTAGGAAGACAGGATAAGCAGAGAAAATAAGAGGCCCAAGAATGGAATCCTGGGGAAGCCAAAGTTAGAGGTCATATGAGGAAGAGACAGGAGGGAGAGCAGCCAAGAGCAGGAGACACTTTAGGGATACAATTGACACGATCAAATTCTGAGAGGTCAAGGAGAATCAGGCCCCCACCTGACCATTCCATTTGCAGCAATGTGGATAAGCTTGGAAAAAATCATGCTAAGTGAAACAACCCAGGTGCAGAAAGACAAATACCACGTGTCCTCAGGTGAGGGAGTGATTCTGATGTCAAAGCAGGACATCTAAGCCAGCATGAGAGGAAGGAGCCAGGATGTGGGTGAAAACTCAGGGGACACTGGGACCCCTGCCCTCCTTCGTGGGCTCGCACCGAGCTCTGCCTTTCCGTCCTGTTTTACCCTTCTCCTCAACTGCTGCTCTGAGCTCTGCAGCCTGTGCTTCTCTGCCATCTGGGGCTGGAGGGTCTCCCCCTATAATAACTCTTTTTGTTTACACTGGTTTTATAGAGAAACCACTTTATTTGTTGCTGTTTTTCTCTGTGGTGATGTGGTTGGTTAACATTTGCAGCCCCCCGTGCAAGTGTTTCTTCGTGAATATGTGCGGTTTGTCAATTCTTTCTTCCGGCCTTTACTTCCTTTTATGCTGCTTCCTTGTGGATTATTTGTAATTTTTAATATTTGACTTTTTCTCAGAAGGTCGCAGGGGGTCAGAGCTGCTGACGAGGCTGCAGGCACTGTCCCCGGCTGCGGTGGCTTCCCCGTGGGATGGGGTGTGGGCGTGAGTGATCGCTTCTTGGGCTGTTCTCCCGCTGCCTTCAGGTCTCTGGAAATTTCTCTTCTTTTTTCCTTCCACGTCTCACACCACTTCCTGGAAACACAGCACATGGGGTGACTCCTGGCCAGCTCTGCCCTCCACCGGCTCCCCAGTGGGGTCGAGCAGGCCCATGCTTTCCACCCAAACACTTTCCTGGGAATTATCTATTTGTCTTTCATTCAAGCTGTATGGCTCATTTAAAACAAAAACAAAAACAAACAAACAAACAAAAACTTTTAAATTTGGGGATAGTTTTATATTTACAGAAAAGTTGAATCACTTATAAAAGACTCCCAGTAGTTACATATGCTTCATTATTGTTGTTTTTAACTTGATTTAAACGGGCACCGTGCTGTATGTCATCCTCTTGGCCTAAATGTTTTGCGTATTAGATTTCTAGTACTCATCTGTGTTTCTCATGAGACTGTGATTCATTCACTTTGACTACAGCAGGATATTTCATTGTGGGTCTATATATACAGTTTATCTGTTCCCTCTCTCAGGAATGGCCATTAACTTGCATTGAGGTCTTTGCTGTCAGGAACATTCTGTGCATTTCTCCCGTTACAGGTGTGTAAGAGTCCCACTGGAGTATGTAGAAGTAGAATTGGAGATTCAGAGAGTACATGAGAGTTCACCTTCAAAAGATAATGCAAAACTGTTTTCACAAATGACTGTAGCAATTTACCCTCCCACCAGCCACATGTAAAAACTCTGTGTATGCACATCTTCCTACTATGTTATTTTGGACTGCAAAAAAACTTTTGTTGATCGAATGTGTATAAAATGTATCTATATGCAGATAGATCTACCATATGACCCAGTGACTCACTGCTGGGAATATACCCAGAGGAATGGAAATCATCAAGTCGAAGGTATACCTGTTCTCCAATGTTCACTGCAGCACTATTTACAATAGCCAAGAGTTGGAACCAACCCAAATGTCCATCATCAGATGAGTGGATACGGAAAATGTGGTACATCTACACAATGGAATACTACTCTGCTATGAAAAAGAATGAAATACTGCCATTTGCAACAACATGGATGGACCTTGAGAGAATTATATTAAGTGAAATGAGTCAGGCACAGAAAGAGAAATACCACGTTCTCACTTATTGGTGGGAGCTATAAATAAATAAATAAATACACACACAAACAAATCAAGGCTGGGGGAAAGAAGACAGAGTAACCACAAAAGTTCCTTGAACTATTTAAGTCAGGTGAACAGATACGATGTGGGGTTGGGGGGGGGAGAGCAGGTAAAGCGGCATGAAAATTAACTACAATGTATATTGAGAAGTAAAATGAAATAAATAAATAAATAAATAAATAAATAAATAAAATACCCATTTGTGTATTTTGTCACCTTTATACTGGGCTTTTTTGCTTTTACTATTGAGATAAAGAACATCTGTATATATTCTTCATAAGAATTGGTTCTTATTTATAGGTTTTCTAAATTTCTTCTCCCAATTTGTAACTAATTTTCTTATTTTTCTTAAAGTTTATTATGATGGACAAAAGTTTTTAACTTAAATATATTCAAATCTATTCATTTTCTATTTTTTGGTTAATGCATTGTGCATTTAATAAATTATCCCCTGCTCCCAGTACTAAAAGATATCCATTTATATTTTCCATGAGAAGTTTTAAAGTTTCGTTTTTGACATTATTCAACAATACATCTGGAGTTGATTTTTGTATATAGCATGAGGAAACGGTTCATTTTTCTCCACCCTGCTTGTTGAGCAATCCCAACTTTCCCCTCAGGTCCACCTCTCCTGTCATAAGTCAGAGTTTCAGGCATGCCATGGGCTTGACTCTGGGCTCTCTATTTTCTTGCATTGATCGATCTGTCTTCCCCTTCCCTTTACCATCGTATCACGACTTACAGTAAAACTATGGTGAGGGGAATAAAACAGGCCTCTTTCCCTTCCTGGTTATTCTCTTCAGAATTGTCCAGGATTTCCTCGTACCTTGACTTTTGAATGTAACTTTTAGAACCATCTTATCAAGTTCTGTGAATATCTTTTGCACTAATTCTGGAAAAGTGATTTGAATCTATACATCACATCATTAGGAATAACTGACATCTATATTGCTAAATCTTCCTATCCATAAACATGGTATATCTTTTTTTTTTCTTCCTGACCGGTAAGGGGATCACAACCCTCGGCATGGTGTAGTCTGCACCACGCTCAGCCAGTGAGTGCACTGGCCATCCCTATGTAGGATCCAAACCTGCAGCCTCAGCACTACCAGCACCGCACTCTCCCGAGTGAGCCATGGGCCGGCCCATGGTATATCGTTTTTTTAAATAAACTCTTTATTTGAGAGCAGTTTTAGATTTATGGAAAAATCATGAAGCTGGTACAGAGAGAAACTGGTAGAGAGAGTTATATACCCATGCATGATTTCCTTACTGTGAACATCTTATATTAGTATGGTGCATTTGTTGCAATTAACAAACAAATAGTGATATTTTATTATTGGCTAAATTCCATAGATTAAGGATTCTTTAGTTTTTAATCTAATGTTTCTTGCTAGACACTCTTATTATTTCTAATATTTTATAGATTAAATTAATTTCTACGTAAACAATTATTTATTCTAAAATGATAGTTTTAATATCTTCTTTTCAATCCTATGTTTCTATTTTTTTGTTGTTGTTGTTTGTTTATTTTTGTGCTGATTAGGACTTTCAATATAATATTAAATAGAAATGTTGATAGCTGGCTTCTATGTCTCATTTTTTTATTTTAAACTGTTATTCGGGTACCCCCTTTTCAGAATAATTTTCTTTTCTAATTGTTTCTGGGATTTTTATTTTTCTGTTTTATTTTTATTTTTTATTTTATTTTACTTTTTGTTATTTTTAATTGATATGTAATCTAAAAATGTTGCTCTCATAGGAGTAGAGAGTAGAATAGTGGTTACTAGAGACAGGGAAGAGCAGAGGGGAGGAGAAAGGGAGAGCTTGGTCACAGATGCAAAATTACAGCTAAATAGTAGGAATGAGTCCCAGTGTTTTCCAGCAGTGTAGAGTGATTATAGTTGACAATTTATTGTGTAATTTCAAATAGCTAGAAGAGAGGATTTTGAATGCTCCCAACACAAAGACATAACAAATGTTTGAGGAGATGAGCACACCATGTGACTGGTACCAAGACCAAGAAAAAATCTTGCTGCATTACAAGTTGTCTCCTCCCCCTGCCAGTTACAACCCATCCTCAATGGAAGACACTATCCTGACCTCTACCCCAATGGTAATGTGTTGGTCCATTTGGTGTTGCTATAACAGAAATGCCTGAGACTTGGTAATTTATAAAGAACAGAGGTTTATTTGGCTTACGATTCTGGGACAGCTGCATCTGGCACGGGCCTCAGGCTGCTTCTACTCATGGTGGAAAGTGGCAGGCAGCCGCTGGGTATGAGCAGATCACATGGCAAGAGAAATCAAGAGAGAGAGAGGAGGTGCCAGGGTCTTTTAAACAACCAGCTCTTGCAGGAACTAATAGAGCGAGAACTCACTCACTATCCCTCCTTCCCCAGGGAGAGCATTAGTCCATTCATGAGGGATCTGCTCCCATGACTCAAACAGCTTCCAACACTGCCACATTGGGGATCAGATTTCCACATGAGTTTTGGAGGAGACGACAGCTCCAAATTCTATCAGGTACGTTTTGCCTGCTTTTGTTTTCTGTATGGATGGAATCATGCTGCACATATTCACTTGTGTCTTACCATTTTCACTCAATAAGAAGAGCATCCATACTCATTGTAGATGACTTTGTCTCCTGCTGTAAGTATTTCGTTGTATGAATATACCAAAATTGTATCTACTCCATTATTGATGAACATTTAGGAAATGTCTAGTTAGACAGTAATGAATAGTGCTGTTATAAACATTTTCTGCATCTTTTGAAGAACCTATGTATTCATTTCTGTGGAGTATCAGCCTAGGAAGAAGATTGCTGTGAACAAAATATGGACTTGTGGAGCTGTAGAGAATTCTTCCAAACGTCTTCCCAAAGTGTTTGTACCAATTCTGCTCCCACCAGCTGTGTATTAGTTGTGTGTACCCTACATCTTTGTCAAGACCTGCTATTGCTTGTCCTGTATCTGCGGCATTCTGGCAAGTGCACACTGGCATCAAATTATGGCTTTAATTTGTGTTTCCCTGATGGCTAATGGAGTTCAGCAGACGTTTATGTGCTTTATTGACCATTTGAATGTTTGTTTTTATGAAGTGTCTCTTTTGTCAATGGGCCAATTTTCTTTGTGTTGCCTGCCTTTATATTATTAATTTATACGTATTTTAATATGTTTTAGTTATAAGTCTGTTTGATATACGTATTATATGTTTTACAGGAATGTTCTCCCACTCTGTTTATCAACTCCTACCTATGAATGTGTCTTTTGATGAACAGATGATCCAACTTTCACATGATCCAACATATCTGCTCTTTTTCTTTATGCTTTGCAATTTTAACATCGAGTTTAAGATTTTACCTACTCCAAGGCCATAAAGATGAACTTCAATGTTTTTCTGCAAAACTTTATAGTTTTGCATTTTATATTTGGTGCTGAAGTCCATCTTTAATTAATGCTTGCACACATTGTGAGATATACCATGATTCTCACTTCCCATGGATCTCCAATTCACTAAGCACCATTTCTTGAAAAGACCATTCCATTTCTTCTACACTGCAGTGTCATTTTTGTCAAATGTCAGGTGATTACAAACGTGTGGATTTGTTTCTATACTCTCAATGTGGTTTCACTGGTCTATTTGTCTATGCTTGTGCCAATATCATACCGATGTCTCAGTGGCAATAGTTTTATAATGGAACGTCACATGTAGCATTGCGCTGGTGCAGCTCTGGTCCTCCCCTTCAGATCACCATGCCTATCCTTTGCCTTTTGCATTTCCATACAGACTTCAACCTAACTTATCAATTTCTACACACACACAAATATCCTTCTGGGATTTTGATTGGGATTGCATAAAATCTGTTGATTGATTTAGAAGGAACTGTCATCTTTACATTATTGAGTCTTCCAATTAACAAATGCAAAGTGTTTATTTATAAAGGCCTTTAATTTTTCTCAAAAAATTATACACGTTATATGCCATAGTGCTTCTCAAAGTGTCTGTGGTGAGGAAGCAGTAGTTTTCTTTTATTTTGTTTTTTGAATTTCTGAGCCAATATGTTTGTGAAATAAAATAAAAATATTGTGATACTGTCAAAAATTCCAAAAAAATTTCTATATACCTATACTAAAATTTTTGTTTTGTCATAAACTGGTAACAATTATTTCATCACCTATGTTTTGTTTAGCACTGATGTAAAGGTTTTGTACATCTTTGATTAGATTAATTTCTAGGTATTTGATTTTTGTTTGATCTTTTGAAAAAATACTCAATATTTTTAATTTTTTGTTTTATCTTTGTTTCCAATATGCAAAAATATATTGAACTTTATTATCTTATATCCAGCATTCTTAAAATATTTACTTATTAATTCTAATAGTTTAAGTCTTTTGAATTTTGAAATGCAGTTGTCTCTTGGTCTCTGTGGAGGAGTTGTTCTAAAACCTCCTGCAGATACCCAAATCTGATGCTCAAGTCCCTGATGTAAAGTGGTGTACTATGTGCCTAAACCTACACACATCCTCCTGTATACTTTAAGTCATCTCTAGATTACTTATAATACTTAATACAATGTCAATACCACATAAGTAGTATTACTATTATATTGTTTAGGGAATAATGACAAGGAAAAAAGTCTGTATTTCTTAAATACAGATGCAACTTTTCTTTGAATATTTTTAATCTGCAGTTGGCTGAATCCAGGGACGTGAAACTCATGGATACAGAAAGCTGACTGTATACAATTTGGTCATCTGAAATAACAGTTTTATTTCTTGTTTTTCAGTTTTATGAATTTTATTACTTTTTTCTTGCTATATTGACCTGGCTACAACCACTATTACAATGTTAAATAAATGTTGTAATAGCAGGAGCTTTGCCCCATTCCCAATTTCAATTTCAGTGGGAAGCCTTAAGTACACAGTTTACTCTATGTTATTCTTTCAGATACTCTCTATTTGAAGAAATTCCCTTTAATCCCTAGTTTTGCTAAAAGTTTTTTGTTTTGTTTCGTTTTTCATTTTTTCTCTTTAACATGAAAGGATGTTCAACTTTTTCCTGCGTCTATTCTGATAATTATATGAGTTTTTTTTGGTAAAGCACATCTTTCCAAAATTTTGCAGTGAAAGTATTGCTAATAACACATTTTTATTACAGTTTATTTTATTACATATTACTGTTACTACACCTCATTTATCTGGTTAATATTTGCCAGAAAAGTTTTTCTTTTCTTAATTTTTACACTTATATGTACCCATATTTTAGGTCTGTTAGTATAAATGACATATACATAGGTTTTTGCTCTTCAGACAGTTTATATAATCTTTCATAATTGGTGAGAGTAGTTTACTTACATTTATTACACTTAATGTATTTCCAATGATCATAATTAATTCTTTATGTTAGCCCACTATTTATATTTTTATTTCTCTTTTTAAAATTACTATATTTATTATTTACTTGTAAAACATGAACTTTGTAAGTCCTCAAATCCAATACTGAGACTTTGCCAAGATCCCTACAATGTTATTAATATCTACACTTTTAATTCTGGGTTCTTAAGGATATATTTTCTCTTTTTATTTGGTCTTATTTCCCTTCCATTATTTAAAAAAAAAGAAAAAAATTCCTAAGACTTTTGATTGTCTTTATTTTAGATACCTCTTTCAACATTTCCTTCTCTTATTTAAACATTTTGACTAAAGCTGTTTTCATTGTGATTCTTTGTGTGGCAAAGCTTCTGAGTCCTGGTATTTCTGAGAATATTTTATCATGCCTTCATATTTTAATAACTATCTGTTTGGATAAAATTGTATTTTCTAAGTTTGAAGTTCCTTATTTTAATGTTTTGAAAACATTACCCCATCATCTTTTTATATATTCACATTCTGTAATAAAATTAAAGTATGAAAAGTACAAAGAGGACATTTTAAAAGCATACAAAGATAAAGAATATGTCACCTACAAAGAAACAAAAATAACATCGATAGATTTTCAACAGTAACTCTGGATGCAAGAAATATATTTATTAGGTGAGTTTTAATTTCTTTATCAATTCTCATATTTTATTTTTTCATCTAAAATTGTCATGGTTCCCACATAGCTTGTTATTTCAGCTCATTTTCTGCTGGGGGAGAGGCCAGGCCCAGTCCATGTTAGCCCTCAGGTAGCTCAGCAGATGGGTTGGTGTGTGAACCCCAGGGTAGGACACCTCGGTCAGGTGCCCTGGAGAGGAGTGGCCTTTGGAGGATGCACTGTATTTTGTTATTCTACAGACCCCCAGAAATGAGTTGGTCTCTGCTTATTTTTCTCAGCTTCTCACAGGAAAAGGCTTCTGAGCTTCTCTGACCTCCCTCTTGGGCACCTGGTCCAGGGCTTCCAGGTGCAGCAGGAAAGGGAGCCATCACTGTTTGTCCCAAGCCCATGCTGGGGAAGCAGGTGCAGGGCTCCACTAGCTTTGCCCCTGGCCAGTTATCCCCCAGCCAGCCCTGGCCAGGCCAGTGTGCCACCAGGGGCCTCTTGATCCTGGGACTGGAAACCAGAGGTGGAGCTTGTGGGAGTCCTGTGAGCTGATGCTGCACTGGGGGAACTTAGTGGACCTGGTCCCTGTCCCCACCTGCTGCTCTAGGGCTGTGTGTCATTTGTATTTTGCAGTCCCAGGTGTCTTTCTGTGGATGGAACACACCCTCCTCTGATGTCCACTGCAATCAGCTGTCTTGCATTATAGCTTGATTTGGGATTGCAGGGAGCTGAAAGGGGCTTGCAGAGGCCCAGAAGCAGGACAAGGCTGAACTTTGTGGACTGTGGCATCAATGACTGGTAACTAGAGTCTTATACTGGCTTCTGCAGTTGTGGATAAATTTTTGCTGTGTCAGAGCATCAGTTGCTTTACATATAAAGTGAAGTTTGGGGATGAAAATTTCTAATTTTACATTCCATACTTTAAATCATATTAGTGCCCACCATATACACAAGCACCCAAGCAGGGTGTGCAGAGGCCTTTGGTTTGAATACCTTTCTGGGACATCATTAGACTCCAGTAGTCACCATGGAAGTGAATCATGCAGAAGGTGATCATGTGTATAGTTCCAGAGTGCCTAAGAGCACAGATCCAGGTGATTCCTGGACAGCCCAGGGTCGGGTCTCTGGGCAAATTTTTGATCCCTCTAAGCCTCAGTTTCCCCCTCTGTAAAATGAGTGTAGTGGCCATTCCCATCCCATGGGGCTGTTTGGGTGTTCTCTGAGATAATGTGGGTAACAGCCCTGCACATCCAATGCACTCTATAATTGCCACCGATTACCTGAATCATCCTGTAACTCCTGCTGTTGCGTTTTATATCTCTTTTGGGTCCAGTTAGGAAAACTTGTCACTTCACAACTATAAAATTTTACAGTCTACCAACTGTACAAATATTGATTCTCTATAATAAAAGGCCAGGACTTCCCGAATGGCATGTACAAATGAGAAATCAGTCTTCCCACACCCCAACCCCCTGGACCCCTCTTGGCTGGGGCCAGCTTCCTGGAGGGGCTACTGTCAGTCATACATAGACAAACCATCCTCAGACAGTCCACCAGGAGAGAGAGCTCCATCATCAAATTTGGTAAATTACAGAACCGCCAGACGAGGTTTCTAAGGCCAAGATACCTGGAACCTAGAAATGCCCAGAAATATCTAGAATTCATGGTAGTTAAAAACATACGGCAAAAGAGGGATAGAATTCATTCATTCATTCACTCAACAAACTCGAGTGTCTTCTGTTTTCCAGGCTCTGCTCTAGATCCTGGGATAAAGCCAGAAACAATAGAGATGTAGCCACAGAGCTGAGTTCTGGCCTGCTTGTCTTCTATTCATGTACATAGTTATGAGTTTTATTTGTTTTATTCACATATATATGCATTTTACAAATATTTGTTGAACTCCAACTATGTGCCAGGCAGTTTTGAAGGCGCAGTAGTGAACAGAACAAGTCTCAGCAAACCCAGAATTTACATCTTACTTGGAAGTTGCAATACAGGACAACAAAATAACTAGATAGTCATCTGACCAGCGGCCGGTGCTAGGAAGGAAAAGAATAGAGGACTGGGTTAGAGAGGCCTCCAGGGCATGCAAGCTGCTGTGTTACTGTGTGTAGGGTGGGCCTCACTGAGAGGGTGGCCTCTGCCTAGACAAAAGACACCACGAGGGATGAAGCCTTGCTGATGTCTGGAGAAGGTGTTCCAGGCAGAGGACCAGGCGCCGCACCCCCAGGGCTGCACAGGGTCTACTTGAGGGGCAGCAAGGGAGTCAGCACTTCTGGGATGAAGAGAGAGGGGAGAGTGTGGGAGATTCCAACAAATCCAGTCCACAAACCTTCACTGAGCTCCTGCTTTGTGGTCTCGTATGTAGAAAGACAAGTTAAAAGAACAACTTGACGTGGCACATGACCACACCCTTTGCCTCTGCTGCTGCCTGAGCTGGGAGCAGAGACGTGCAGCAGTCGCCCGTTCAGAACACCAAATGGTACACGCTTCTCGAATTCCCTGCTGGGTGCTCAGGCAAGTGGAGCAGCACATGGAGTGAAGGCGGGGCCAGTGCCCCATTCAACCCTGGGGACAGAGCAACATGCACGGAGCTGCGGACAACAGAAGGCAGGGCACATTTATAAGGGACAAAACACGAATCGCGCTGCCATACAACCCCCCAGTCACTATGTGCACTGCACCAGGAGCTCTGACCTTGGCTCTCCAAGCTGTCCCTGCACTCCCCGGGTCACACAGAGGGACGTGCAGTAAACATTCCTGGAGCTAACTTGAGGAATGAAGCCAAAGACCACAGCCTCCTGAACCATTCTGAAATCCTGGTGGTGGCGAGAGACGCCAAAGGTGCTTGGGGCTTGAGGGGAAGGACTCCCCCCTCCCTCCTTCCTTTCTCTCTCTCTCTCTCCGTCCCTCTGTCCTTCCCTCCCTCTATCCTTCCTCCATCCCTTTCCCTGCCCTTCGTCCTCCCACGAGCCAACTCTGCCACGTGATGGCCCGTCCCCCACACTGTGCAGGGAGCCTGGGATGTTGAAATGGACCCCAGAGACCCTGCTCTTGAGGCGCCCTCAGTGAATGGGGACAGTGACCGACTCTCAGCGTATCGCTACCCACTAATTCATGAATTACACTGGCACCAGATACGTGCCACTAATTGTCACAAACGATTCATAGGCCTCGAGCGTGTAGGGTGAGCCAGAGGCACTGATGGGGAGGCCGCCCCAGGGCAGGAACCGTCGCAGGTGCTTGGGCAGCGGGGGTTTTATACAAACGAGTGAGAAAGACATAATTATTACTTGGAAAGAACGTGGTTAACCGACGTTTCCACCAATTCCTTCATCACATTTGGAAGCAGACCTGAATCAGACACTCGACCCTCCCTTGAGAAGCTTCCAGACAATGAATAAGGGGTCAATGTATATTTAATAATCATGTAAAAATGACAGCAGCCTTCGGGCCGCTCATCTCTGGGGTCCCGAGTGCCACCGTGAAAGAGGGAGGTCTGGACTCTCCATCCAAAGAGGGAGAAGCCCACATTCACGTATCGAAGCTGAACTCCCATGAGCAGGGAGGGGTCTTAGCCACACCACGTGACTGTAAGGACCCCGGGGAAACCTCAGAGAAAGAGACATAAATACCAGAAGATCAGGGACTCTGTTTCCCCTTCCCCAGTGCTGCTCTGCAGATAAAGAGCCCGAGAGAAATGCGTTCCTAATCTGTGTAATCAGCCTTCCCTGGCTGCCGGGTGGAGTTTCACAGCTCACCACCACCAGCTAAGTCGGCCAGACTTTGATTTGACGTCCCCCTTGTCGAGAAACAGGTCAAGAGAGAAACTTCAAGATGAACTCAGAGCCACTGGCATGATTAGAATGTAACTCTTGCCAGCAATTATTCTCTACTCTGGTCATAAACTATCTAATGCTTTTCGCCCAACAACGTTTTCTAAGCACCTGCGTGGTCCCCAAAAGTGTGCTGAGAGCCAGACGGTGAGGAAGGACGGGGGCTGGGATCCCTGATGGCATTACAGACGTGACGTGCGCAAGTGGGAAGGTGCTAAAGGGATGCAGGGGGCCCCCTGCTAGGGACCTCAGGAGGCTTCATGAAAGTCTGGGAGTGTGGGCGGAGGCTGTCATTTGTGGAAATTAGAGCACCCAGTTTTGACCTCTGGTCCGGGGCGGGGGGCATGCAGCACAGCCTGGCCGCTATGTCCGTCACCCTGTCCAGTTGGCCGCCGTTGACCCCCCTACTGTGAGCCACTTAAATTGGCGTGTGCTGGGCCCTGGGCCAGATGCCGTGAGAGACCCAGAGGGGTACTGCACTCTCAGGACAGCAGAAAGACAGGCACAGAAACAGTACTCCAGGGCCCAGGAGGGACCATTATACTAGACATCAATTATAAAGTGCAAAGGGATTCATTCTGGGTTGGAGGAATGAAGGATATTTGTGGAAGCCTTGACATTTCACTTGGTCTTAAAACTGGCTGATGCTTCAGAAGGCAGGAATGTATAGAGGGGCGTGCCGGGCGGAGAGACCACCGTCTGCAGGGTCTTCGGGGCAGGCGGGTGCCATCATTTTCGTCAAAGGATCCAGCAGAGATGAACTGGAGCAGGCAGTGTGCCCAAATCCTGAGGCCCTAGGGCTGTGTGGGGGTTGTGGGTTCATCTCTTGGAAAACGGGACCCTTTGAAGATTTTGGAAGAAGACAGGTCTTTGGCAGGCACATGCAGGGGAGAGGAAAGTAGGCAGAGATCAGGAGTTGGAATGTTCCCATCTAGGAGGCATCTATCTCCTAAAGACTGCAGTGACAGAAGAGACTCCGAATGTTTAAAGACCTCTGATGAATCTGACGTGCAGGGTATTCTACAGGAAGGATCAGAGGATGGCTGCAAGCATTGGAACGGGGCTGGCTGGGAAACCACTCAGTCCACAAAGGAGCCAGGCACCAAGTGAGACAGGCCCAGCAGGAAGAGAACATCAGCCGGGAGGCATTTGGTGGTGCAGGGCCACAGCCACGGGCGGTGGAGCCAGCTGCCTCCTTCAGATTTCTTTTCCAAAATTATTTAAGTAGCACAGAGCCTTTATTAAATTTTTAACATAGTGCTTATGATTTCCTAAATAACCATAATATGCATCCACTGTGAATAAATTGGAAAATACAGAAATAAACCCCAAGAAGAGTTTGATAGCAAAAAAATACTAATCATAACCTTAAATCTCTCCTACAGAAGTGCATCCTTTTAAAGAAATGGCTCTTTCTCTGTTGAGACCTTGCTGGATTGGGATGTGCTAGCACAGAGACAGCAGGTGCTAGAGCTTCTGGTAGCAGAAGGAGAATTCGCATGTTCAGGTAGGAATGAGCAGGTATGAGCTGGGCGGGAACAAAAAAGGAATTCAAGCCAGCAGGGAGGGCGGAGCTGAGAGCCCGTGGCATGCTGCTGTGGCCACCCGTCTTCCTCAGCAGTTAGTAACTTCTTCACATGCTGGTGACAGTGAGTTTATTGAAGCAGGGTTGAGGAGAGTCGGAATAGCTGACACTCTTGGATTCAAGAACAGAGCAGAGCAGGAGAGAACAGGCCCTGGAACTGGCAGACACTGGGGGAGGCCTGGGGTTTCCTGGAGTTCATGGGCTTTGAATGAACTGTGACTGGTTTTCTGGAGTATGTTGGGAGCAGGGAGGGGACAGCTAACGTATGGGTTACAACAGAAATCAAAAACCACAGCTAAGCAGTTTATCTTATTTATTTATAGATAAATTATCCATATATAATTTGGTTATTGTATTTACTCAAAAAATTAAGCACTAACCTATATTATGCACTACTGCAGGCAGAGAAAACAGAGCGGTGGGGCAGGATGGGTGGAAGGATGACAACATGACCCCACAGGACTCAGGGGCTGGAAGAAAAGAGATGTAAACCAGTACCCAAGTAACACATAAAACTCCACACCAGCAGATCCAATAGCAACACCAGAAAAATGGGACTGGAAACTGGCTTTCACCTCCTACCAGCTTTCACTCTCACATGGAAAAGGACTGAATTACTTAGCCTCCATAAAAATGAAGGAATGGACAGGAAGGGAGATATAGAAAAGCCAGGTGGGAAAATGCTAGGTCACCCATCCAGAAAGGGGGGCTGGATGTGGGTCTGCTCACCTTAGGATTATCTGGGTCTTATCTCCCTGGTTTGAGTATCTGAAAAACATGATAACTAACCAGCGTATTCCCGAGAATGCTGCCAATGCCCTGAGCATGCCATCTGGGTAACTATATGTGTTAATTTCATGTGTCGACTTGAATGAGCCATGGGGTGCCCAGATATTTGGTCCAACATTATTCTGGATGTATCTGTAAAAGTGTTTTTGGATGAGATGAACATTTGAATTGGTAGACTGAGTGAAGGAGATTGCCCTATTAAAGACCTTGTATTAGTCAGTTTTCTGTTGCTTATAACAGAATACCTAAAACTGGGTAGTTTATAAAGAAACAAAATTTATTTCTAACAGATCTGGAGGCTGGAAAGTCTAAAGTTAAGGGAGCACACCTGGTGAGGGTCTTCTTACTGGTGGGGACTCCCTGCAGAGTCCTGATGCAGCACAGAGCATCACATGGTGACAGGACTGGCATGCTCACATGCAGCTCAGGTCTCTCTTCCTCTTCCTATAAAGCCACCAGTTCCACTCCTATGGTAACCCATTAATCCATCAATCCATGAATGAGTTAATCCATTCATGACAGCAGAGCCCTCACAGTCTAATTACCTCCTAAAGACCCACCACTCAACACTGTCACAGTGGCGATTAATTTCAACTTCAGTTTTTGAGGGGACCTTCAAACCAGAGCCGGCCTGAGTAGAGCAGAAAAGCTGACCCTCCCCTGAGTAAGAGGGAACCCCTCATATATGACTGCATTCAAACTGGGACATTTGTCTTCTTCCTGCCTTTGGACTGGGATGGAAACATTGTCTGTTCCTGGGTCTTAATTCTGACAGCTACAGACTGAAACCACACCATCGGCTCTCCTGGGTCTCCAGCTTGTGGATTCACCCTGAAGATCTTGGGACTTGACTGCTCCCATAATTGTGGGAGCCAATTCCCTATAATAAATCATCTTATAATAAATCACACACACACACACACACACACGCACACGCACACACACACATCCTATTGGTTCTGTTTCTCTAGAGAACCTTGGCTAATATATCACGGGGTCCAGAATCATCCCCACTGATGTTTAAGCCACACTTGAAAGGAACTGCCAGGTGGTGCCAGACTTTAGTGGGGTCAGGGAGGGATGCCAGTTGTGTGGCTGCACTTGGAGACACCAAGCTGGCCGCCTGTGCAGGCGCACCAGTTGTCTCGTTAACGTGACAGCACCACGATCCTGGAGTTCTTACAACAGAGTTATTGAATCGCAATGTGGCTGGGTTTTAGTACATACAGTATGTCAGAGGGCAATAGATACTATGGAGAAAAACAAAACAGGAGGATCTGGAACAGCCTCACTGGTAAGTGACAGTTCCTTTCAAGTTCTTTCTGTCCATGCATGCAACACATTGTTTACATAATTTACATCAAGCTGAAGATCTAATTTCATTTTTTACATGTAATTTATAATTCAGTTAGAATTCACACATTATAACATCGCTCCTCTGGAGTGCAGAGTCAGTGGGTTTGAGTATGTTAACAGAGTCATGCACCATCACCGCTATGTAATTCGGGAACATTCTTATCCCCCTGAAAAGAAACCTTGTGTCCATTGTCAGCCATCCATCTCCCTCCTCTCAGCTCCTGAAACGCACTAATCTACTTTCTGCCTCTATGGATTTGCCTGCTCTAGACATCTCGTTTAAGTAGAATCACACAGTATGTGATCTTTTATGACAAGCTTTTTCAAGCAGCGTGCTGTATTTAGGGTTCAGCCGTGTTGTAGAATGTGTCAGTACTTCATATGTTTCTTATTACCAAAATATGACTTTCTATAGATATACCACATTTTGTTTATCTATTATGCAGTTGATGGACAATAGGTTGCTTCCACTTTTTAGCTATTATGAATAATGATGCTATTAATGTTCATACACAAGTTTTTGTGTGAACATATGTACTCATTTCTCTTGGGTATTTACCCAGGAGTGGAATTGCTAGGTCATGTGGTACCTCTATGATTAACATTTTGAGAAAGAGCCAAACTCTTTTCTAGAGTAAAATCCTACCAGCAATATACAAGAATTTTGATTTCTCCATATCCTTGTCAACACTTGTTACTTGTTTGTCTTTTAAAAATTTTAGTTAGCCTAGTTGTGTGAAGTGGTATCTCATTATGGCTTGGATTTGTGTTTCTCTTTTGAAATAACTAAGGATGCTGGGCATCTTTTCATATGCTTATCTGCCATTTATTTGCATATCTTATATGGAGAAATATCTACTCAAATCTTTTGCTAATTTTTAAATTGATTTATTTGTATTTTTATTGTTCAGTTGTAAGAGTTGTTTACATATTCTGAATACAACTATTTTATCAGATATATGACTTGCAAATATCTTCTCCCATTCCGTAGGTTGTCTTTTCCCTAACTTGGTGGTGTATTTTTTAAATTCTTAATTTTAGTGAAGTTCAGCCTGGTGTGATGGCTAAGAAACAATTGCCTAAACCAAGATTACAGTTTTACTCCTATGTTTACGTCTAAGAGGGTTATAGTTTTAGCTCTAGTAAGAGCTAATGATCTTACTTAAAGAGTGATGGTCTTGGGTCTATTTTGAATTACTATGTGTATACGGTGTGAGGTAGGGAGTCAAAAATCATTTTCAGCATGTGGACACCAGTGATTCTAGCACCGTTTAGTGAAAGAACTTTTCTTTCTCTAGAGAACGGCCTTGGCATACTTGTTCAAAATCAGTTGGCCATAACCATACGGGTTGTTGGTAGATACCCGATTCTATTGACTCTATATGGCTATAGATTCCATTGATCAGTATGTCTGTCCTTGTGCTGATCGCACACTACACTGATTACTGTAGATTAGTAGTACCTTTTGCACTTGAGAAATGTAAGTCCTCCAGCTCTGTTCTTCTTTTTCAAGAGTATTTTGACTCTTCTGGGTTCCTTGCATAGCCATAGGAATTTTAGGATTACCTTGTAAATTTATGCAAAAAGGCATTTGGGATTTTGATAGGGATTATATTAGACCTGTATATCAATTTGAGGAGCCTGCCATCTTCACAATATTGAAATTTATGATCTATGACCATGGGATATTTTTGTCTTTATTTCACTGTTCCTTAATTCTTTTTCAACAATGATTTGTGATTTTTCATGTGCAAGTTTTGCACTTTCTTTATTAAATGTATTGTTAGGGTTAGTACCTTATCCTTAGTGATGCTATTGTAAGTGAACTTGTTTTCAAAATTTTTTCAGATTATTCATTGCTAGTGTATAGAAATACAAGTGATTTTTGTATATTTATAACGTACCCTGAAACTGTGCTGAACTTGTTTACTAGTTTTAATTGTTGTCTGTGTGTTTGGGGAGTTCTTTAGAATTTTTTTATATGCAGTGTCATGTTATTTGTGACTAGAGATAGTTTCATTTCTTCCCATTCCAATCTGGATGTTTTTATTGCTTTTTCTTGCTTAAATGTCCTCACTAAAGCCTCAAGTAAAATGTTGAATAGAAGTGGTGAGAGCAGACATCATTGTCTTGTTCCTGAAATGAAGGGAAAAGCAGTCTTTCACCAGTAATGATGTTAGCTTTGAGATTTGTGGAGATGCCTTTTATCAGGATAAGAAAATTTCCTTTTTTTCATAGTGCTTAAGATGTTTTTATCATAAAAATATGTTGAAATTTGTCAAATGCCTTTTCTTGTCTACTGAGATGTCATGTTGTTTTTGTTTTCTTTTCTGTTGATATGGCATATTACATTGATTGATTTTCAGATGTTTAACCAACACTGAAATCCCATTTGGTCATGGTATATAATCCTTTTTACATGTTGCTGGGTTAGATTTGCTAGTATTTCACTGAGGATATTTGCAGCTGTATTCATACGGAATTGGTCTGTAGTTTTCTTTTTTTGTGATGTCTATATCTGGATAGCTGATTTAAAGTCTGTGTCTAGAAAGACCAGTCTCTGGGCTCCTTAGGACAATTGTTGGCTGCTTTTTCTCCCTGTGTTTCAACCATTCTCTCCTACTTCTTTGTGTATCTCATATATGTGTGTGTGTGTGTGTGTGTGTGTGTATGTATATATATATATGTATATATGTGTATATATATGTATATATGTATATTTTTTTTCTGAAAACTTTACATTTACATTTTAATTAATGCAATGTAACAATTCTGGAAATCAGATTGTCCCTTATCCCCCAAGGGTTCATTGCTGCTGTTCGTGCTCTGTGTCTGTTTAGTGACTTTCCTAAACTATTTCTGTAAAATCTGTATTCTGTGTTGCATGTGGCCACTGAAATACCTCCTTGGTTGGTTTAATTCACAGCTAATGATTGAACACAGATTTCCTCAAATGCCTTCATCCAGTTAGTTTCCCTGCCTTTGCTGGGGGGCTCTGTGTGTCTTTTGGGGTACACTTTCAATGCTCTGGCAGGCAGTTGACAACTCTGCCTTAGTCTTCACTTCCTGCTTGCTCAGAGACTCAAGATCAATCAACAGGAGATACTGGGCCCATGCCAGGTTCTTCCTGGACATGTGCATAGCCCTGTTTACGTGTGTGGTCTTCTGGTCTCCAGGAATATTTCAAAGCTTTTCAAAGCCCCCTTTGGACATCTCATTCCCCCAGTTTTTCTTTTAAAACCTTTAGCCAGTCCTTATTTTCTCAAAGTAGCATCACTGACTCAGGAATGTTAAACAATTGCTGCGGATTGTTTTTGACAAACACCCTGGGGACACAGCTTGTTTGTCCAGAAGAGCTCTGAGACAGGTCAGATAAAGGCAAGCCCTTTGGTAGTTTCTAGTTACCTGCCAGACAGGTCACACAGTGATAGTTCTCCAGGTTCAGAGCTCTCTGGGCATCTCCAAGCTCATTTTGTGCTGTCCAGTGGCTGCCAGGCTGCTGATTTTCACACCTACCATGGTTCTGAGGCTACTTATTTTTACCATGTGTATTGATTAATTTTATGTGTCAACTTGACTGGGCCACAGAATGCCCAGATATTTGGTCAAACATTATTCTGTGTGTGTCTGTGAGGGTGTTTCTGAATGTGATGAACATCTGGAAAGGTGGACTCCTTGTGCAACTCATGGAAGACCTGCCTAGAATAAAAAGGCTGAGTAAGAGGAAACTCCTGACTGTTTGAGCTGGGGCCTCAGTCTTTTCCTGTCTTTGGAAACAAACTGAAAAATGGGTCCTCTTAAGTCTTGAGCCTGATGGCTTTCAGACTGGAACTTACACCATTTTACTCTCCTAGATCTCCAGCTTGCCAACTGCAGATCTTTGAAATTCTCAGACTCCACGATTGTGTGAGCCAACTCCTTATAATCTCAACCTTGATATTATAAGGAATTAGCTCATTATGGTCAAGTTTTATATATATATATATACATACATTATATATACATATATATGTGTGTATTTCAAAAAGTTCATGAAAAGATTCATATTATCTTTTAATTATATGTATCATATATATATATATGTATAAGAGATAGAGATTATGTATATAATACATATTTTCTATTGTTTCTGTTTCTCTAGAAAACCCT
Organism: Cynocephalus volans; assembly: GCF_027409185.1. NCBI lineage: Eukaryota > Metazoa > Chordata > Mammalia > Dermoptera > Cynocephalidae > Cynocephalus > Cynocephalus volans. The sequence continues at coordinate 3,156,370 of NC_084471.1, forward strand.
GACTAATACACTGTGATTATTGGGTTGTTGGTTTTGAAAGCTGAAGAGAGGGAGCTGGGAATACTGAAAGTTAAAACACTACAAAGTTATTACTGAAATTCATTCTTTTTTCCTGAAAAAGAAATGATCTTTGGGTCTTTGCAAGGCTTTGTTTAATTTACAGAGCTCTGAAAAAGTTGGTTTTGAGCACAATTTTCCGTTTCCTATACTTTTATGGAGGCATAGGTTTTCTGGGGTCCTAACTTCACCAGTCCAGAAGTGGTTCTTCATAGATCTAATTCTTTATCCTGCTCTTTCCTGTTATTCTCCTGGTTCTATTTCAGGAGAATGCACACTAGATGTTTGGCCCTGGGTGGATTAATGCAGAAGCCAAATGCGGATCTATGAGACCAGAGAGAATTTGGGAGTGGCCTGATTTGGAAGAGACTTGGACTATCCAGGGATGAGGTGACTTGGCCTCAGCCTGGGTTGGTATATGGGAGAGTGGCGATAGCCTCAGTTGGGGCCAGTTGGGGACATGCAGAAAGACCCACTGATGATGGCGCTGGTGTCTTGTGCAGAAGGAAAGGCAAGTGGTGCCTGCAGTTTGAACGTCACGTCTGAGAAAGATTCTCTTCATTTGAAAAGGGCAGCTATCTGGAAATTTGTGTACTGAATAAGCCTGAAGTGGCACGAGCCACTCAAGGAGAGATGACTTGGCAGCTGGTCATGCAGGTGCTGTGTTGGTGAGGACAGGGCAGGTGAGTGGCCAGTTCTGGGAGCTGTGCTGAGAGGTTGGAGGTGACTCTGTGGGGACACGTGACCTCCCCTTTATAACAAGGCAGAGGTTCTAGGCTGCTCGAGATTCTGTGTTAACAGTGATGAGCCCAACAGCAACCAAGCCAGCTCAAAAAGCTAAGACATGACGAAGAGAAAGATGACAGAATGACAGAAACACAGAGAACACGGGCTTCAGAGATCAGGGTCTCGGGGAATGTGATTTGAAGGCAGAAGCTGTAGGTCGCACTCCAGATGGGTGGATGGCCAGAGCCATCGAAGCAGGCATCTCGGTCACGGCTCTTCAGTTCTTCTCCCAGCTAGTCTTGTAATCAAGGATTACATCAATGTATTTATTCCATCTTCTTTCCAGAGTGCCTACTCTATGTTCTAGACACAGAGCCATAGAGAACACAGAAACATCCCTTATCCTCATGGAACTATGGGGAGAAACAGGTGACAAAACTAATAGGCAAGGGGTACAGTGAGAGGGAGGGGATGAGAGAGTGTGGGGTGCTGCTATGTGAGGGTGACAGGAAAGCCCCCGAAAAGGCAGCTCTGGAGGGAGGCCTGTGGGTGTTTCTCCTGTCCTGTGCTGGGCCCAATGCCCTCCAAGGGGGACCAGCAAACGTTTTCTGCAGAGGGCCAGTGACATCTTTTCAGTTTTGCAGATCATGTGGTCTCTGTCTGTCTCACCTCCTGGACTCAGCTGCTGTGGCATGAGATCAGCTCCAGTGCAGCTTTATTTATAGACCCTGAAACTTGAATTGCATGTCATTACCATGTATCATGAAATACTGCTTTTTAATTTTCTTCCACCCACTTAAAAATGTCAAAAAAAAACCAGTTTAAAATCACAGACCATACAAAAACAGGCAGTAGGCCACATATGGCCACACAAGCCATTGTTTATTGATCCCTGCTCTAAAAAACACGGAGAAGAATGTGAGGATTTGGTCAATCAGTCCGCTAATAGTTACTGAGTGACCACAGGCCCCACCCTGGACTTGCAGAGAGTGAGACAGAGATGAATTGGACAGGACCTCCACCAGATGCCCAGTGCACGTGCACAGCAGGTATACGGCCTACAGCAAAGGGGTGTCAGAAAAAGCGGCAGGCTGTTGTGGCCGAGGGGAAAGAGACCTGGGTCTGCTGGTCACATCAGGAATGCTTGCAGAAGGCCAGCACTGGAGCTTGAGGAGTTCCCAGCAGACACAGCAGTGTAGGAGCATCACCGGCCATGGGAGTCACAGGGACACAGAAGTGACATCAGTGCAGATGCAGACCACGTGGTATTTATAAAGATGTGTCCTAGGGAGACCCATTCATGAGGACCCTGAGATTTCTGGTGGATGCCACCGTCCAGGCCAAACGGAGATGTAGGGGAGACTTCGCAAAGTCCCTGCTCTGTCACTATGGGCCAGATGGAGAGCCCTGGCAGAGTGGCCTCTGCCATCAAGTAGCAGCAGCGCTGCCAGAACCGCGGTGCCGAGTGTATTGATTAATGGATCAATGTCAAGTCGGAGGGAGGTCTCCAGTGGCATGCCCCGTCTGTGTCCTCTCCCTGTCCAGCGTTTCTATCAATGATTGGATAAAGGCATACTAGGCCTGCTTGTCAAATTTGCAGATCAAAGCTCAGAGGAGTGGATAATGTGGTGGAAGAAATACTCCAGATACAAAAGGCTCTTGACAGGCTGGAACAACAGACTGAGCAAACGAGATGAACTTAGCAAGGTTAAAACCGAAGTCCCACTCACTCGCTGGTTAAAAAATAAAAATCAATTGCAAGAGTGCAAGACGGTGTGCTGTTCATGCAGTGTAGACCTGCAGGGTTAGCTGACCCAGCTCTGTGCCCAGGACCACGTCCGGAGTCACACCTGAGTCACACATTCCTTCCAGAATGTGCCCCGGGCAGAGTGGCCGGTGCCATATGCACATGGGACGGGCGGCCTGTGGGTCAGGTGGAAGATGGCCAGCTGCTGGCAAGTGGACAGCTGTCTGGGGGAGGAGGACACTTCCCCCATCGCCCCAACAGGCAGCTCCAAGCCACTGGGTGAAAGCGGAGGCAGGGCCGATCTTCGGCTGAATTTAAGCACAGCTTTTCTGACAAGAGCTCTTAAGCGGGTAGTGAGCTGCCTCCTGGCGGGGGCGAGCTCTGGTGCTGGCAGTGATGGGCAGGGGATGAACGGCCCATCTGTTGGGGGCCTCGAGGGATTCCTTCCTGGCAGATGGAGCTGCTGCGAGCTGCCCATCCAAACCCTCATTTTGCAGACAGGAAGGCTGAGGCCCGAGGGGATGGAAAATGCCCAAGAACACCCCATGTTAGCAGCCGAACCCTGGCTGGACCCCAAGTTCTCTAAGATCTTTGGCAGCTAGCTTTTGGAATTCTTCCCTTGAGGCAAAAACGAGGTCTCTGCAAGAGATGTGCAAAGGTGTGAGCATGTGTGTCGTGGTTTGGAGAGGAAAGGAGGTTACGCACGCCCCCACCCCCGCCATCTAAGGTGAGATTCAGATGTGAAATAGAAACAGCAAGACCAGAATCACACCGTAAGCACTGCCCACCGATCAAGCGAGTCCTCAAGATGGACTGAGGACGTGAGCCTTTCTACTACTTTATCTCAGGTAAGTAGAGCACCTGGGAGATGGCAGGGCACGTGGAACAAGCTGCCCTAAGCCTGGCATAGGGTCAGAGGCCAAGGCCTACTGCGGTCTGGGAGAGGCTGGCCTGCGAGAGCCACCCTAGGCATCCCCGGAGTGTTCTTGCTAAATCTCACATTCCGATCTGTCCTTCTTCCCCGTGAAGTGGGTGAGCAGAGAGGCAGGTGGAGATTCCCTCCAATACCTCTGGAAGGCAAAAGTTCCCATTTTATGCTGGGAGGTGGAGGAACGTCTTTCACCTGTTCCTGTCGGTGCATTTCCTCACAAGCCCGCCAGCTTGACGTGTGCGTAGAGTTGGGGCAGTCCGAGAAATACCAGGGGCACGGCTCCCTCAGCATTAGTCACTAAGGAAGTTTGGGGCATGATCTCTCAGCCTGGAATGGGCTGACCTGGGGGCTGCTCCAGGTTCCTGTGCATCCACACCCCAGCAGCACATCAGTGGGCACCAGTGACCTCTAACCCCAGCATGGAGTGAGCTGTGGCTGAGGGCACAGTGATGGCCAGCTCAGCCCCTCCACCATGGGACGAGAATGCCTTTTGTCTGGGCTTCCTGGAACTGCCTTCAAGGACTCCATTTGGCACAGCCCTGATGGCAGTGTGCAGCCACCAGCAAGAACTTTGTAATTTACCTGAGGTTAGATAATCCAGTTCCATCAAGGACAAAGGCTGCTGGAGCTATTGGTGGGGACGGTGGGTCCAGAGGACAGTCTAGCCTGATTTCTGAGCACTGAGCATCCTTTCAATTGGCCTGGGTTCAATTGACCCCCTCAAATGTCCAACTCTCACTCATTTGCTTTTTATTGAACACATACTCCAAAAATGGCAGGCCGTTTTCTAAGCACTGTAGATGTTTGAAACCTCAGGCACTAGCCTGGGCTTGTGGAGAGATGGAAGGAAGTGGTTAGAGAGCATACAGGCCGAGCCGCATCCTCACTAGCCACAGCTGCAGAGAAGAGGACACCACCTCCCCCTCAAGAGTAAAGGCGACCGGGGCCCTTCCTGCTGCCTGTGCACCTTCCCACGCAAGGCCTCGGACTTGGACTTCACGACGCGCCCACCAGACAGAACTAGGCGAGCGTGTAGGACACCAAGCGGCTGTGCAGGAGAGTGAGGGGGAGGGGGGAGAGAAGGGGGGATGGGGAGTGAGACTGGGGGGATGGGACGGAAGACTTTGGAGGTAGCAGCCCTGGGGGCCTGGGGTGTGGGAGGAAGCCTGGGTCTCAGCGAGCATCTTCGGTAGCCAGAAAGGAATCAGAAATAGGGAACAATGAACTGTGGGTTTTCATTTCTCTGGGCTTTAATTTACAAGACCAGAGAAATTCCAATTTGGATTTTCATTTTTCTCTGGAAATATAATAATGGGAACGGCTCTCACTGCTCTGAGGGTGCATGATTCACCTAAACGTTGTGAGAGCCTGTGCAACCGTCCCTGAGGCCCGCTGGGGCTGAGGCTGCACTGGCTTGGGGAGTGGGCGGATGGTACCAGTCTGTCTGGCTGCGTGAGGCTTGCGGCTGGGCAAGGCTTGCGGCTGGGCAACGCCCCTGCAGCGCCCGTTTAGGAGCCTCTGGATGCAGCACTGAGCTGGCCGGTGTGGACGCCGGCAGGCACACACTGTGCACAGTAGATTCTGCCGAGCCTTGCTGCGAAGGCCGTACCCACCAGCCTCCTGGGGCCTGACTGGGGCTGCCCTACAGGGCTCCAGCTCCATGGGAGGGTCAGCACAGCCCATCAGGGGCATGGGCCATCATGGTCCAGGGACAAGTGACTGCAAACCCTGTATTTGGAAGTCACTAGGATGTGTTGATAATGGTTTAGCCCGATTTGGGTTCCTGCTGTTGCCTCTCAGCGAGTGCCGTGAGAAAGAGAGAGAGAAGAGAGAGAGAGAGGGAGAGAGGGGGCCAGGACACAGAAGGACTCATTCCATCGGGTGGCTGAGAAGGGTGGGCATTCTGAAAGGGGGAGCCACTGTGGGGAGGGGACTCCTGGCAGTTCCCAGTGGGACAGGAGCTCAGAGCTGGGTCTCTAGAGCTGATTGTGTGGGTTCAAATCCCGGTTGTACCTCTCTCCAGCTTTTGGAAAATGTCTTGTGTTTCTGCATCTCAGTCTTCCCATGTTTAAAGTAGGGACCATGACACCGCATCCCTCATGACACAGCTCCGAGGATTAAGTGAGTTCATGTGGAGAGCGCTTCCAGCAGCTCGGGTGTATGCAGTGTGCCGTGGACGTGTCCATCGCCCACTTCTCCAGCAAATGAGATAAAGACAAACGACTCATCTACGTGGTCATCCAAACCAGTCGACAGTGCGACCTTAGCGTGGAACATGTTCTACCCATTTTTTTAAATTATAAATAATAAATTGATTAGAAAACACGCAGAACACACAGAAATTCACACTCTTCCCCATAACATTCTCAGAAGTAATGACTGTTAACAAGTAGGTGTGTGTCTTTCCTTCTGCTCACATACTCTCACACGCACACACGCACTTTTTTTTTAATGAAGTGGTGTCTCAAAAAACCATTCTGTTCTGTGGCTCTCGCTTCCTGCGGATGCCAGACCTGTCCACAGGCCGTTGCAGAGACATCCTTTCTTCTCTCTTGTGGCCATGTGTGCCACTTTCTCATGTAGCCATTTCTGTAACTCATTTTTCTTTTTTCAATTTTTTTCTCTTAAAAGCGTCATTGTCATGAACGTGCTTAAGCATTCATCTCTGAGCACTTTGTGTTTCTTTAGGGTGGACCCTTCAACATGAAGAGTCTCGCGTCACTTCCACACTGGTACGTGCCCTTGAACTACTCTCCAAAGACATGCTCCGATTGATGTTCCCACCAACAAATTAAGAGTGCCCAACCCCCTGCATCCCTTTCAACGTTATCATTGTTTTCGGTGTTTGCCCTTATGATACATTAAAATCACATTTGTTATTTAATTTGCCTGGATTTGTTAATTTTGAGGTTGAATTAAGGAGTTGCTATTTTTTCCCAATTGACTTAAAAGGAAAGAAAAGATGTGCCAGATGCAGTCCCCGGAGACTTAGGTTTGAATGTTCTCAAAGCCAGGCAGAGCTGCAGTTCACAGAGCTTCTGCAGAAGGTAGTCCCGGGAACTTGGGACCACAGGAGGGCACCAGCTCCATGACCCTCACCGGCTGCACACACAGGCAGTCGACCATGTGGGTGGTTTGTAGTCATGCTCATTTTAAAGGATGAAACATCCTCTCTAAACTCTCTTTGTTAAGGTGTTCACTAAACAGGAAGCAGGTCACAGGAGAGCCCAGAGACTGTCAGGATTGGAACTCAGAGCCTCTGGAAGCCACTGTCCTCAGACACCTTTTTCACCTGGCATGTTCCTAATAACCTTTTGCAGTTGTGCTCACGTGTCCCCTCTCCCGGGCAGCCTCCCTGACCTTCCCACAGCACAGGGCTGTGCCCTGCTCCAGCCTCTGCACCCTGTTGATAAGTCCCCACACCTCTCTGCACTTTCAGCCCCCTGTGCACTGGCCAACTGTTCATCTTTACCCCTCAGCACCTGGGCCAGTACTGGGGGTGCGGAGGGCACTCGAGTCACTGTCTGTGGGATTGAAATGGCAGGTCTGTCGGTCTTATTTGGAAATAATCTCGGGTCTGGAGAGTCCTATGGAGGATAGTGGGAGATTCCGTTCTCTGAGACAAATGGGGATTCATTAGGAAGACTTCCGAGGCCCTGATCCCCCAGGGCCTGGGACAAGCCTGGCCTGTAGCCCTAATTTCCAGTGGAATCCCATGGGGATAGTGACACTTGGAAGAAGAAGGCAGATTCTCCCTGAAAAACTCTGAGAGAGGGTATCTCCTGTGGGGCTGTGGCTCCTCTAGACCAGCTACAGCCGGGCGGATGACCCGCTGGCAGGATGGCCCCTCGCTGGAGCCTCCACTGTCCACACACACTCCAGGGGCTGCTGGTTATCTCGCCCTTCCAGGCATCGGGGGAGACAGCTGGTGTCTCAACCCCTCATTCCTGCACAAATAAGAACAAACGAAACAAAACAACCGTGTGGCCGGCTGACTGTGGACGGCCACCCAGAGTAGCAGGCGGGTCTGGGGCATGCAGATCCACTGCTCTGTCATTCTGCAGCCCTGGGGAATAGTCCTGTTCTGGGTTTGTCCTTTATGAAGGCTTTCCATCCTGCACCCAACCCCAATCACATCCTCTGCTCACTGCAGGACAGTCCAGACCCTTCCCTGCTTGGCCTGATCCTTGGAACATGCTCCTTGCCCTGGGCAGAATGGGCTTCAGCCTGGGCACAGGGACCTGTGCAGTTCAGACCCCAGCAGCTGCCCTGAGTAGGGCACAGGAGACAGGGCCCGCTAAGCCTGGGAGATGCTGGACCCATGTCCAGCTGCAACGGCTCCTCTGCACCGCATGGTCCTGGCTGCGGATTGCTCTGGATGGAGCTTTGCAATAGCCTCAGAGAGCCCATCTTCACTGCAGAGGCTGAGAAGAGAGTCCCCACCATATCTTAAATCCGCCCCCCTCAGTCAAAGTCTGGGACTGTGCTTGTATTCCCATTGCACAGAAAGTGTTTACCTCCATGGAAAAAGAAAAGCGTCCCTTTTGATCAGACCTGCTGGTCCTACCCTACTTGTGGAACAGCTGAATTCAGACCTCTAGCTGTTTCCTCATAAAAAAAAAAAAAAAAAAAAAAAAAAACGCCTTTCCTAAATCACGGCAGCGATGCTGTTGTACGCTGATGCAGGACGCTCACACCTCCCTGCACCCCAGCACATTGCAGTGGCAGACACGGGGCTGTGCTGTACGGGTGAAGTGATTCTGTTCCGCACCTTCAGTCCTTTCTCTTCTCAGGGCGCCCCCTTCTCCGACAGTCCACACCCCAGCCTCGGGTATCTCATGAAGACAGCAGCAGAATGAACTCTTCACCAGAAGCCAGAAAATGCCTGCGGGCTCCGGAGATCTCCTCCTTCTAATTAACCATGGCAATGAGGCTTGTGTTTTCATTCTCATTACTATGATTATTCTATTTCCAGAGGAAAAATCAGCTCTGCGTGGCTTCAGGATGCTAGTCTGCATCTGGGGCTCTCCGAGTCACAGGGTGCGTCCCGCTGGAGGACTGGGGACCTATTAGCGCATGAGACACTAGCGCTCCTGTCCGAGATGCCCAGCTTCACCCGTCTGACCACTTATCCGTTCATCCCTCCATTCATCAAACTCTGTTGAAGGCCACTATGTGTCAGTCCTTATCAGATGCCAGCTCTTTTGGTGAATTTTTTTCACATTAAATTCACATTGCATTCAAGGAGAAAATCATGGTGTTATGGAGGTGACAGGATTTTGGTGTCCCAGGTTAGAGCCAAAACTATCATTTGCCAGAGGAGCAACTTCAGGTTCACTTGGCTGTATCCAGACGTCCTCAATCATCTCAAAAGTGTCCTTTTCTATTTGATGTGTTTGAATGCAGGTCAGTTGGCATTTGATTGTTGTGTCTCTTGAGTTTCATCTCATGGGTGACAGCCCCGCCTCTCTTTTGGGGGGAAGGGGCTTTCTAAACTCGTTGCTGATGTATTAGGTCATTGGACCTCGAGACTATCTCCATTTGGCTGATCACTTCCTTTTTCGTGCATTCAAAACGCTTCCATAATCTCCCAGTTTCCAGTAGGTGGATGTTAGTTCTGTAGATGTAATTACATAGAGTGGTTCAGCTTTGTGGGGGAGTCACTTTTCCATCCTATCAGGAGGTGCGAGAACCCCACCTGTGCCGGCTGCAGCTGCGTCCACCCTGGCGAGTGGTCGGGCACTGTCAGGCTGACCTGTCGGTCATAACTTACTCCTCAGCTCCTCCCTTACTGGCATCTTGTCCATCGGCAACGGTGCCCCAGATCCACCAGCTCACTGGTGGCAGCCAAACGGTGATTTCGTGATGTTATAATTCCTTCTGAATTTACACATTGGCATATTTCTGCAAAGTACTTTCTCAACAGCTATTTAGTTACCCCGAGATATACTTTGTACAGGAAAACTGGGGTAAATTTTGTTTCTTCCCTCCCCCTTTTCTTCAATTTTCAGAGGAATGAGTGTTTACCTTAGCAACTGTTAATGACGATTGAGTTGTATTTAATTTTCGAATGTCCTTATGAAATTATACATGTGCTTGAGTCAACGCCAGTCATATTCATTTTGATGCTCAAATTATCTCCTTGGTGTCATCTCCCTTTAACATGACCACAGTTACCTTGGGTGGCTTCTTTAATTTGTGGCCTAGCAAATTCCCCAGGCTTGGATTTCACAGTTCTTGCCTGGACTTATGCATTTGTCTGAAAAACCTTGATTCTTTTTAGTGGAAAATTGTGATTAGAGAACATAACCCAGGCACGAGTGTGCTCATTGCTCTGGGCTGTCAAAGTTTCTGGGCACTTTTACTGGACTGAACTAGGAAATATGGATAGAACACATTTAAAAAAACTCGATCTATACTAATATGTCCAGTTCAGATTTAAGATTACTAGGTTTGAACTTCTTTGGGGTTACCCTTATATTTGTGTTCTATTGTGCTGGAAATGTTGATTTCAATGACATTAGCATAATTGCTACTGGTTTGATCATACAAATATGCATGTTGCTCCTAATAATAAAACCTCTGAGGACAGTTCTTTTGTGCTTAGGATACATTAATTCCTCTTGGCAGGTTCAGTTGGGACACCCAGTTTAAAGTCAGTTATGCGAATTACTTTTTTTCTGTGTGTGTGCCACCAACTTAGAAATACAGTTCATCTCAGGTTGTTTTCAAATATTCATGGTTTTATTTTCTTTTTGATTTAGTCTTTAAGAATTATTAAAAATGTATGTGATCTCACAAGCAAATCTATATAAAATAAGGTGTATTCAGAGAGGTCTCTCTTCTTCCTTCTGAACCCTCTGTCCCCCATAGGTAGTCATTTTAACTCATTTCGTATTTATTGTTTCATCTGTTTTCTTCCATTCTTTCATTTCTATAGAAAAAATACTTTTAGAGCATCATTCTGTTCTTTGTTGCCGCACCAAATTGGCAATAACTACCTATTTGTATAGAGAATCCTACCTTATTTTCTTACAGCCTTGAATTGTACCTGTTATGTATGTGCACATACCAAAGAGATTCAACAGGTCCCTATTAATGGGCATTTGGGCTGCTTTTAGGCTTTGCTATTATCAATCATATCCCGTTGAATAGCCATGAGTAGATATTTGTAAGAGAATGGTGTGATTTACATTTTAAACTATCACTCTGCTTCTACATTGGTGGCAGATTAGAAATAGGGAGGCCAGTTGTGATCCCCTGCGTGGGTCCAGTCAGGAGTTGATGGTGGGTGGAACCAGGTGGTGGCAGTGGAAATGGAACATCATGTCCTTATTTCCATGACATTTAAGAGGAAGGATCAACCAACTCCATGGTGTGGTAAAAAGGTATTGTGTGGAAAAAGAAGACCCTCAATTTGTCCTTGGAGCTGTGCCACTTTCCAGGACTGCTCCCAGTCTAAATACTCCCTTGTCCTGGCTTCCAGCCCCATGTCTGTGACGTGCTCAGCCCTAGGGTGGAAGCCTCTGTGTCTGTTCCTTCTCTTTTCTGAGCCCAGGCCTGCACCTTCTCATCCTCTGGCCTCAACCAGTGCGGGCCCAGAGCAGTTAAATGTGGAGATGTCCTTTTTCCACATTGAACGTAATCTCTATGTTATTAAACAAAGTGCTGAACCCCTCAGTCTGAAGGAGCCACATCTGGGTTCACCCCCTAGTACAGCAGCTCCTCTGGAACAGTAGGTAGGCACTTGCCTTAGACCTCCTCGTAGACAAAGTTCACCACCAACAAAGGCAGGCCCAGCTTAGGACCACGCTTGTGTCTGCCCACGGTGGAGACGTCCAGCTGCCCACTTGGATTCACGTCCAGTTGCTGCTGGAAGAGGCTGCTCAGACAGGAACTGCGTGTCCCAACCCCGTTGCAACTAGTTATGGCCATGTGCATTAGTCTGTTTTCTGTTACTTGAAAGAGAATACCGAAAATGGGTAATTTACAAAGAAATGAAATTTATTTCTTTCGGTTTCAGAGGCTGGGAAGTCCAGGGAATGCATCTGGTGAGAGCTTTCTTCTGGGTGGCGACTCTCTACAGAAATTCAGGGTATCACATGGGGAGAATGGGCTGAGCAAGAGAGCTGACCTTAGTGGCTCTCCTTATAAAGCCACCAGAACCACACCCATAGCCACCCATTAAACCATCAACCCATTACTCCACGAGTGGACCAATCCATTCATGAGGGCACAGTCCTCACAATCTAATCACCTCTTGAAGGCCCCACCTCTCAAATACCATAATTAGATTTCACACTCCCTAAACACCATTTACAATGGGGCAAGTTTCTAATACATGAACTTTTGGGGGACACATTTGACCCATAGCACTGTGTGAGTAGTCCTTACCAATGTATTTTGAGCAGAAGTGGATGTGACACTTCTGGATCCTGAAAGCAAAGGTGGCCCCAGCCCCAGGGGTCACACAGCCACAGACGCAGGGGCCTGGGTGTCTGAATCACTGCATGGATGGTCCCCACCTGAGATGGAAATCACTGCTGTGTTATGCTACTGACGTTTTGGGGTTTACTTGTTAAACCGGCATGTGTTACCTTTACTAATGCAGAAAGTGCTTATCAGTGCTGACATTCCAGTGTGAAACTCTTGACATTTTTTAAAGTCATTTTTTACATATGGACAAATTCCATCCCAGAACCCTACTGCTGTGTTTCAGTTGCCTGTCAAATTGGTTCTGTCCCCTCCAGAGAATGGAGCACCCCAGAGCAGGCCTGGGTGTCTCCAGCTTCTAGCACAGCAGGAGTGCACAGTTGCTATAGGAAAAAAAATAAATAAAAAATCTTGCAAGTGGAGATGAGGGAGGGCACATTAGAATAAAAGAATCTTTATAAATTATGTTTAAGCAGCTAAAAATTAAAAAATTGATCTAAGAGAAAACAGCTCCTGCCAGATAAATGCAGAATCCCAAATAGAAGGGTGGTGAGATAATAGATCTAAGTGCAGGCAGGGCCAGTCAATATGCCAAGAAATAAACTTTCAGCTTGTGACAATGGCAGCCACTGGAAAATCAGGCTTAATGGGGTCTCACAACAGGGATGTGAGGCAGAAACCCAGGGCATGAGGGTGAGCAAACAGGATGGAGGGGGTCTTTTGGTGTTGCAGGACGTGCCTGCATCACATGGTAGGAGGCAGCCATGTCATTTCCACACTGCAAGCCCAGGATGGTGCTGGGGGCTTCAGGCCTGCTCGCTCTCCTACCTGCCGGCTGCAATCAAACCGCACAGGCCATAAGCCCCAAAGCTGCTTCCCCGCCTCACGTTGCCTCTTCTCCCAGCCGTGCCCCTGGAGAAATCATGGGCTGGGACACACCAAAGTCTCCCAGGGTGGCTGGGGTGTGGTGCTCTGCACTGCCTTGGCTTACATAACTTTTCCATTCTTACAACCTGCCCCAAGGAGGCATGGAGCAGAGACGACCCTAGGGAAGGACACATCCACCGTTTGCCAGTGAGAAGACCGAGGTCCAGAGAGATTAAGTGACTTGCTCTGGGCCGTGGTGGTAAAGATGCAGCTCCATTCCAGGTCTTCATGAACACGCAAGTGCACGAACAGAGAGCCGCTGCTGAGTGGGGTATGGAAAACTGCAGAAGTGCGTGTTCGCCCAGCGTTCACCCAGCGTTCGCGACGTCCGTGCTGAGCAACCCGAGAGGTGGGCGCTGTTTTCACCTCTCTTGTGTGGAAGCAGAAACTGAGGCGAGGGCCATGATGTGACTTGTCAGGGCTCTGCATCGGCTACAGGCATCTCACTGGCCCAGGAAAGACTGAGTCATTTCGGGCCACACGTGATGGGGAAGACTTAGCAACTGATGGTTCCAGCTTGTGACACGTAATGAAACAAAGCAAAACAACCCAGAGCCTCTGGTGATCTGATTTGTGGTCTAATTCTGTGTCTTTGGAGATGGTTGAGGCATAGGAATGTAGGAGCAGCAGAGGCTCTCATGGCTGTCCCCAGCCTCACAATTCTGTGCAGGAACCCACGTCCTCCAGCTCAGAGCACCACCAGCTCCCACACTCAGCATCCCTTCCAGAAACGCTGTTTCCAGGACCACACATAAAGCAGGTCCCCAGCTCTGACCCTGCAGCGGTCCCCGGACACAGCCCTGTAGTGGCGAGGGGCTCCGTCAGACAGCCTGGGCATCAGATGGCTTCACCTGTGTTAGCTGCCCTGGAGGGCTGCAGTCAGCCACATTAGGGACCAAGAACAGCTCCTGGGACAGTGAGGAGGATGGGAAACCTTCTGGGTGTCCGAGGAGAGATCTCGGCCCGGAAAGCTGGCCATTTGGCAACAGATCACAGTTCCTGAAGCAGAAAAGCCCAATGGCCAGAGTTTGGGGACTCAGATGCTCTATAGATTTGCACATGACAGGTGCATTCCAGGTAAGCTCCTCAGCATGACTCACACTGGCAGTCGCCCTGCTCCTCTGCCTCTGCCCACCTCCCGTCCCTACTGACACCTCCCATCTTTTCCCCTTCCGTCCCCCAATAATCTGTAACTGTTCACGGCTCCTGCTCACTCCAAAGTCCTCTCAGTTTCACCTGCCCCCCCGCCCCTTCTCCCAGCCCCCTCCAGTCACGGATTGCACTTTCAGCAGCCCTAAGAGCAGGAAGGAAAAAGAACATGTTCCAGAGGTGCATGCTGGAGGACACGTGGGTGGGGGTTAGTGCCCAAGTCACACAGCTGGACGACAGCTCGCCCCTGACCCAAGCTCTGATCAAGTATGTAGTAAGGAGCCCACGCTGCTCCTGCCAGGAGGGGCGGACAAGGGGCAGGGCAAAACGGGGGCCTGGAGATACCACCCTCAAGGACACCAGGCATGGAAGGGAGGTCATGTGGCATCTGTCTTTCTGTGTCAGGCTTACTTCACTCGGTATGAAGTCCTGTAGCTCCATCCATGCTGTTGCAAAGGGCTGGATTCCCTTCTTTATTATGGTTGGAAAATATTACATTTTGTACACAAACACACACACAAACACACACACACACACACACACACACCCCACATTTTCTCTATTGGGTCTTCTGTTGATAGACATGTGGACATTTTCCTTATCTTGGCTATTGTAAATAATGCTGTAAAAACATGGGAGTGCAGACAACTCTTCGAGATACTTATAAATTTATGCAATTTTTGTCAATTACTCTTCAATATACCTGAGAGAGAAGAAAAGAAGACAAGGCATGAAAATGGGGCAAATAAACAACAATCCTCCAGGTGCCCCGGGGCTAAAAAGTGACTGGCCAGGATGCTATCGACCCTAGGCCAGTGGTTCCCAAACTTCTTAGTCTTAGGAACCCTTTCCACTCTTAAAAACTACTGAGGACCCAAATTTATATTTACCATGTGAGAAAGGAACACTGAAAGGTGTTTAAAAAGTTTGTTTATTTACTAATTTAAAAATTGCAATAAGCCCATTACATGTACACAAAACCTATTTTTAATGAAAACTAAATATTTTCCAAAACAAAGCAAAAGTTAGCGTGAAGAGTGACATTGTTTTACATTTCTGTAAATCTCCTTAGTGTCTGATTTAATAGCAGACAGATGGATTCTCAAACTCCCTTGCACATTCAAACTATCACAATATGTTATTTTGGGTGAAATATACAAAGACAATTTGGACTTACACAGATATATAGTTGAAAAATGAAAGAGTTTTTTAGCAGATTTTTTAGGCAGTTATGGAGATTGTTTTTTGGTGTTACACCGAAACTTAAACAAGTGGTAATTTTTTAAAAATCTATTTTATCAATATACAATGTAGTTGATTTTCATGTCCCTTTACGGATTCCTCTGTCCCCCTCTCTCTCTCCACTCCCACCCATCAACATCATATCTGTTCACTTAAACAAGGGGTAATTTTTTAAAGGTTAGTTGCAATGTGCAATCTGAAACTGTATCAATGATCTTTCACATTCTATTAGATTAAAACAAAAGCCAAGCATTTGTCTATCTTTGAATAAAGCCTTTTGCACATGCATGGTTTTGTGACATCATGCATGGGTTATGTGAAAATTTTCTGTCTGCTATTAAATTCACTGAGGTATGCAGATCTCCAAATATTGACATGTTATGTTACTGATATCAAAATCACATTCTTCAATATCACTACCTATCTCTTCAGAAAAGTTTTTAAATATCAGAGACCTGTCAATCTCTCAATGGCAGGTACAAGTTCTCCAAAACTCTAATTTTTGCTTAACTTCTCCAATTTTATCACTTCTCATAAATACTGAAAGCTGTTTTCCTTGGAGTGTTAGGCCCACTTTTTTTTTCATGTTTAGGAAAATATCATCTAAGTATCCACTAAATAACCACAGTTTGTGTATTACAGATTTTCTTTTAAATACAAATATTTCGTGAAGAAAATGGCTAGTTCGGCTCATAACTTAAACAATAATGCAATTGCTTTTCCTTGGGGCCTTTGTGTTGTTTCTGTGCAGTCAAAACATTTATGTGTGTTTCTATTCCACC
The DNA here is from genome assembly GCF_027409185.1 of Cynocephalus volans. NCBI lineage: Eukaryota > Metazoa > Chordata > Mammalia > Dermoptera > Cynocephalidae > Cynocephalus > Cynocephalus volans. The sequence continues at coordinate 3,172,364 of NC_084471.1, forward strand.
ACACAGGGTATTAAAAAGATGTGTCCTCCATGGTCAAGATGTAACACAATTAATATTTTTATTGCCTCATTGAGGACATTCTTAAGTAACACTGGTGTTTTTCTATCTTGTCTCTGTCTGCCTATGTCTCTGTCATCTGTCCACCTCACTGCAAGTGTATGGGTGCTACGAATGTCGTGAGGACAGTGTGTTTTGGAAACACTGCTCTGATTCAAACCGAGGCATCACAAGCTTCCTTGCAGCCTTCACTCCTGCACATCAGTGCAAATGTCAACACAGTGTATAAGGCAAATGACCTGTTAGCAAGATTACAAATTTAACCTTACAAATACCCTGAAATTTCCTCTGGAGCCTCCAGGACTCTGCAGCAAGACAATTTGAGAGCCACTGCCTTACTTGACACACGAGAAGTCATGAGCATCAGCCATATGACCAGAATTAATCTAGAACCTTATCTGCTGAGGCTGGTACCTGGCACCTCACCCTTTCTGGGCTGGCCAGAGCCATATTCTCAGCAGCCAGGATATCCTTTCTTTCCTTTGTTTGACATTCTTTTGCTTTGTTTCTTCTCTTATGAAGCCCAGGTACCCACCTTTCCCAGCTACTCCAGAATCAGGCAGCCTACTGCTCTGAGCCAGGACACTCGTCACACCATGGAGTCCAGGTGTCTCTGCAGCACAGCACAGCCCTGCTCCACTGGCCCAAGCCCCAAGCTCCACTGCCTGCAAACCACATGAAGCTCTCTATTCACCCTGTTCCTCTGCCCTGAGACCCCCACCTATCCATTTATTAAATTCCACATTTATTTCTATGTTCCCTGCTTTCAAGGGAACATAGGGGACTTAACCCAGGGGACGTGCAGAAGATCAAACAAAATTGAAGCCTTTGAGATATTCACAGTCTCATGGGGAGAAAGCTCTATGAATCTACATTCCAAAATCAACTGCATGACAAAAACCCACAGGGAGGGACCCCGAACACTGTGCAAAGAAGCAAAAGACCCACACGGTCTGGGCACCAGATGCTGAAGCAGGGGTGCCACAGGGAGGGCCACTCAGAGAGGAGAGGGCCCCTCTGACATGCACCCCGCAGGGAGACAGGCTGCCGGGTGGGGTGGAGGTGGGTTCTGGCTGGGTGTAGAGCCCCAGCAGATCCCATGCTCTCCTAATTTCCTGTCCAAGGTGCGGCTCTGACTCAGAACACGGGCTCTGAATTTGCCTTCAGTTCAACCTTGCCTCACTCAGTCCTTTGAGTTGGGGCAACGGCAGAGTTTTCATCAATTATTAATGTCAGTAAAATTGAAATGTGAAATTTTGGTATCTGTGTAAGCTTGATCTGTCAGGACTCTGGGGCAGCGGTGCCTGGGGAAGATGGTGAAAGGGCCTGGGTTTTACAGCCAGTTCCCAGCACAGCTGCCTACTGGGCACTCCCTTCTGCCTTTCTGAACCTCAGCATCTCCATCCCAGATGTGCAGTGCTGGCACTTGTCTTTGAGGGCTGCTGTGGGACCAGGGGTGATACAGAGCAGAGTGCCCTTCTGCAGTGGATGCTTGGAAGTTGCTCCTATTGTGAAGGGTCCTTATTATAAGATGTGCTTCAAAATGTGTTCTGTGTCCTGTTGGAAAGATGTTTGTGTTAATTCCAGTGCTTATTCTACCATGTATGTCAGTGTGGAGAGAGTCAACATGATGAAGATGGTTTATTTTGAACTTTTTCCACATGTATTTAGTTGACACATTCTCTTTGAAAAATGGAGATCCATTTGGTTTGGGGCCAAATAATAACTTAGCTGAAACAGAGCGTGCTTTTCACATTGCTTGATGTCCAGCGACACAACTTGAACTCAATTAAGCTGGTCTAGGACACCTCTCCACTTGTGTTTCATAACGGGAAGTGGAGTAAATGAAAAAGCAATCAGTATAAATATGTAAAGTGGACACTCTCAGCATCATAAGATCGTCGCTGGAATTAAAAACCAAGCGCGCAGCTCCGCGCTTCCTCGCAATACCCTGCTGGGCTACCCAGACCTGCTAATTAGAGCTGTGCAGTAATGGAATCGATGGAATCTGATGACCTTGCCAAGTCCAGACGCGAGCGGGTACTGTCCTCATGATGATGGTTAACTTTCTTATTGGAGTGCAAAGGCATAGGGACCAGGGCTCTTACTGATAAGTGGCCAGACGCCTATGTGCGCATTAATTTCCTCTGGCCATCTTAGGCAAAGTGGAAATGAACGCACAGCCATCGGTGGAATTAAACACATTTTTCATCATCTGGACCCTGGGAGAGAAAAAGGCTTTAGAGACCTTAATAAGGAAGGGACTTCATGGCAGCCCCATTTCTCATGGTCAGCGCAGGCCAGGCACAAAGCTGGGGGGCTTGTGGTCCAGCCTGTGTCTGCCCCAGGACAATGAAAGCAGCAGGAGTCTCCTCTGACAGTGGACACGGCTGCCGGGATGTTCCTCCAGCCTCAACAGGTGCGACCACCACTCACTCATCCCCTGGCACTTTGCGAACTCCACTTGAATGGGTTTTGCCTCAGTCTCCCCATCTCTAAAAGATGAGGGGAAAAGCGACTTCATCCCGGTTCTCTGAGGACACAGCAGGCACGTGAAGCCTGCGGGAGGGACTGTGCCAGGCATAGCACCTGGTGCTGCTCAAGAGATGGAAGTACTGGTTGTGTGTTGTCGTAGTCGTTTGCAGAATTACCCAGGTGTCAGAAGGCCTGAATATTCCTCCTCCGGAACATCACCACCGTCAGGAAGGCAGAGTGGATTCCCGTCTCTGAGACGAGCCCAAATTCCCCGGCCACATGGATGCCAGCACCCCAACTGAACAAGTACCTTATGAGAAATGTGTCAGTGAGACATGATATTAATCAGGGTCTCGGTTGGAAATCAATGATAATCACAGGTAGTTAATGGAGCCTCTTTTCACAAAGGAATGAGGGGGTGTGGGAGGCCCATGGGGGAGAGTGAGCTGCACCTGCCACACCTGGGCCGGCAGCAGCGGGAACAGCAGCCCAGGCACGAAGACGCAAAGGAAAGTGGGCTTTGCAGACCCTGGCGAGGGCAGCTGCTGAGGGACCCTGCAGCAGGGCCGTTTCCTTCTGTAGAGGGACACAGAAGCCCTCGTGACAACCGTGGGTGGACGCTGGGCTGCAGCCTTTTCCCACCCTCTGTTATCTCTCTTGTGCCCCATGTAGCTGCACCTCCTGCAAAGCAGAAGGCAGGAGAGCCCGATGATGTGTTCACACAGGGAAGCCTCCAGGACAGGGGGCAGGGGGGACGTCCAGCAGAGCTGGGGGCCACGTGCTGACCCCTGTCTGAACACCCAGGCTGCTCAGTCTTGTCTCAGTATCAGCACGGTCGGCGGCTGCCTTGATGTCTCTGCATGTGCAGTTCCTTGAGATTGCACAGTTCGGGTTATTTATGGGGGGCTGGGGTTCAGCAGCACCATTCTCAGCCTTCTATATCCTTCCCTGTGCCATGACTATTCTAGAATGTTGCCTACCATGGGACAAGGTGGGACTCCAGGGGAAACACACCTCTTTACTTACCTGGGATAAATCCAAGCAGCTGAGGCCTCTTCCTGACAACTTAGGGTGGGGGACAAAGGGCCAAAGGTCGGCGTGTGGAGCTCCTGCTGAAGACACACAGGTGCACACACAGACAGTGGCCCCTCGTGTGTGTGCAAAGGCTCAGCCTTGACCTTTGTGCTAGAAATGGACAAGTGGATAAAGAGAAGAGAGAGAAGGACTTGGGGAGAAGGAATTTGTGGGCAGCTGAGCGTGCCACACACCTCCTTAACTGAGCCTGTGCTCACCGGAGCACCTGCATACAGCAGGTGTCACTGGATTGCCAGGGTACGAAGCATCTGCGACTGTGCTTTGAACAGAGGTCTGCATGTGTGTGTGGTTGTATGTGTGTGTGTATGGTTGCAATGTGGTTGTGTGTGGTTTAGTGTGCACATGTGGGGTGTGTGGTGTGCGATGTGTGTGTGCATGTGTGTGACATGCCTGTCCCAGGTGTGTGGGACAACAGAGGCCTCGAGAAGTTTACTGTCCAGTCCAATTGAGGGCTAAGTAAGATGTCTCCTTCCTGGGCCTGATGCAGTCTTCGGGCCTGAGGGGTCCAGGGTGGTGGCAGGAGGGAGGCTTCCTGAGGGAGGATGTGCCTGCCCCAGGAGCTCCAGCAGGAGGGGATGGGCTGGGGATACCAGGGGGGCAAAGCCACGGACACCATGTGTGTATGTGTGTGGGGGGCAGCCTGCTGTGAGGAGGGGAGAGCCCACGGAAAGTAGCCATATTTATATCCCACCCAGAGACCCCAGCCTTGCGTGAGCCACGTGCAGGTGTGACCCTGGCTTCCTGGTATTTTTGCTGATGGGCTCTGTGACCTTGGAGCAGTCATTGACCTCTCTACGCTGCCTGGTAGCTCCTGGTGAGAAAACCTCCCCGTGAGAATGTCATGAGAAAAAATGAGGTCATCCCTGTGAAAGCACTTTGAAGGCTGGAAGAGAAAGTAGCACCACATAGATCCGAGCTAATATACTTATTACTGGACTAGAAATTTCTTCTTACCTTTAGCTAATAACTCTAATTTGTTTCTACAGTATATTAAAAATGACAAGCTTTTAACTCCTGCTCTGAAAGCAGAAATCCTGGGCCGCTATCGTTCTCTGCCAGGTGGGAAGCCCATGCAGCGGTGCTCAGCGTTCGTGTAGAAAGCCAGCCGTCGGGGTGAGACCCTAACCTACCGTCCTTCAGGCCACATGAGACGCCCCTTCAGCAGGATGCCTGCCGGGTGCTCGGCGGACGTCCCCAATTTCTCCTGTGCATTCTGCGAGGTGCTTGCGGTGGAGGGCACGTCTTTCGCTCTCCCCCAGGAGCTCAGGCCTTCTCTCATGGTGTTCATGCAGACAGCTAAGTTTTCATCAGAGGAATAAAGGAACAGATGAAGCAAGCGGGGAGTGAGGTTCTTGCTGTGTGAATGGGACTATTGTCATTGTGGAGGATTCACCCGCTACAGAAACACGTGCACCACCACCCACGTGCCAGGCTCTGTGTTGGGCCCAGAAATCCAAAGGTAGCTAAAACACAGTTGGTTGGGGTGATTAGACAGAACCTGTTACCAGGCAGCATGATGAAAATGTGGAGAGGGGAGAAGCAACTCAAATATGATGGGAAAAGTATCGGCTTGGGAGAAGTGAACTGGCCGAGCCAGCTTCTGGTTGGAGAAGACAGATGCCTCCTGGGCTTGCAGAATCTCACTTCAAGGGCATTTAGATCCCCAGATGCTTGGGTCCAAAAAGACGTATCGGGGGATCAGAAAGGCCAATCGCATGAGCCTACTTCCTGCTGGGCCTTGTTCTCTGCTGTGAGGTGTCGTGGGCCCCCAGCCCACTCTGTGCCTCCATGAAATGTACCCCAATACAGCTGTATTAGTCAGGAATCCCCAGAGAAACGGAAACAATAGGATATGCAGAGATACATGAGAGGAGAATTACTGTGGGAGTTCTCTAAGGTGATCGTAGAGACTGATAAATCCTACAATACACCATCTGCAAGCTGGAGAGCGGGAAAGCTAGGGTATAATTCAGTGTGAGTCCATAAGCCTGAGAAGCTGGGAAGCTATTGGTGTATATCCCAAAATATGAAAGACTGAGAGCCAGGAGCTACAAAGTCCAAGAGCAGGAGAGGATGGACAGCCCAGCTGAAGAAGAGGGACAATTTGCCTTTCTCCCACTGTCTGCTCTACCCAGACCCTCAGTGGATTGGACAGTGCTGCCCACTCTGGGGAAGTAAAATGTCCCCTGATTCAAATGCTCATCTCCTCAGGAAATGCCCACACAGACACACCCAGAAATAATGTTGTACCAGATATCTGGGCTCCTGTGACCCTGTTAGGGTGACACATAATTAACCATCCCAGGTGTCCACCTCCCACCATGCTCTGACCCTCCAGTCTTTCAGCAGCATTCTCAGCATTACACCAGCTGTGCAATGCTCCAGTTGTGTTGTGCATAAACAGATGCTCCAGGTAGCAAAGGACAGGGGCTTGATCCCCCAATGAGCTGTCACTTTGCTTAGCTTCAGACCATGTGAGAGGAGTCACTGTGAACCTGATCACAAGGTGCTAATTCTCTAGGACCACACTCATGTTATCTAATTCACACATATGCCAGGTCTGCCACTGGAATAAACAAAATGCACACATGCTGTGGCCCTGCCCACCTCCACCTGTGGTAGGCATCACTGATCGATCTTGTCTCCCTTTCCCATTGAGTCTTAACTGCACATGCGATCTCCCATGTGGGACTCCAGGCAGCCTAGGGTTGGCTTGGGACATATCTGCCTTGGCCATCTGTGCTGTGGGGAGACCACGTGATATCAAGCTGAGGTGTCTTCTGACTCCATGTCCAGTACCTGCCTCTTAGATGCAGAATAAGCCTACATGTTTCTGTAGAAACATGGAAACGGGGGTGTTTGCTCCAAGCTCTTGCTTAAACACTTCCATTCTGCTCCCCACCTACTCAAATCCTGTTTTATCTCCCCAGTTCCTAATTCTTAGCTCCAGACTCGATCACGACCGCCAGTTTCACATCTGGACCGAATCTGGCTCTTGCATCCTTCCACTCGCTGCCCAGAGCTGGCTCACCCTCCAGATGGCTCTTTGATCACTTCCAATCCTTCAGATCTTGTAGCGACCTTTACTGTTATGATAACTGTCACCTTCTTGACATACCCACCAATTGCTGAGTGGAACAGTGCCGCTCACATGTCACTCTAAAGCTTGAAGTTACACTGCACAGTATGCGTTTACATTCCCATTTCATAGACAAGGGCACTGAGGATTGGGGAGAACAATAAGCGTTTGCACAGGGCCATGCAGTGCTGGACTTTGAACCCAGGTTGGTCTGCACTGAAGCCTGCACTCCTCGTGCTGTGCCACGGCACTCAGATTACATTCATCCATTCATTCAACAAGTAAGCACTGATGAACATGCTGAGAAGAAATCCAGGCCTGGCCCTTGCATTCATAAAGTGGACAATACAGTGAGTTTTAAAAATCTAACTGTTTGTTTGTCTATTTCCCCACCTCCCACTTGATGGTTTCTCCAAGATTGGGACCAATAAAATTGCATTCCTAAACACACTGGCCAGATACAAAAGGGTTCTGGGTAAGTCTTGGTTGGATGAATGGATGGATAGGTGGATAGATGGATGGATGGATGGACAGATGGATGGGTGGATGGGTGGATGGGTGGGTGGATGGATGGGTGGATGGATGGGTGGGTGGGTGGATGGATGGGTGGGTGGGTGGGTGGATGGATGGATGGATGAGTGGACAGATGGATGGGGGATGGATAGGTGGATGGATGGATGGGTATATAGATGGATGGGTTGGTTAGTGGATGGATTAAGTAGATGAATAGATAGACGGATAGATGGGTGGATGGATAGATTGATGGATAGATGAATGGGTGGCTGGGTACATAAGTGGACAGATGGATTGATGGATGGATGGGTGGATAGATGAATGAGTGGATGAGTGAGTGGGTGGATGGATAGATGGATGGATGGATGGATGGATGGATGGATGGATGGATGAGTGGACAGATGGATGGGGGATGGATAGGTGGATGGATGGATGGGTATATAGATGGATAGGTTGGTTAGTGGATGGATTAAGTAGATGAATAGATAGACGGATAGATGGGTGGATGGATAGATTGATGGATAGATGAATGGGTGGCTGGGTACATAAGTGGACAGATAGATTGATGGATGGATGGGTGGATAGATGAATGAGTGGATGAGTGAGTGGGTGGATGGATAGATGAGTAGATAGATGGATGGATGGGTGGGTGGGTGGATGGAAGTGTCAATGAATCTAGAAGCTGGAAGTAACTTTATTGGACTTTTACTTTAATCCTTTGGGTGATGTATTTTTCTGCTAATTCACCTAAACCCCTTTGTGAATACTTCCAGGGAGATAAATACTCCATGGGAAGCTGTTCTGCCATGGATGGTAGAAAGCACCAGCTGTTGGAAAGTTATTCTTTCAAGAGCTGGATTTGTTGGAGCTTCTTGTTGACAGGAGGTAGAGGTTCACAGGAGGCGTGTTTGGGATGTGTGTCAGCCATGCTTACCCTGGCCCTGCTCTAGTTTGTTTGAGTGTGGCTCGGCGAGAAGCATGCCTGTCTTGGCTTCTCAGGAGAACTTCTCCCGCCCAGCCCTGCCCCTTCCTCTGCTGGAAAAGGAGTCCAGAGTTTCAGATAGGCAGCCTCAGTTTTCCACTGGTCTGCTCATAGCAGCTCATTTGTCCATGAAAGGAGTCAAATTCAAGCTCAGGTTGGCCAGGCTCATGACATGGACACACGGAGGCTGACCATCACGTATCCCTCCTCAGCCTTCCCAGCCTAGTGTACTCACAGTGTTCACCCTGCTCAGCCTCCAGTCTCCGCTGAGACCTCCTTCCTCTTCTCCAGGCTTCCCCACTCTCCCCTTTCCCAGGACTTTCTGCTGTTCCCCTCTCTGTGGCCTCCGCAGCAAGGAGACCAGGACAGGATCGCCTGACTCAGCAGATAAAAAGACAGGGTGCCCTGTTGTCTCCAGGTCCAACTTATACTAAGGAACTATTCATCTTTTCCTGAAATTCAGATGTAACGATGTCCTCCATTCTTCTGGCAGCCAGAGTGGAAGAACGCAGAGATGCTGGGACTGCCTCCTAATGGGAATGCCCAGAGAACCCGGAGATGCTGGGACTGCCACAAGTCCCTCTGGTCTAGAGACTTTAAAACTCCTCTGCCTCACAAGCAGTGAAAAAGAAAAAAGAGTAATGTGCACAATGACTAGTCCCGCAGACCAGTGTCCAGAGCACCCACATGAAACTGCAGCTGACAGTGGGCCGCATCTGCTCCAGGTGAGGCTCTGGGCTGTGTGTCTTCTCTTGGGAGGAGTTCATGCTGCCCCTTCCTCTGCATACCTGACCCCTGTCCAAGGCCAAGTGCTTCCCCCCAAGTCCTGCTTCTTTCCATATGGAGGGAAATCCAAACCCATCACCCTGGGGGCCTCCTCTGCCCCCACCCCACCCCTTCATTTCATGGAAGGATAGTGGGAAACTGAGTTTTGGCATGGGGGCCTCTTGCTCAGCAAAGTGGGCATGAAGGAAGAGCCCACACCCTGTTCCTTGCACATCTTCCAAGAAAGTGAGCAATGCTGCGTGGGTGCGTATCCAGTCGCAGGCTTCAGCTGTGGGATGCACATGGCTGCATGTGAAGAAATCTTGGCAGCCACCCTGAGACCAGGTCCCTGGTATGCTCTGCCCTGGATGATGCGGATGAGGTCTGAAGTGCCTCCCAGCTCTGGAATCTCTGGAACAAGCATTGCCTGTATCATCTGGTGGTGACAGGGTCCCTGGTGTCTCATGCGTCTGGAAGTAACAAGGTTCCTGGTGCCACATAACCCGGGACAGACTCCTTAGCTTGGCACTAAGCACTTTTGGAGTCTGGCCTCAGCCTCATTTCCAACACATCTCAGCTCCAGGTTTGGTGTTCTGCTCCAGCCATGGTTCTCTGGCCAAGTTGCTTTAGGGAACAGGATAGCATATTGTCACCAATCTGATTGGCGATGCAGCCAGTGTCAGATCTTGGCTGCCAGGGTGATTTGATTAGGCAAAATGGATGGCCCAGTGGTGCCCCCTCGCAGGCCCAGCTCTACCATGGCTCAGGCCACCCTCCTGCTCTCTGCTGACTGCCTCCACCTGCCCTGCCCCCAATCCCTACCCCGCAACACATCACAGGCACCATGGTCCCAATGCCAGCATCAGTGTATTTGGTAAGTGCACCAGTGGCCACGATGTGGCCCACCAGGAGTGGCCAGATCTGGGCCTCGGATAGTCAGCCCTCTACACCCCCTCATTCCTCATTAGAGCCCAAGGAAGCTTTCAACTTTGCAGAGAGATCGGTAAATTTCTGGGCCAATCCCACCAATGAGGGTTCCAGGAGGGGAGCCAGCTTGGCCACAGGGGAGGGGCGGCTGGCTGATGTGGACAGGAAAAGGACCTCAAAGGTAGTGGGCCAGGGTACCGAGCCAGCTGCACTGTGCCTGGCAGCTGAGTGGTTTCACAAACATCACCTCCTCAGAGCCTTGGTTTCTTCTTCATTTGTAAAATGGGGTAATAACACTTCTCCCCCAAACCAGGGCATGGATTAGTTGATAATCTAAGTAGAATATTTAGCAAACAGAAAACCACGTTGATATCTTCATCCGGCACATTAGGTTTATGGTAAGAGTTAGCTGTTGGGGTCACCCTTAACATCTTTGACCCTCCCAGCTGGAGACCCAAAAACCCTGGAGACTCTCTCAGGGATGGGCAGTAAAGGAACAGCGCCCCAAGGGCTGATGCTGGAAACGGTCGGCCGCAGTGCAGGCAGCACGTGGGAGTGTTGTCTGCAGAGGGTTTAAAAACCAGAATAAAACCCAAGGAAAGCAGTGGGCTTGTTATGGTTACTTTTCATTGGCAATTCTGGACATTCTCAGTGGTAAGATAGGCCCCACCTGTGAAAAAACTTTTCCTTGGTCTCAGTTCTAAACAATTGCTCTGTTTACTCCTGAGTTTTAGTTATGTGTGTGCACACACACACTCACATAAACACACATACACACATTCGAGGAGACTTGAAAAAGTCATGGAAAGATTTAAACTGTCTAATTCCATTTTTCCATGAACTTTTTGAGGTACTCTCATACACATACACACATACGTACGCAGATATATACTTCTGTGATGTTACTTTCGTATCAACCTGACTGCACCATGGGGTGCCCAGATTAAACATGATTTCTGGATGTGTCTGTGAAGGTGTTTCTGGATGGGATTTGCATTGTCATTGATGGACACAGTAACGTAGGTGCCCCTCTCTCCATGTGGGTGGGCATCATCCGATACACTGAGGGCCTGAACAGAACAGAAGGCTGGGGCAGGAGGAGGTCACCGCTCTGCCGTCCCTGCCTGCGAGCATGAGATGGAGCCTCAGTCATCTCCTGCCCTTGTGCTGGGACTTAACGCCGCCAGCCCCCCTGGTTCTCAGGCCTTCAGTGGAACTTACGCCTGCAGCTGTCCTGGGTCTCCAGCTTGCAGATGGCAGACTGCGGGACTTCTCAGCCTCCGTAATTCCATGAGCCATTTATTATAATCTCTCTCTCTCTATATATATATATATATATGTATGTGTGTGTGTGTGTGTGTGTGTGTGTGTGCGTGCATGTGTGTGTGTGTGCATGCCTGTGTGTGTGTGTGTGTGTGTGTGTGTGTGTGTGTATGAATGTATGTATGAGGTACTCATACATCCTATTGGCCTGTTTCTCTGGAGCACTCTGACTAGTACAACTTCAAATTAGCTTATTTTTATTATTGAACCTTTAACAGGCATCATATTTCACATGGAATTTGATTTTTTAAAATCCCAGTTATACAGTGGGCCCCAGCACCAATGGGCTCAGCCGTACAGGTTCGTTTTGAGTGAAAGTTCACAACCATGTGGAACTGCTCCAGATCCCTTAGGCTACAGTCTGCGGCCTTTGCCCTAAGTCGTGACACAGGCTTACATCGGAACAGTCAATTTGAAATAAGCAGCCACAGCACAGGGACTGTGCAGAGGAATCCCCAGAACAGAGCTACCTCCATTCTGTCATTCTGTGTCACCACTTGAAGTTTTTATTTGAGTTTAAAATTTAAAACCGGGAAGTATCCTGCAAACTACATGATGCATATTTTTATTTGGTACATGTAGATTTTATCTCACCCAGGACTATTTCACTGAGATCTGATATCTTTAACGTTGAAATTAATTCTTTTAATGTCGTTAATAGTTTTGGAACTAAAGGATGGGTCAAGACGATAACATGGTTATGACTAAAAATAATTTTGGAATTCAGGGGAGGGGGCTCCTAGCACGATGCACTCTGGTGTCAGCCTGTTGGGCAACCAGGCATTTAGCCTTGTCCTGCGGAGATCTGTGCAGAGTAAGGGTCCCTTCTGCCTCCAGCTGTTTGTGACGGCAGATATGTGCATAATATCCACAACTCTCATCAGGCCTTCAAAGGTGTGTTCTCTCAAAACATGAAAAAAAAATGATTAATTAATTTAATAAACTAAGGAATAAATGTAAAAAATTAAATTTATTTAATTCAAGGGTCTGGGACGTGTACCAGGGACTCATGCTGAGACAACCTGCTTCCAGGCCTCTGCTTTCTCGGCACACCAGAGAACCTTCCCTTTCTCTCACAAGAGGTCTTGTGGGCGCACGGTGAGATGCCAGCCGCTGGCAAGCAGGAGAAGAGTCTCAGAGCCAGACCAATGTTGTCCACCTTGATCTCAGACTTCAGCCTCCAGAACCGTGAGGAATACACTCCTGTTGTTCAAGCTGCCCGGTCTGTGGTGTTTGTTACAGCAGCCTGAGCCGGCCAATACAGCTTACTTCTATTGAAAGAGTAATCTTTTTTTTTTTTTTAAATCTGAACTTTGACAAGACATCCTGTCCCTTATTTTGTTTCATTTTCTAAATCCACCACCCTCTTTGTTCAGGCTGTAGGCCAGACTGGGACAAGACTGGGGACTGGGGAAGAGTAGGGGACATTGGGGCTTCAGCACTTGTCAGAGCCCGGCTTGTGTTGTTCTTGTACCGACACCATTGCTTATGTCCCTGCCCCTCATGACATCTGACGCCACACCTGGAATCCCAAGGAAGGTGGTCTCTTCCTCGACTCCCAGTGCAGGTTCATGGAGAGACGACACAACATCCATCATTCTAACCGTAGTGAGCTTCCTCACACCACCAGCAGGGCGCAGCCCTCACCGCCCCGCCCTGTGGTCCCCAGCAGAATGCAGGCACATGGTAGGAACTGACTTGCTGGGCAAATTTGAATCGAGGACACTACACACCTGCAACATTGCCAGCTGGCTTCAGAGGGTGTCAGGGACCGAACTGTGTCCCCCCATAAAATCCATATGTTGAAGTTCTAATACCCAGGATCTCAGAATGTGACTGTGTTTAGAGACAGAGCCTTTAAAAAGGTAAAGAAGATAAAATAAGGTCACTGGGGTGGGCCCTGATACAGAACGACTAGTGTCCTGATAAGCAGAGGATATCAGGACACAGACACACACAGAGAGATGACTGTGTGAGGACACAAGGAGAAGATGGTGTCTACACATCGAGGAGAGAGACCTTGGGAGGAACTAGCCCTGCCACACCTTGATCTTGGACTTCCAGCTTCTGGAATTGTGAGCAACGAATTTCTGCTGTTTGAGCCGCCCAGTCTGTGGTGCTTTGTGATGGCAGCCCCAGGACACTGCTTCAGAGTGACAATGGTCAGTGTTAAGGAACTAGAATGAGACATGCTGCCCGTGGAGGAGCCAACCCAGGTCCATCCCTTCTGAGAAGCTGACTGTGGTGTACTCTCCCTTACAGCAAAGTGCGTTCACTTTCTAACATGGTAGTGACTTTTCCCCCAAAAGTAAATGCATATGGGCCAGCAGTAGCAGGGAGACCAGCCTGGCCAGTGTATCATCTGAATGGTGGCCCCTCACAGACTCCAGGAAGGTGAGATTATTTGGAAATGAATGGATCTTTGCAGACGTGCTTAGGTTAAAGATCTCATTTTGAATAGGGTGAGCCCTAAATTCAATTCACAAGGATGAAAGCAGAGACTAGAGTTATGTGGCCCCAGGTTAAGGCACATCCAAAGCCACGAGAAGTGGAAGAGGCAGGAAGGACCCTCCCCAAGCGCCTTCAGAGGGACATCATCAGCCTTCTGGCCTCCACTCTGTGACAGAACACATTTCTGCTGTCTTGGGCCACCAAACTTGTGGTAATTTGTCACAGCAGCCTCAGGAAGCTCATACAGCTGGCAAACGTGGGCCATGCAGTTCTGTGCTCTCCTCACAAGGCACAGAGAGGCTGAACTTGGCCACAGCATTTACAGGTGGAATGAGGAGGACATCAGGATACAAAGGGCAGTCCAGAGGGGCCAGCGAAGGGTCATCGCTGTCCTTCTGTTCTTGTTCAGCCCGAAGCAGTCGTTTCTGAAGGGACACATTCCTGCAGTTCCAGAAAACATCCGAACATGTACAGAAGCAGTCACATTTCCACCGAGGTTAAAGCTGCCACTCCAGATGATTAGTCAGACTTTATTTGCCTCTCAGAGTTGAAGTTTATGTAGTTTTGGAGGAGGCTTCATAGTTTATGTTCCATCTGCTGCGTTTGTAATAGTGGACCGATCGAGCTGGCAGCTAGAAGGGAGAGGTGAGGGACGGGACGAGGGAAGCCGGGTATGGTGATGCTTGGTTCTAGGATGGAGTCGTGCATGGAATCTGCCACACACTCACCACTCAGGTGTCAAGACCTCCCTCCCAGCAGCTTTCCAGCCCTCCAAGGATGGACAGAGCGTCCAAAGGAGAGTCAGTCTGCTCAGACGTGTGACCAGGAACCAAGTCAAATGACCTCAAATAGCTACTAGGATGATTGTGGATTCCAAGCTCTTTCCTTCCATGAATAGAAAATATAGATACAATATTAACCTAAAGAAATGTAAGCTCTGCCCTGTATAGTCCCTTTTCTTGTAGAACAAGTTCTAAAGAAATAAACGCCTGGGCGCATTTTGGCACGTGTCTACCTACATTAATTTGTGTTGGTGAAGACGTAGAGTGTGAATAATCTGGTGAATAGAAAGTTTAACGGCAACCAGGAAAGGAAGTCATAAGGTGAACCCCCAAGACACAAGATCCAGCCCTCGTGACTTCATTCTTGAAGGAACACGTCACTCTTGTTGTTGGTAGTGATGGTGGAGAGGGGCTGGCCATCTGCGAGGCCAAGCAGCCTGGGGACAGGGGCCACCTCCCTCTGCCTGGGCCAGGTGTGAGTTGCAGCTCTTGGGTCGGGGAAGAAAGCACTGGAGTTCTCCAATGTACGGCACTGCAGACAAGGCCAGTGGACTCAGGGAGGACACGTGGGCCTTGGGAAGGTGGAGACCAGCTGCAGGTGCCTGTCTGCAGTCTGGAGGAGGTGCTCGTGTCCTCTCAAGTTCTTTCCAGCCAGGAGAGGTGGGTCAGAGTGTATGAGGCCCCAGCTCCTGATGCAGCACAGAGCATTTCATGGGTCAGGACAGTTAGAGGTTGTTTGAGTTTCTATGACTGCTGTGACAAATTACCACAAGGTAGGTGGCTTAAAACAGCACACACTCTTTCCCCTACAGTGCGGAGGTCACAAGTTTGAAATCCATCTCACTGGACTGAAATCACGTGTGAGCAGGGCAGGCTCGCTCCAGGAGGCTCCAGGGGAGAATCCGTTCCCTGACTTCTCCAGCTTCCAGGTCCACATTCATTGGCTCGTGGCCCTGCCTGCACCTTCAAGCCAGCTGCGTAGCCCCTCCTCCAGCTGTCATGCTGATGTCTCCTCATTTCAGCCAAATCTCCTTCTGCCTCCCTTTCATGATGTCATTTAGGACGCATCTGGATAATCCAGGATAAATCTCTCCATCTCAAGATCCTTCATTTAAGCACATCTGCAAAGTCTCTTTTGTCACCTAAGGTAACATTCACAGGTGCCTGGGATTAGGGCTTGATCTGCATCTCCTTTGGGGACCACTGTTCAGGTCAGATGGTCATATTCTTTGCAGGATGCAGAAGTGCTCCCTTTAGTAAAGAAGCGTAGTAAAGTGTCCACAGTCACACAGCTGAGTCATCCAAGCAGTCACTGAGCGTACTTATTAAGCATCTGGTATATGTCAGCCCTGAGCTACAGACTGCAGAATGCTGTCATTCACCCATCATTCGAGCATCCCCCACCCAGTGAATACATACTGAGGAATGTTCTTTCCCAGAAACCCAGACACCACTACAGTGCTTTGGGAATAAGACAGAGAAAGCCCTGCTCCCAGGTGACCAGAGGTACAGGGAGAGCTGCACCATGACACAGTGAGCCTCTGTGCAGAGATGAGTACACAGTCCTGGTGCACGGGGAATGGCCTCCACCACTTCTGGGAGCTCATCAGACAGGAAGCCTCCAGGAGGCAGTGATGGGAAACAGGAGACCTCTTAGTCGAATCAGAGTTGGCCAGGCCAAGAGGAGGGGGTGTGTGGTTTGCAGCAGCCCTGGGCGAAATGTGGGTCTCCCTTGAAAAGCCCAGTAGATCTGTGAAGGATGCACACTGAATCTGCTTTATCCCCAGATCTCTCTGGAACTCTCCACTGCCCCCCACCACCTCCTCCACCGTGTCATCTAGGCCATGAAGCATCTCTTCCTGGCTCAGTCACTCCAGCCAAGGCACCCGGAGCTGAGCACAGGCACCCAGCCTGGGCTCCCTTCCACAGACAGTGCACCATCTCCCCGAGTAACTGGTCGGGGTCAGTACACAGCACCAACATAGGCTTGTGAGCACGAGAGCCCAGGACTGGGAACCACCGGGCAGTGGAGATCAGGCTTGTACGTGGTACAGAGATCCAGCTTGTCTCTGTGCGTGCCCTCCCTGCTCCTAGACACTGCCATGGTCTACTGTCCCATTCGCCATGCCCTCTTGCCATATCGTATCATTAGTAAGGCTACGGGAGGGTTTCTCTCCCCACAGACAGGGACCAAGTCAGCTTGGTGACCTTCTGCCCCTGTGATGCTCTTTCTCATGCTGTAAATTGATGGACCCTTTTTCTATTGGGACATTTGGGTGACCACCAGGCTGATCAGTCTTACCCGCTCACTGTCTTGTCCCTACGGTGTCCTAGGACTACCTGGCTGGCAGAGGCCCAGAAAGTCTGGGTGGCTGTCCAAGGCCACAGCTGGTCAGGGTCAAGGTGGTTCTGCAGTCCAGCCCTCTGCCACTCACGGCCCTCTTGTCTGTCTAGTCACTGGTTGGTGTACATGTGCTCTTGGCCTCCTAGGATCGGAGGGAGGTCTGGGGCCTGCACCTGCTAAGAGGACATGCCTTGGGTGAGGTGGGCACTGCCTCAGGCAGGGACCAGGCCATCTCAGCTCCACCAATGTGGACAAAGCCCTTGCAGACGGAGACACTTGCGCTCATGCCTGGCCCTGTGACCCTGGGCTCTACACTCCCCTCCTCCAAGCTCTGTGGGGTGACAGCATCAGGGACCCTGGACTGCGGGAGGTTAGTGAAACAATGAAGCACAAGATCTGCTTCCACGCCTACGCTTAGAAGAAGCTCTGTCCACGGCTGCTGCTTGCAAAATGCCTTTCATGGGGGGTTATTCTCAGGATCAATGAAATGACATGCATGTGGGGCTTGTGTCAGCCTTAAGACTGTACTGACAGCTTCAAGTGGAGTGACGGGTACAAGGAGTGGACGTAGGACGGGCATGAACGTGGCGGGTGTGCCTTGGTGACTTGGGGAACACGAGGGTGGATGTGTAGTACATTCCTCATAAAATCATTAAAGTTGAATTTTCTTATCTAGTTATGCAGCTGACTCAGTGAGACCTCAGAGAAAATTAATTAACCTCTTTGTTCTTTGCTCTTCTCTTTGGCCATGGGGGTAATGCCCTCATTCTGCAAATACCTCTTTTTCTTCAGAAATTCTGTAAGGCTCAAAGACCCCACAGCTCTCTAAATCGCTGGGTGGCACCACGAATTCCAGGAGACAATGATATGGGCCCAGAGATTTCTCAGTGCCAAGGAGACTACAGCTGACTCTGTCTGTGTCCCTGGGAGCCAGGAGGCAGGAACGGGGCTCAGCCACGGGTCTTCCTCTTGCTGCAATGGCTCAAGTCTCCTCCCGCTATGCTCCACCAAGCCACCAGGCCAGCTGAGCCACGTCTAAAAGCCTCCCAACTTCAGTCTATGCCGTCTAGCCTGATGCCCCACAGCTGTCTCTCCTCCCTTCCCTGTGTGACCTGTCCCTTGCCATCCATCTGGACAAGTGTCATGGAATAGGAAAACCTTCAGTATATGTGACTGCACTGGTGCCAGGGACTGTCTGCGCCCCTCCCACCACTTCCGCCAGACCAGAGAGCAGCCCACCTTCAAAACCCTGTCCTGCGATGGATGCTGCTTCCCTGGGCCCTTCCTGGTACTGAATACCCCAGCCGGATTCCCCAGACACAGCAGAGTGAGAATTAGGGCTTAGCTGCCACCCTTTAGAGAGGTGCAGTCCCAGATGGCAGGATGAGGTTGAGGGGAGTGAGGATAGAAAGTAGGGAGCCCACGCGAGTGACCAGCACCAGACGGCAGCAGGAATCTGTTCTCAGCACGTCTTTGCCCAGCTGAGAGGTCAGCTGGTCTGAGCTGGACTCATGGTGGCTGTACTTCTGGCCAGATACCTGACCTGGCTGGCCTCCTCACGTGGTTAGGCTTGGTCAGCTTCCTCACCTCCGTGGCCCTGTTGTCCAGCAGGAGAATGTGCTTCTCCTGGTGATGGCAGTGGTGTGGATGGAATCACAGGGTCCCTAAGCCTGCTCAGAACCAGCATGCTGGCACCCTACTCATTGGCCGCAGCACACCGTAGGGCCAAGCCCAGAGTCAGGTGCCCCAAGTTTTGGAGGAAAAGCAGAAAAGTATGTGTCAGAGTACACAGACACAGAGACGTGTGAGGAACAGAGGCCAGTGACCCAGTGAACACAGTGCACGTACGGGCAGCTAAGGACACACAGCTGAGGGCTCCCTGAAGGGTGTCCAGAAGGAAGAGAGATGCATCCATCGGGCCGTCTCCCACTGCCCAGGCTCACGGTGCAGGCATTCGTGCCCTCCCTCCCACAGTCTGTCATATGTTCTTGGGTGCTGGACACCCTCCCCTGGAATGCTGTGTCTCTGATGACAGCCAAGCCCAGCAAGAGACAGGACATGGGGTGCAGGTGTGAGGCATGGAGTGGCTAGGGTGTGCCCAATGCAGGGGATTCTGTCATGCCCACGCATGCCTGCTACTCCAGCAGAGGCTGGGACAGGGGACAGTGACAGGAGGGTCTGGAGAGGTGCCTCAGGGGAATCCTGGGGTGAAGGCTGCCAGGCTGTTGTGCTGTGATTTCCATTTCACACACCGCTGGTGTTCTGTTAGCTGTCCCTGCATAACACGTAAGACATTTCAAGCACTAGCAGTGGTTTGTCATCGCTCACAAGTCAACATGGCGTGGGAGGGGAGGGTCTGCTGCCATGGGCCGGGCTTGGCTAATTTCAGCTGGGCTTGCCCATGCCCCCAGAGGAGCTATTGTTCTCAGTGGTGGCTCTGCTGATCCTGTATGAACTTTCTCCTACTTCAGAGACCTGAGCTGGGACACTAGACCCCCTCCCACATGCTATCTCACATGATGGGGTTTCAGGAGGACAGGAGATGAACAGGGGCATAGAACTGGCCCCCGTCCCTCTGCCCCACTGTACCCTTCCAAGAAGCCCCACAGCCATGCCGAGTGCAGAGGATGAGTTGCATTGACACCTCCCACCCTCCAGCCCCTGGCATGATGCAGGAGCTGCGAAGTTGCATCAAAACAGGCATCTGGGAAGGGGTTTTGCATCTGTTATCATCAGCACAATTATTTTAATTATTTCCCTTCATTTGTTGAGGGTTTTGGTCTTTTATAGTTTTGGTAACAAGCTTACACTAGCATCATATAATGATCCTGGAGCTTTCCCTATTTCCCTATTTCTAAAGAGTCTGTATAGTGTTACAGTCGGGGCGACTGATTACCAGGAACAACAGGGTCAAAGCACCTTCACATCTTGGTGATCTAACCCAGCACAGGGTCACCCCAGTCCCTGCACAGGCCAGCGTGAGCCAGCAGGTCCTCCTCCAAGTGTAAAGCCAGAGTTTGGAAAAGACACACAAACCCACACACTGAGCATCCAAGCTGATTGCAAATGTGCATGTGTGTGCTTGGCCTTGTAAATGATCTAATTCTCCTAATAATCAAGATGTGCAAAGGTAAGCGTCAAATACAAGGGTACTTCAAGAAGTTCATGGAAAGATTTTTATTATCTCTCAGTTCTATTTGTCCAGGAAATTTTTTAAGTATCCTGTACATACACATGTTCACCTGTCAACACAAAAAATTCAGACTACCACAGTTACTAGAAAGGGTGCATAAAAAGGCAGTCTCAAATACCACCTGTGAGGTGAATGTAGGGAAGTCATTTTGGGGGAAACAAACTCATTGGCTGGTAAGACTAGAAGTGCACACACCCCAAGATGCAGCAATTCTACCTGTAGAAGGGACTTCAACAAGCTCATGGAGAAACAGAATTAAAAGGTAATACAAATCTTTCCATAGTACCCTTCCTCTTGTCAGCACACCCCAGGGACCCAGAGGAAGGTCTTCAACATGGTAGAGGCTGAGTAACACAGAACTGAAGCGACAGTAACAGGGGACAGGATCGGAGTAGGAAAGGGGGATTCTGCTGCCTGAGTCCACCACACAGCCTTCCAGCAGGGGCTCCTTCGTCTCCCAGTGCAGCTTCTTAATCTGCAGTGAGGGCTTTGGGCCAGGTCAGCAAGATTCCGTGCAGCTTCTGAGGGATGCTCTTGCTACCCCAGCCTGCAGAAGGCTCTTACTGCAAAAATGAGACAATGGCATTTCCTCCAAACAGCAGGGAAAAGAAGGATACTGGACAGAATTCTCTCAGTCCCCTGGCTTTCTTCACGTATTTGCCAGAACTTTCCAGTTCCCAGTACTGCCTGTCTCTCTCAGAATGTAAGATAAAAAGGTGTCTGCTTTTATACAGCTCATAATTTTAGTTTCTCAAGCTTAATATATATCATAATTTCACAGCATTTTCCTTATCACATTAAAATTTTGGGACTCTATAATCATTAAAGTGTCTCCCAGTTCTGACTTTCTCGGATTCCAGAAACAGGTGCACGAATGAGTGCAAACCTCATGCAGAACGAGTGCAAATTGGGTGTTCCATTGTCGTGGAGAAATAGAAAGTTCCCAATAAAGATTTGCTGTATTTCAACACAGAAAGGAGTAACACAATGGGCATATACTTTATACCAATTTTTAAGAAGAAATGGGTTTCTTCTCACTGCGTTTTCCTGTGTGTGCTGGACAGTGAAGTCTGAATGACGAAGATCACTGAAGCAGGGGCCAGTGTCCACGCCTCACAGACCTGCTGGTGTGGGCTGGGTGGTCACTTCAGGCTGGCCCACCTCGTTGTTAGTAGAGCTATTGTTGGCAGAAGCATCTGTTTTCAGGCAATGGATGAAAATTATAAATTCTAAGACTCTTAACTAATAACTCATCCAGAGGGAGAGAAGGGGCTCCCGCACCCTGGAAACAGTCACGTGTGTGCACGCATGGTTTTAATAGTGGATAGCTCTTTTTCTTTCTTTCACACTTTCGTTTAGCAAATGTTTATTGAGTATTTTCTATATGTAGACTATTTTTAGGCGTCAGGACATTAACAGGAATAAGACACAGCCACTGCCTTCAAGAAGCTCCCAGAGAAGTTCTGGGGCTGCTCAAGTGGGTCTGGCTGGGCGTCAGCGTAAACACAGAGACACGGTGGCCGCACAGCACACTTGGAAGGGATGATCTCAAAGCCAGTGTCTGGAGACAGCGGATTCGTATTTCCAGGAGGGGACGAGCACGGGGTGAGGGGCAGGTGGGTGGGGTCAGTGGCTGATAACCTTTGCTAACAGCATTTAGTGTGGGCAGATCAGCTCCTGGGTTGCTCTTGCAGGGATTATTTCGCTTAATCCTCCAACTGATCCCCACGCAAGGCGATGTGATCCTCCCAACTGCACCAGAGTGGGGACTGGGGCTTTTGAAGGATCAGGAGACTTTCCTGAACTCACACGACCTGTAAGAGGAGAGTTGGGGTTCTGTCCCTGTCTGGGTGGCCCCCAGCCCTTCTACAAGGCCACCTCCCCCAAAGAGGCATGAACTACTTTGCTGGCCACCACCAGGAGCATGGTCCTTTCCCTAGGTTGGCTGCACTCCCCAAGTTGGAGTGTGCACAGGACTCCAAGGGGATGGGGAAATCGTGTTAAAATGTGGGTGCTGGAGCTTAGATCCTGTGAGTCTAACACACTCCTGGGGGAGACCAGGCTGCTGCTCCAGGCCTGCACTCTGAGTAGCCGGGTGCAGAGGAGGTGAGCCCTCCCAGGGCAGTCACTGAGGATCTCCTGCACCTGAGACGCACAGAGCCATCCATCCTTGTGGATTCGGCCTGAGCCTCACTGAAGGTCAGTGCCGCCTGCCTTTGGCTTGCTCTGTGCTGGTCATCATGCAGGTCAGGGGCCACCCAGATTTGGAGTGGCTTCTCTCCCCCACCTGACATGTCCTTTGCCCTCAAGATCCTCTCCAGACAGGCCATTTACTTTATTTAGAAAAGAACTTCCTGGAGCTTCATCCTGAGGGCAAGTGTCTCAGCCACTTTGCAGAAGCAGGAGGCCGGGTGGGAGGAGGGGACACTGGCCTGGATGCTCTTTCATCTGCTGTCTGCACGGCAGCCTCCCGTCCCGCCTCGCCCCCAGGCCCTCCCTGCTCAGTCCTGTTTTGGGTTGTCTCTGCCATGGAAGTTTCTCTGTGACTTTCTTCAGAGGAAAGAAAGCCTAATTCTCTACACATTTTTGGATTTGCACTTTTCTGTGATTGAGTTTCTCCGGCAATCCCACTCCATCTGCTTTCTCTTCCCCAGAAATCCCTAAGCGCATCTGCTCATGGAGTTTCCGTTGTTGCTTATCCAGTGTCCATGGATCTCTGCTGCCTGTCTCTTCTGCTACATTGTCCTTCTCGTGTCCCTTGGACTGGGGGAGGGGACAGCGGCACTCCCGCTGGCCTCAGGGTTTTTCTCATCCTGCTCCATCTGCAGCACACAATCTTGTCTTCCGGCTTCCGGGCCCTGCAGGCTTTTCTCCCAACTCCACATGCTATTTTTGGGTGAGTTTCTCAGCCAGGTGGTGATGGCTCCAAAGCCTTTGTTTCTAAGCCCTGGGACTCCCCCCAACCTCACAGGGCCATCTGTCTATGGCCCTGCAATGCTGTGACTTGGCTGGCACTATGCAGACATCTCAGCTCAGTGGCCCCAAACTCCACTTGGCACCCTCCCTCGTGCTGCCTGTGCCCACCCCTCTGCTACCCTCTTCCTCGCTGACTGCCACCAGGGTGTTGACTCGGGCACTCTGTGGATTTGACCTCCTACGTTAAATACAGGGGTCTTAACTTGCAACAGTTTAACTTAACAATATTTCTGCTTTCCAATGGTGGCAAGTGATGGGCATTAAGTAGAACCACACTCAAGTGCCTGCATGAACTTTTTGTTTGCACTTTCAGCACAGTATCGAACACATCACATGAGATATTCAACATGCGTTATAAAGCAGACTTCATGTTAGGTGGCTTTGCCCTGCTGCGGGCTGATGTAAGTGTCCTGGCACATTTCAGGTGGACTAGGCCAAGCCATGGTGTTCGGTAGGTTAGGCGTGTTGAGTGCATTTTCAGCTTAGCAATATTCTCACCGTGCAATGGGTCTATTTGGGTATAATGCCCTGGTACATGGAGAAGCATCAGTACTTCTTAAACGCGCCATCTCCCCAGTAGCCCGAGCTGGCCTCCTCTTCTCCAGCCTGGCCAGCGTCATGCGGGAGGCTGACAGCCCCCCACCCCCTGCTGCCCTTTGCAGTCATCCAACCACGTGCTCCCCTCTCTGCTGCTCCCGGGGGGGTGGTGCTGGGGAGCCCTCTGGGGGTGGCGTGCTGCTCCACAGAACGCGCCACTCCGTGCACTCTGCCCTCCTGCTGGGACTCCACCTCTGCCTTCTGTCAGCTGCTCCTGGTCTGCTCTCTCATAGGTGTCTTTGCATGTGCGACTCCTTTCCCCAGAAAGACTTCCGTCTTCCTCTTTGCCTGTCTCCTTTCCTGCTGTGGGCTCCAGCTTGGAAGCCCTTCTGGGCTTCCGGTCCCTCTTGTGTGCAGCCTTCCCCTGCTGTTTTGGCTGCTGAAGGGAGAGGCAGCCCTGCTGGCGGCTCTCTGACTCTGCTGCATCCTGTCGTGCTCACCTGTGTCCCACCAGCCCTCCCTGGAAGTCCCCCACCCCTCCCGCCTCTCGTCCATGCTGCTGACACTGCCCACATTTCTCGCTGTCTGTGCCACTCCCCAGTCCTCCGTTCATCAGACTCCTGTCCTCCATCATGACCCACCTGCAAGAGTATGTTATCGTGTGAGCAGACCTCCCTGCAGATGTCAGAGGTGAATGCCTCTGTCCTTGCTGTGTGCAGGACACATCATCCCATTAACTTTTTATGATCCCTTGATGTTGTGGTGGGACACAGTGGTCTCCATGGAGGTCCCCATCAGACCATTGTAGGCTTGGGGGATGGGGCTGCCTTGTGTTCATCTGTGTGTTCCCAGCACATGCAAGCATCTTACAAAGTGGGTTTTTGTGTTTCTGAATGATGAATGCTTTAACATTGCGTTCTCTCCCCTTTTTTCTAACAAAGGCTGTATGTCTGTTAGGAGGAGCTGCTTTATTTTAGGAAGGATCCTAGACTTGAAGTCTGAGGACATGGGTTCTAATTCTGGCTCTGACACTCAGTGCATGAGCCTAGGTGAGTCCTTCTCAGCTTCCATTTCTCTAGCAGTAACGCTGGTTTACGATGTCCATTCCTAACATAATCATGAGGAATCGGTGTGAAGAACTATTCTCCTCTCTGACCCAAGGCTCTCCCCACATGTGTAGTTTACAGAATTCCTCTGCCTGTGGCATTGGAGCAGCTGCCCAGCACCTCCAGACATCGACCTGCAAGTGGAGCTGGATGCCGGCTCCACCCACACCCATGTCCTTGTCTTGGTGGAATGAGAGACATCTTTGGTTTCATTTTGTCTTCTGCATTCATAGAGCCATCCGATGTTTATGATAAAATCCTGTGTGCTGGGTTAGGTAAATGGAATACTACTGTCCTGGGCAAAATCTGAAAATAATTCCGCCATTTACTCATAGCATATTTTATTCACTCTTTAATCTGTAAGCCATAATTAAATGGCCAAGACCTGTCCTTCCCTGGATATGAAGTCATGTTCAGAGTTTATTTTAAGAAACAGTACTGGACTTGAAAGGACCCGTGACTCAGGTGAGGCTGGTAATTGGACGGTCTCATTCCAGGGCTCTAAACAATCATTCTTATTACATCATGGTTGTACCTCAGGCTCCTTCTTAGCAAGAAAAGAAATGAGTATATCTCGGATTCTGGCCCCTTTCCCAAAGTGTGGGCCTGTCTGTGTCTCATGCCAAGAAAATTCTTTACACATTCACTGAAGGATAAAGGTGGTCATAGGTGAAGCCAGTGCCTTTGATACAGGGAGGGGTCCCCTCCGAGAAAACTGGTGGCTGTGCTCTGAGACAAATGCTGTCCACTTGCAGTGTCCTTGACTCTCTGTTCCGGGGGGTTCCGGTCTCTGTGGGCTGTTCACACACACACACACACACACACACACACACCACACCACACCACACCACACCTTGTATCAGGTAGAAAACAATGTCGGAAAAGAATCCAGTTCAAAACCACAATGAGATATCATCTCATCTCAGTTAAAATGGCTATTATCAAAAAGACAAAAAATAAATTCTGGCAGGGAAAAGGAAATTCTTATACACTGTTGATGGGAATGTGAATTAGTACAGCCATTATGGAAAACAGTATGAAGGTTCCTCAAAAACTAAAACTAAAACTGCCTTATGATCCAGCAATCTCACTTCTGGGCATTTATCCAAAGGGAAGCAGCATATGCCGCACTATTCACCATCACCAAGGTATGGAACCACCCCAGGTGTCTGTCACAGGTGAATGCATAGAGAGATGTGGTATATACACACAGTGGGATACTATGCAGCCTTAAAAACGAATGAACCCCTGTCATTTGCAGCAACATGGATGAACCTGGAGGACATTATTTAGGAAAGCATCAGACACAGAAAGAGAAATACCACATGTTCTCTCTCATAGGTGGGACCTAAGAAAAGTAGAGTTTATAGAAGTAGAGAGTAGGATAGTGGCTACCAGAGGCTGGAAGGAGGGGAGGGATAGAGAGAGGGTGGTTAATGGACACAAGATTATAGCTAGACAGGAAAAATAAGTCCTAATGGTGTAGAGTAGTGCCGGGTGTCTATAATTAATAATAATTCACTGCATGTTCTCAAATGGCTAAAAAAGAGGACCTCCAAAGCTCTCATCACAAAGAAATAAATTTTTGCGATGATGAAGATGCCAATTACTCTGATTTGATCGTCACACACTGTATACATGTATATAAATATGATTCTGTACCCCATAAATTTGTGCGATCAACACTTCTCAGTTTAAAAATATTTTTAAAAAGAGAAAAGAGGTCCAGGTAAAACGTGATGGGTCAAGAAATGTACTTCCAGATGCTGAGTTTGTCGTGCCGTGGCAGGGTTGCAGGCAAAGAGGTAAAACAGGAGGTAAACAGAGTGACAACAGAGGTGCTGGTCTCCAGCCAGCAGGGGACACGGCTCCACTCCGCACAGAGGCCCTTGTGTTTTCAGAGCGATGGGAAGCTGAGCTGTCTCTGATGACCTGTGGCATGGTGGAGAATGATGTAGGGAAGTGTATATTTTGGGCGATTGTCTCCGTTTTATTGTGTAATTGTCATAAGTGTTCGTGGCTGCAGCTAATATGGATGCTGGGCATCGTTGTGAAATCTGAGGTTGAGGACAGAGAAGGGGGCATGTTACCTTCTCTCTCCCTGGAGTTCGGCGCAGCCTTGCTCCTGGTGCCCTGCCTGTGAGAGATTTCCCTGCACCTTCTGCAATGGCCAGAATGGAAGGGCCTTTCCCGTTTCTGGTGTTATTTCACTTTCTTTCAGGATAATGAATCTGAGTTTCCTGTACACTTAACCCCTTCATTTCTGCACAACTCCTGCTTGCTCCTGGTCTCACCTCCCTTTCTATCCCATGCAAAGTGATTTTTCCTGGCTTGGGATTGCCCAGATTCCTCTGTACTCCTGTGCTGAGTCCGTGCCTCGCATTCAGGGCTGTGCATATTAAAATCCGTGCCTGGCATTCAGGGCTGTGCATATTAAAATCTCTGCGGTTCAGACTCATGGGGTGTATTGCATTCGTCACTGCTAAACACTCTGCTCTTTCTCACGCCTGCTTGGGCTCTCAACTGCCTATTTATTTGCTCATGTTAAAATGCATATTAAGGACCAACTCTGTGCCAAGCCTGGGCCAGACTATGGGGACTTAACTATAAACCACGCAGACATGGATTCTGCTTATCTTGGAGCAAAACCTTCCTCAGCCACTGCAGAGACCAAGGGCAGAGGCTGGAGACCTCATTTCATTGTGAATACCAACCGTGAATAGTGCAGAGAACACAGGACTTGAGGCCAAGCATATCTGGATTTGCCTCAATGAATAAACCAGTGTTTACGAGCTGCTGGATTGGGGGTGCATGGCAGAATTATGTAGTGACTCAATTTCCCCAGCTGTAAACTGGGAACCACAATGCTGACTCCACTGACTGGTTGAATAACCAGAGCTAGTGTCCATGAAGCCTTTGGGTGTTTGATAATGGTCATTTCTTATGAACAGTTTTTATTTATAACCTGTCTCAGGCCACAAATGTGTTGGGGGATATGGGAGAAGCAGCAGGCTCTGTCCCTAAAGTCAAGTGCTCATCATCTCAGGGGAGGGAAGGAAGGTCATGAGATGTCCGCCAAGTCCTCATGGGTGAAAGGCACATTTCAGGTTCAAGATGAGAACCGGGCATTGGACAGAGGTCAGCGGACCTGCAGGCTGATGCCAGACAGTGTGAAGCCCATGCCTCGAGATTTGCAAATACTGGTCCCCAGGAGGGAGGTTATATCCCAGGATGTTTCATAAAGGAGTTGATGTCTATGCTGAGCCTTAAAAATTGGAGGCAGCTCTGTGAGCAGAGGCCAGGGGTTTGAAAGCTCTAGGTATGTCCAGGCAGTGGGGATTGGTCAGAGAGCATGGCCTGAGCACAGTGAAGGAGCTCTGGGCACTGAGGCTGAAAAGGTGGGACAGATGCACAGGACCTGACTCCCAGGTGGAGGACTTAAGACTTACTTGTGTGGGTGGTAGTGACCCATCAATGGCGTCTCACCAGCAGAATGACTTTGAGACTTGGAAAGATCTTTCTAGAATCCATTGAAGGCGAAAGTGATAGCAGCCCAGGTAGGAGCTTGACGCTGCTGTCAAGTGTGCGATGATCAGGCTGGACCGAGGTGGGGCAGTGTGCTGAATGAACCCTATCAGCAGCTATCAGGAGCTGTGCAAACGGAGGAGCCTGTTGTTATTCTGAACACGTTCCTTCACAGGACCACGTTTCGAAGCATCTACAATATATTATTGGCACTAAGACGGAGTCAGCCGTGTCTATTTCCCCAGAAAACCCTTAAGAGTGACTCCCCTATAAATTTTTAGGAAAGCATCTGCAAGAGCCTGCTTTGAAGCTACCGTCAGGTCCTATAGATTCTCAGAATGTCAGTGCTGGAAGATCTTAGTCTGACACCCCACTCTGTACAGGAACCACCTGCCAAAGTTTCCTGGCAGGTGGCCAGCAGTCTCTACCTGAATGCGGAAGAGCTGACGTGGCTTGAAATGGACCAGGCACTATGACAGTGGCTCTGCATGACTTACCATGCAGTCTTCACGACCACCCCATCCTGAGATGAGGAACCTGAGGCTCAGAGGCTTCAGCTAAACCACCCGGCGTCTCACTGCTGCCACGTGTTGGAGCAAGATCGGACCTCGGGGGTCGGGTTCCGGACCTTGCACTCTTGAACTCTGTGCTGTGTCCAATGACAGGGCAGGGCAGCGTGGATCTGTGGAAACTCTTCCTTAGTGTGAATCGCCTCCCAGAATGCCTGACTCCACGGCACTAGCTTTGCTCCTTCAAGTCCCACAAAGCAAGCTGGCAGCATCTTTCCTGCTGCCTGCAGACTCCTCTCCCCCATCCCATGTCTGACTTTGCTTCTTGAACTCCCACCCACCCAGCAGCTTATTTCTCAATGCCCATGTCTGTTTACATCTGTCATTTCAGGTGAGTCCCCAGGAGCCGCCATGGGCACCAGGGACAGGCTGGCTTATATGTGCTCCCAAGAGATGTCCCTTCACCATGTGACCTCAGGATCCATTGAACCCAAGGACAGGCAGGCCTCATCCCAACCCAGGAAGGCCCAGGTTTCTCCCTCCAGTCCTGCTGGGGCCACTTTGGGGTCCAAGGGCAGCGACTTTCATTCTACATCTAGAAGGCAAGGAGGCATTCCTCACACGTAACGGTCCTGCTCTGAGGATCTCACATGGGTCAGCTCATTTCATCCTTTCCACGCCCTTGGGGGTAGGGCTGGCAACATCCCCCTCACAGGTGGAAACACTGCAGTCCAGAGAAGTTAGGGAAAGGCCCACAGGGGCCCCGGCTGCCAGGGCCCGAGAGCACGCTCTCACCGCTGGGCTACACCGACTCCTTCCTGCCACGTTCTGTCTTTTACGAGGACACCCTTGTCTGACGTCAAGATGGAGCTTTTGTAATCTGGATCCGATCGTTCAGCTTTTAGAATATCCTGTTCAGCCTTTCTCAGCCGAGCGTTTCACAAGCGTCCCTGTGCATTCGTTCAAGTCCTTGATGAGGGTGTGGAACAGAAACAGAACTTCTTCAACATGCTCCCCATGTGTCTGGGTGCTGGTGCTGCCTTCTCCTGCTTTGTGTGTCCAGCCTGGCCCAGCCCGGGATGGTCTCCTGGCCCCTCTCACTCTGCATGCCCCCAGGGCGATGTGGGTGCATCTCCTGCGCACGTGTCCAGCACTTAACAGATGCTTGCAAGTGAAGAGTCCAAGAGCAGAGCACTGGAGGACCAGGGATTTTCTTTTAAAGTTGACAACAGCTATCCACCCTCTGGTGGGAGCCCTCGGCAAGCTCAGCTCCACCGCGTGTAATGATAACGCATGGCCCCTTCTTGCTGAGCTAGAATATTGCCTAAGGCAATGGGCACACACCATCTGACCCTGACAACAGCTGAGGTAGGAGCGTGTTCGTTTCCACATTGCTCAGAT
The DNA here is from genome assembly GCF_027409185.1 of Cynocephalus volans. Classification (NCBI taxonomy): domain Eukaryota; kingdom Metazoa; phylum Chordata; class Mammalia; order Dermoptera; family Cynocephalidae; genus Cynocephalus; species Cynocephalus volans. The sequence goes on from NC_084471.1 coordinate 3,202,404, forward strand.
GAGAGCGCTGTGCAGAGAAAGCTCTATGTGAGCATCAGGGTCATGAGGCTTAACTCCTACATCCACAGCCAGTTTGTCCATTGTGAAGCCCACACGTGCATCCCTATGCCTCCCTGTCGCCTGGACATCCTGGGTCGATGACATCCAGGACACCTTCTTCCTCTTGTCCCCAGGAATCATGAGAAAATTTGCCAAATGCTCTTCTGAAATCCATGCATCCTGTGTCTCCGGACACAGGTGCTCAGCTGCAGGACAAAGCTTGCACTGTGCATGCTCCTCTGACCTCAGGATTGTTCCTCCACGGGACGTTTGTAGATGCTAAAAACAGAAACAAAACCAAACAAAAGGACAGCAACAGCCAAACTGACCATATGATCCATGCCGTACTCCAGAGCCTCTCATGGTCATAGACTTTTATCAAAATTTCCAATGGTGGGACTCTAACTTACAAAGATCGCTTGATATTTTATTTCAGAAAAGCAGATTTCCAGGCCCAGTGACTGAGCCAATGCTGCTCTGAATTTTTGATGACGTTGAGCCCTGGTGTTGGACACCCCTGACCCGCCTTTCCACCTGCAATGTCTGCAGAATCTTGACTTTTCTCTCACAATTCAACTTCTCAGAGAGAGAAGATGAAAATATGACTTTCTCTAGGCAAAATTCAGTTTTATAACATTTTCTCTGTAGGCAGGAATAGACCTGTTCTTTTCTTTTAGAAGAATCGAAGGTGGCTTTAAAATGTCAAATTTTCTGACTGAGGACAAACTGCCTTTAAATATCACATTTTCTAAAATTTACACTTTTAAATTTTACCCGTCATCTTTCACCTGAGCATACCCCGAGTCCTCATACTGAAAAGCATAAGGGTTTATGTTTTCTGCACGAGTAACGATGACACGTTTTCAAAGGTAAGTATTTGGGATTGATGAAAGGAACGCGTTCTCATAATTGGCAGCAGTACCATGAGTGGGTCTCACTCTGGGTGAGGGGTTGGGAAATGTCCCGCTCGCTTCCTGCAGGAGGTTGGCACATGCTCTGCCTGCAGGTGTGTCGTCTGAACACGGCACGCTGAGCTCCAGAGGCGACTCTGTGTGTGACACCCACCCATGTCTAGTGCTGGCCTCAGTCCTGAGCTTCAGCGTGGCCACTCTGGAGGCTGCTGAGCCTTGCCCTGTCCTTCCAGCTCATGACCTTGCAGGAGAGATTCCGTGTCTTCTCGCTTCACAGTCTCGATCACACGTGAGGATGACATTGTCCACGTCTGGGACTCTCAGGAGATAAAGCACCTAACAGCTGAGGACACAAGGTGGGGCTCAGGTAACACTGACGCACCAGCTGACCCTACGCCCAGGAGGCTGCAGAGCAGACAAGGGGAGGGGGTGGCAGAGGAGCTGTTTAGGACTGTCCCCAGGCCAGAGCCAGGGACAGGAGCCCAACTCTGGCCTTGTCCTTAGCTGAATGTCTGTGGACTTAGCAGGAGAAATGGTCCCTGAACACCCACCACGAGCCAGGCAGACCCCACCCCTGAGCTTTCCAGGCCATGGGGTAGGGACAGGGGAACATGAAAAAGCCAGCAGGTAACTCTAATAGTGTGGAAAAAAGCCCCCAAGAGCTGCCATAACAAATAAACACAAACTGAGTGGTTTAAAACCACAGACGTCATTCAGTTCTGGAGGTCAGGAGCCCCAGATCAAGGTGCTGGCAGCATTGGTCCCTCTGGAGGCTCAGAGGGGGATCTGTTCCAGGCTTCTCTCTGCAGCTCCTGGGGGCTCCCGGCTTACAGACCCAGCACCCAGTCTCTGCCTCGAGTTCACGTGGCCTTCTCCCTTCGTGTCTTCTCCCCATCTCTCCTCTTGTAAATACACTTGTCACTGAATGTAGGGCCTACCCTAATCCACATGATCTCAAGACGTTTTCCCAGCGAGCCACACTCCCAGGTCTCAGGGCTCCTACAATCCACTACAAGGGGTGAGAGCTGCCTTCCCCTCGGGGAGGGAGGCCCCTGGGAGCAGACGCTCTGAGCCTCGGCTTGTGAATTGAAAGATGAGAGTAATAACAATAATAAAGTAATAATAATGCGTCTTGCCCGGGCTTCCCATCAGGAAGGATTAGGAAGAGAGACGCAGAGTGTGTGCACAGACTGATATTTTTAATAATAATATTATCTCCCAAGCCGCATCCACACTTAGTGGTAATTCTCGTCATATTGCGAAATCTCCGTGGTCATGGAAATTGAATTTAAAACTCATACGGACGCTGTGATGAGAGGGTTTGGGCACTGGAGAACATCACTAGCACACATGCCAAAATCAAAAGCTCGGAGCGGGCTTCGAGGTCGCTACAGGGCACAGTCCTCTGAGGAGGTCCCCGGGACCCAGAATCCTTCTGCAGGCAGTCGATGCACCGTCCGGGCATGACTGGGCAGCCAGGGGAGGGCCAGGTCCTGGGGTCCAGCCCTGAGTAGAGGTGCTGATGACCCTTGGGACTTAGAATGGCCCACCACCTGTGGGCCTCGGAATCACCCAGGAACCCTCTTCACTGGGCTCTGAATCCACTCCCCAGACCCAAATTCATGGTTCCCTTGACTTCGCTACACACATCTTACAGCAGAGAGAAGTGACTGCGACTCTCCTGCAGAAGCACAGGTTGGGGACATATCCCGGGTGCTCCCTTGGGGCAGTTCTGTGCCCTGCTGCTGCAGCATCCTCGAGTTCCTGAGGACACGGGGAAGACAGGCAGAAAGGGATGGTGGCTGAGGAAAGAATCACCAATCACCGTGATGGTGAGAAGCACACCACAGCAGGGTGGTGGGTGGGACGCCCCGAGGGCGGACCTGAGCCTCCTTCCCTTCTCCCCGCCCACCTGGGACAGGTGTGAGGACAGTGGTCTGAGCCATTTGGCTGGGCTGTCACAGCCAGGCAGGTCCAGAATGAAGCCCTGTGGCCAGAGCTCGGCCCAGTGTAGCACGGGGGACCAGGAGGCTGGACAGAATTCGTCCTCTTACAGGTGAGCCAAGTCACCGGGCTGTTTGCTGGCAGGGCCTGGGCATGAATCCAGCTGGAACAATAGCTGACTTTGATTTCGTGTCTACCACGTGCCTGGCACTGAGCTCAGCGCTTTGAAGATTTTGTGGTTTGAATCTCAGGACACCCACAGAGATCACATGAGACCCATTTTACAGATCAGGAAATGGTGCTTAATGCATTCACCAAATTCACTCATCTGTCCAACCTTTCAGCCTGAGATTTCCAGATAACTTAGACAACAGGAGTTTGTCTGATTGGAATTATCCTGTTAGTTTCTCACACACCGAAGGGGTTGTCTAAGCGTGGCATCCAACCCTTTCGTGTTACAGATGCTGCGGTTCCGAGAGCACCCGTGCCTCACCCAAGGCCTTCTGGGTCAATAGGAGCAGAAACAAAAGTAGGACAGGTCTCCCGACTCCCCGTCCAGTCTCATTTTCCTGCGGGGCTCTCGGGTCGGGACCTGAAGCCTTCTCTCGCCCACGGCTCTGTGAGCTACACGGATGAGTGAACTGTTTGTAGAGTCCTGGGAGTTCTTATAAGCTCCATGTCAGAAACACAGAGGACTGGAGATTGTTACCACAATCCACTGTGATCACAATAAAGAGAAACAGCAGTTCACTGTCAGTTCACTGATGCCGCAATTACCAAAGTCTCCAGCAAAGACGCAAGGAGTCAGCACCCCACTCCCATGACCCTGCTTTATCTACTATATATTTAAAAAAAAAAAAAAAATCCAGCTTCACTAAACACATGCCTGATCTGACGGCTGGTCTGGGGGTTAAGTTTGCTGGTGATACGTACCCCTGCTCCTTGGCCCTGAGACTTCAGGTTCCTGGTGGGGAGGAGGGGTTGTTTCTGGAGTTCTGACTTTAGATTCTTCACTGGTGCCAATTAAAAGATATCTATCTATTTATTTTCACGGGGGTGGGGACGAGATAATTCTGAAGTAGAAGCTAAAATATCCCCTCGATCCGTTGGGAGAAAGGGGTTGGGAGCTCCTGAGAGGGCCCTGTCCTCCTCTGTCCTATGCCAGGGCCCTGGGCTGGACGGCCATAGAGGGTCTGGCCACCCCCACCCTGCCGTCCCTCCCATGGCCTCCCCGAAGGCCTGGAGCTGACTTGAACAGAGCTGATTAGCAGGCTGAGGCCCTGGAGCCTGGTAGGTTTTCTGTGCTGCGAGGAGGCCGTGGGCAGGTGCAGGCTGTGGGTCAGGAGCACTCCTGCCTGAGTGCGCATGTCCCGGGCCCAGCTCTGTGCCCATGCTGCTCACGCACTGTCATTGGCTCCCATGGGCCAGGGGCTGTGGTGACCCTCCTTGTGGTTAGAAAGGTGGGAGTCACATAGTGTGGTGCAGAGAGTGCCTCGACCTGGGTCTCCCCTCAGCGTCCCCGCCTCCTGCCTGCTGGGTAGGCCCTGTGCATGCCACCAGTGGGAAGGCCCCTTCTGACCCCAGGACCATGGCAGGTGCAGGAGGCTGACCCCAGAGCATCCCCAGCATGTCTGGACCACGGAGAAATGTGGGCGGGTGGCCAGACCAGCCTCATGCTGCTCACACTTGCGTGTCAGCATCCCCACAAGGCAAATGGGGTGGCAGCTCTGCCTCGGTGGCCCTGAGTTGAGTCCTGCTGGGGACTGTGCTTTCTGTCCTTTCCCTCACACACACCCAGTGGAGAACACAAGTGCTCACCTTCTGTCCACTGTGTCTCCCAAGTGCCCTGTGTGTGTGGGTGTGGTGTATATGCTGTATATGTGTTATGTGTGGTGTGTGTGCTGTGGTACATGTGGTGTCTGTGTACATGACTTGTGTGTGTATGTGTGTGTGGTATGTCTGTGTGATGTGTGGTGTTTGTGGTGTGTGCGTGATGTGTGTGGTGTGTGTGGTGTGTGTGGTGTGGTATATATGGTGTCTGTGTACATGACTTGTGTGTGTATGTGTGTGGTATGTCTGTGTGATGTGTGGTGTTCATGGTGTGTGTGTGGTGTGTGTGGTGAGTGCATATATGAGCGTGTGCATGTGCATGTCATTTGTTGCTCTGTCATCTATGATGACTATTGGGGAGAAGTGAAGTTTAGCTCTTGTGGGGCAGATGCTTTTACGTCACATCAGCAAGTTCATGAAAAGGATGGGGCAAGTGTCTTCCAAGGGAGCTGACTGTGGAAGGAACCAACCTTAGGCTGAAGATTTGGTCATTCACTAACTACTTGCCAGATGTCAGGCACTTTCACCCACACACGCACACACACACAGACACACACTTCATTCAACTGTCACAATAGACCCTTTGATAATTATGAAAGATAGCACCGTGCATTACTTCTGCTTCTGGGAAGATGGAGTAGATTTGTTTGTTTGTTTGTTTTCCCTTCTCTAAGATATTATAAAAACCTTGGACACTGCATACAAAGCAAGCATGGGAAGATTCTGGAAAGTGTAGACAAAAAGGCAGACCAACGAGGGAGCTCAGGAACCAGGCATGAGGCAGTGGTGGGTTCCCTGGGATTCTTTTTATGTCCTAGACTTGGAGTTGAAGAAGCCGGCAACTTGGAGATCTGGCGAGAAAAGACAGAAAACTAAACTGATAAAAACAATACCGACAAAATCCTGCTTTCTCTGGCCAGAGGACCAGGAAGGGACAGCCCCATGAGGTGGAAAACGTATAGACAATAACTGTCCCACTCTCCCAGACACCTCAGAAAAAACTGGCCCTCTTCTGTCCCACCCAGCCAGCAAAGGGAGAGTGGAAATCCCAGATGGCCACCTCACAAGGCTGTGACAATGTCCCCTGCATCCCTGCCAGGTGAGGCCCAGGGCTGTGATGGCAGCAGAGACGCCCATTCCTACCAGCAGGTGAAGGCTCCAGCCTCCTACTCTCCCACCTAGTGGTGTCAGAGACCCAGCAGCACGAAATCTTCAGGACCTAGGGTTAGGCAAAGACTTCGCAGACTTGACGCCAAGACCACAATCCATAAATGGAAAAATTAAAAATTGGACTTCACCAAAATTAAAAATAAGTCCCGTGAAAGACCCTGCTAAGAGGATGAGGAAACAAACTAGAGTGGAAGATAATATGTGCAAACAACATTCTGAATGAGGACAGCATCTGGAATAAGAACTCTCAAAACTCAACAGTGAAAAAAAGAAAAGAAGTGCAGCTGGAATCCAGAAGACGTGAGGACACATTCCACCAGAAAGGTTACGCAGACGGCTGGTGAGCACGTGGGAAGGTGCTCCTATCATCAGTCTCTAGAAAATGTAAGTAAAGACCACAGTATTGCTGCACACCTGTAGAATGGCAAAATAAAAACAACAGCAGCAACATGAAATGCTGGAGGTGACGCACGGAGACCGAGTCACTCATGCACCGCTGGTGGGAATGGACAACGGGACAGCCACTCTGCAAAACAGCTTGGCAGTTCCTTTTAAAGTAATCATGGACTGACCATGCAGGCCAGCAACGGCACTCCTGCATATTCATCCCATAGAAATCAAGACCTACGTTCACACAAAAACCTGTACACAAATGTTTATAATAATATTTCTTTTTTCATAATATCCAAAAACAGAAAATAGGCCAGATGTCCTTCAACAGATGAATGGAAAACAAACTCGTATCAGCATACCATGGGATAGTGCTCAGCTATAAACAGGAACAGACTATCGATACACACAACAACTTCAATAGATCTCCAGAGAATTATGCTGAGTGGAAACAAGCCAGTCCCAGAAGGTCACATAGTATATGATTCCACTTTTTAACAGTCTTGAAATGTCAACATTACAGAAATGGAAAACCATTTAGTGGTTGCCGGGGGTGAAAGAGGGCGGCAGGCAGGAGGGAAGTGTGTGTGTTTATAAAAGGTCAACAGGAGGGATCACTGGGTGATGGAATGTCCTGTGTCTTAACCGTATCAATGTCGAAATCCCAGTTCTGATATTGCACCAACATTTTGAAAGATGTTAACTTTGAGGGAAACTGAGTAAAAGATACATGAGATCTTATAATTGCACGTAAACGTGATTCTACAATCATCTCAAAATAAAAAGTTTAACTAAAAAGGCACAGGCAATGAGCATTGCGTCTGCTTGTTTTCAAGCCACAAGCTGGTACTGAGATACTTCACACTTGTTAACTTGATTTCTGAGTCTCGCCCTTACCTTTTATGGCTTCTACCATCTCTCTTCCACTTCTGCCATTGTGTTACAAGCTTGCTCTAAGTCTCCTGAAGGGCTAGAGACTGCATGGGGCAGAAAAGAGAAACCCCAGTATCTTGGAGAGGCCCAGCCCTCAGCCTGAGTGGGCCCAGGTAGGCCCATCAGAGGGACAAGCTGACCAAGCTCAGAGTCACGCAAGTGCACTGTGAAGAATGGGGGGTGTTTGTTACACAGCCACTAATAACTGCTACAGGGTAACTGATAATGTGTCGGAGATGCTGGTCATGAAGTATAGACCCAGCCTTGGATGACGAGTGGCCAACATCCCCTCTCTTCTGAGGTCCAGGGCTCCATTGATGGCTATAAACCAAGGTCAGGGCATAGTAAGGCACTGGCACAGTGAGACAGCCTGCAGAGAGGCATTTGTCTATTGGAGAGCCGGATCCATGCTTCCTTTTCAATCCCTTCTATTTACAAATGTGCCTCCAGATTCTGCTGGAATTTATCTGAGAATTTATAGCCTCAGCAGACTGACCCGCCCTTGAATCATTCATTTTCCTAAAGCCTCACCGCACAACAGGAAGGGAGCCCAGACAACTCTCTATAAAATGACCCATCAACATCGTGAGCTGTATCTGTGGGCTGACTGGCAGTCAGAGGTCTTGGGTTTGCAGTTTTGCAAGATATACTGTAAATGTTCACAAAGGTGAAAAAAATGCTATGAGTATTACTCAGCTGAGAACTGCAGGCAGAAAGATACCAAGACAAAATAACCAGAGTTCACATGTGATTAGCACTTCCTAAATGTCAAGGGCTTCCAAATCTGAGATGACTTTTGGTCTTTACGGTATCTCTCTGACATGGGGAACAGACATGCTCCCGCCCCACTTCTTAGATGAGGAAACTGCTGCCACTCAGTCCTAACACATTAGGACTAATTAATAAACATCTAAGGTGAGAAAACCACCTGTGTCCAAAATGTAAAATTTTGGCTGGTCCTGGCTGCATTCACTTCTGTGTCTGCAGGGCCAGGCACATCACAGATGTGAGCACATATTTGTTAACTATGCTGTGTCATAAAGATACCTTGTTCAACATGGTAACCCTAGCCCCCAATAGACCGTCTAGCTCATAATAGGTGCCCAAGTGACGTTTCTTGAGGAGAACTGAGTGAGGAAAGGTTTGTAAGCAACATTTTATGACTGTTAATTTTATTTAAATGCTATTTTTCAAAGAGCTCACACACTGACTTAGTCCTGTTCATCTGTTGGATATGTGTGTCCTCATAAACATAAGCCTTCAGTGATAAACGGGGTCTGCATGGAAAAGTATTGACTGGCAGTGAAATCCAAACTCAATGTTCAAACTCATAATACCTTTGGCAGTTCAAACACATTCCCATGGCAGCCGTATGACATGGGGTGTGTCACTAATGCCCTCCAGACTTCAGATTTCTAGTTCAAAAATGGGGACATTACTACCTCACTAGCAGTTGTGATGATTTGGAGTAATGTGACTGAGATAAGCTTGCTCCCATGGGTGCAGTTACAAGGGCAGGTGCTCTTACTGTTGACAGAGACCATGTAACATAGTCAGTGTAGTTCAGGTACACAAATATTGTTACCAGAGACAAAAGCATCACTGTTATTCCAGAGATGCAGACTTGAAAACATCTTTTCATCTGTCAAGACATAACTTAAAGGACCTTCCATAGATGTCATCTCTTTCCTTCTCCAAAGGCAGCACCATACCCCTGCATGGTGCCACACAGACCACCCACTGCGGTTGTGAGTTTCCACTTCTGCACCTGTGTCCTGGGCTGTGTGGACCTGCACCCTGTCCCCCCGCACCCCACACATCTCTTATTCCCCGGTCTCGGAGCTCCTGGAAGGTGTCTAGGGAAAGAGTCATGCTGGGAATTTCTCCTTCCCACATCCAGGCTGTCAGCCCCTGCACCTTCCCTCTTCTCTGGAGCATCTGAGCTCCTCTGGCTGTGGCTGAGTCCCCTTTTCATGTCCCTGTTGCTGAGCCAGGTTGGGTTGAGCCTGGGGTTGAATGCTGGTGGCAGAGGTAGGGTGGGTTCTGGCATTTGGGGTGTCCTCTTCAACACTGGACAAAAGGAAGGTCAATTCCCAGGAAAACATTCTTAGCAGGCTGCCCTGTCCTGTGACACACCTCCTGCAGTGCCCAGCCCAGTCGCAGTGCTTGGTAGGCAGGAGGTATCAATGGACCTTCATCCAGAGAGACAGGTGGAACCCACCACACCCGCGCTGCTGTCTGGTCCAGAGCCTTGGCCTATACACATGTACAATTTGCCACCTTTTAGTGGAATAGAGGGCACTTCTCCATGAAAGCAATTGTTAAAATACTTGAGTTTCCATGGTTGCTGAAAACTGTAAAGGTGAAGTGGCCATATAGTTTATCAGTAAAATTAAGACACATTTGGAAACAAATGACAGGACAGCACTACAGATAATTTTTTACGTCATATATGTATACACACGTACACACATACATACATATGTAAAAACACACATCAATTGGTTTTATTATACCAATAGACCTATAAATAATTCTATTAAAAAATAATCTTCAAAAATAAAATTTATTCCAAAAATAGTATACATTTATTGAAGCATGATTTTAAAAATTTCTTCATATTGCTTATCCTAATTTTAAAATACCATAATATTTTTAGTTGGAAAAATGTTTTTTCTAAAGGTGCTGAAGTACCTGGTAAGCTCAGATCAATTTATGCTAAATGTGAATATTCTCATATACAGCTTTTTACTGATATATGTAAATATATCAACCTGCATATTTTTACAGGTATATTCTATCTACATGTTTTAGGCTAAACAGAAATAACATGAAATTAAAAGTCAAATCTTTGAGAAGAACTAAAGAAAAATATGTGAATCATTATAAAATACTCTATATTCTTTTTTATTTCTTTGAAATATGAGTACATATGATTATTTATAACAAAACTTACAGTGTTACACTATGGGATTTATAACAAATGTAGAGATGGCACATCTGATAATTATAGCACAAAACACCAGGTGAAGGTAAATAGACCTACAAGTTTGTAAGACTCTTATATTGTATGTGAAGTGGCACATTTCAACACTAAATATACTATGAAAAATCAATGGTATGTATAATAATCTCTAGAGCAACCATAAGAAATCAATATTGGCATGGAAGACCTGGACAGCACGACCAGACCTCTTCACTAAACTGACACTCATAGACAAGTACACACACGACAACTACACACACGACAACTTCAAAATCCACGTTCTTTTCAAATACATACCTGGCGTGATCACCAGGATAGACCATACCTGGGCCATAAAACAAGTATCAGGAAAGTTAACATGACTGTAAGAATATGGAATATGTTCTCTAACTAAAGTGCAATTAAATTAGAAATCAACAATCTAATATGGAGCAAAACGAACATATATGGAAATTAGGTAACATACTCCTAAATAATCATGGGTCAAAAAAAGAAATCACAAGGGAAAGAGAAAATTACTTTGACCAGAATGTTAATGAAAACATATTAAAAATTTTCAGAATATTAATTGAAAATCTTCAGGATGTAGTTGAAGCAATGCTTTCAGGGAAACTTATAGCATTAAATGATTATTTTAGAAATTAATAATGGTATAAGTTGAATGATATAAAGTTTCATCTGAGAAGCTATAAATAGAAAGAAAGCTAAGCCCAAATAAGCAAGAATAAGAGCATAATACAGGTAAGAACTGGAATTAATAATGTAGAGAAAAGAAAACAATAGAGAAATTACAAATGCAAAATCAGGTTATTGAAGATTAAAAAATGGCTAACTTTCTACTATGATTTGTAAAAAATAAAAGGGAAAGAATATAAACTGCAGATAACATGAATAAAAGGAAGGACATCACTACAGATCCTACAGATATTAAAAGGAAATAAAGGAATATTGTGAAGACTTTCTGCCAATATACTTGACAAATTAGGTAAATTTATTGAAACAAAATATATTGTAATTGATTCAAAATGAAATAGAAAATCTTAATAGCCCCAAATCTACAACAAAGGGGGAAGATACCTTGACCATGAATTGAGGACAGAGTCCATTTGTTAAGATACCACTTCTCTCCAAACTGGTTTTTAAATTTCATGCAACCCCTAAAACAATTCCAGAGGGCATTTTTATAGAATTTGGCAAGTTGGTTGGAAACTTTATCAAAAAAATAGAAATAGCTAAAATATTAAAATAAGTTTTTTTAAAAAGAAAAACCAAGCAAATAAACAACATGACTTTAAAACTTATTATAAAGCTACAACATTTAAGACGGTATGATACTGATGTAAGAACAGAAAGACTGATTACTGAACTAGAAAGGACAGCCCATAAACAGAGTCCACTGATTACTGAAGGGCAGTACCACAGCAATACAATGTGGAAGAAAAAGCCATTTCAATAAATGTCTTCAGGAAAAAAATTAACCTCACCCCCTGCATCACAATATACATAAAAACTAAAAACTATAAATGTTCTAAGAGAAAATACAAAAGAATACTTTCACGACTTGGGAGTAGGTAAATTTTTCTTAATCCACAGAAATCAATAGCTATAAAAGAGTAAAAAAATACTAAATTTGACTTAATCAAATTTATGCCTTCTCCTCATTAAAAGACAACATTAATAAAATGAATGAGCAAGCCACAGATTGCAAAAATATTTTGCAAAATGTGCATCTGACAAATGCTTTAATCAAGTGTATATAAAGAACTCCAAAAGCTCAATGATAAAAAGACAAACAACCTAATGAAAAACAAGCAAAATATTTTTTTTTGTGTGTGTGTGTGTCTTTTTCGTGACCGGCACTCAGCCAGAGAGTGCACCAGCCAGTCCTACATAGGATCCGAACCTGCAGCGGGAGCATCGCCGCGCTCCCAGCGCTGCACTCTCCAGAGTGCGCCATGGGCTCGGCCCCAAGCAAAATATTTTAAGGAAGATACACAAGTGGTCCATAAGCACAATGAAAAAGTGTTCAACATATTAGCAATCAGGGAATGAAAATTCCAACCACTAGAAGTTATCATATACATGATACAAATAACAGGATAGCTAAGACCAATCCACTGACAACACCCAGTGTTGGTGACGCTATGAACTAGTTGGGACTCTTGTGCATTTGTGGTGATGTTTTAGAACACTACAACCATTTAGGAAAATATTGAGCAGTTTCTTCTAAAACAAACATATGCCCAAGAGACGATATCATATGTCTACAAAGACTTGCTCAGTAATGTTTCTAGCATCTTTATTCATAGCAGCCCCAAACTGTAAACAGCTGACGTGCCCATCAACAGAGTCACTGATAAGCAGACCATGGTATATTCACAACATAAACAAACTGTACTGTATTCAGCAACGAAAAGAAAAAAGAGCTGGTGATACGCAACCACATGGATAAATCCTAAAATCATGATGCTAAGTGAAAGAAATCTTCAACAAAAGTCTACACCATATGACTCCATTTATTTATATTAAACAGTCTGAACTGATGTATGCTGAGATACACCGAAGCAAGGTGGAGGTGGAATGGTAAGAGGAAATAGGGAAATGAAAATGTTCTATATATTTTTTTTGTTTAGCCAGTCTATTTACCAAAACTCATCAAATACTACTCTAAAAACTGTGCACTTAGAAGGATATAAATTCTAATTGAAGAAAATTAAAAACGCATATAAAATTGAGTTAGTAACATGCATCTGAAACATTTACTGACATAATGTGCTGATGTCTACAATTTGCATTCAAATGAATAAAAAAATGGGTTGCTGAATAAATAGAAGGATGGACAGGTACGTGAAAAATCAAGATAATTCACCTAACGTGTTTGTAGCTGTTGATTTACTTTATAAACATGCACAAGAAAAGTCGGAATAGAAAATGACCAAAGTTAAATTAGAAAAAAAAGCCAGTTGATTAAACTGGACCGCCACGTTTCTCAGAGTGAAATAAACAGTTAATGGTCCAACAGATGCTATGGTACATTGGGGCTCTCTGTAAAATTCTTTCAACTTTTCTGTATGTTTGAAAACTTGCATAATCAAATGTTGGGGAAATAAGAGTTTCACCAAAAATTGCTTCTCACAAATAGGTACATACCAAAATGTAATTATAGAATTTCAGAATTAAATCTTATCACCTGTTGAAGCCTCATTGTTTAATATTATCACTTACTGCTTGCTTTAAAACAAATAAACATTCAATAATTACAATTTGCTAAAAGCATTAAATCCCTTTTTTTTTTCAAACTTAATAGGTAGAATTCTTTGAATAAAGATTTCAAACACAGTTTTGAACAAAATTAACTGAAATGTACAGAATTTCTTTACAAAACGTGTCATACCATTGTGGGCACTTAGCTTGATTTACAAAACAGTACGTTAAGGCTGAAATATTTTTAGAACTCAGTTGAGTATTTGCTGCAACGTGAGTGCTGATATATCTTTCATATCCACATTAAGCTTGGCCTCAAAAATGTTGTAGTTGAGTGTGTAGGTGACTTGTGACTGTGTATAAAAGCATTTGTAAATCTTTGGCTGGTATAACACTACAACTGGAATGTTGTTAGGAATTGTAAATGCACCACAATCAATTGTAAGCTCCATCATTTCTTAATTTAGTCAAATAATCATTTGTGCCATAATTCTATGCATCATTAAAATTTTATTTAAAATTTCTCTACAAAAACAAATTATTTTCTCTGTAATGTCTGATATTTTAACAGCATTTACAATGGCCTCCACAATAATGTCAGAAGACGTTTTACACGATAAATTTCTCAAAATTTGAATTTTATTAATTGTATTAAATAAAACCTCATTTTTTGACATAAGCTGACTAATTTACTATTTTTACGACCTGATGATATTGATGTAAAACTTGCATTATTTAACTGCTTGAACATTTCTTTTATGATAATTCACCCAACATGTTTGTAGCTGTTGGTTTACTTTATAAACATGCACAGGAAAAGTCGGAATAGAAAATGACCAAAGTTAAATTAGAAAAAAAGCCAGGTGATTAAACTGGACCGCCACTTTTCTTAGAGTGAAATGGAGCCATACTTTTGCAGCTACAAGTGATGAGTTTTCATCTTTGAGGACGTGCTTCTTAAACTAATGACCAACTTTTAAAGAAGATGTAGATCCTCCTTCGGGACACTTGTGTCTTCTGGTTTGCACCTGGATACTGTTAACAAATATTTTATTAAAGATGCATGCTCACCAGAAAATTTCTCGAGAAGCAGAAATGCAGTTCTCAATTTTCACTCAGTAGGCAATTTGTTTTTCAATGACTTGATGGTAGAAGTTATTGCAGAATAAGTCTTCAAACAACAAAATACATTCTAGATTTACATCATATAGCAAAAGACGGTCTGTAGCTAGAGTGTTCGGACTACTCTTCATATGCCCTCTGGCTGGACTATGCAGCCTCCGTTCCCCACACACATTTCACACTCCCCTCACCTGTAGAGTTCCGTGAGGAAGTTCTTCATACTTAATCACAGTCTTAGCTACAGTGCTAGACAAGAAAACAGCAGAAGCTGGAAGTGCAAGGTGGAAGGCTACTAAATCCAGCTGGCTTATATGAATGCAACTATTAATAATAATTCTTTATGATGAAACACCTGGCACAAAATGCTCACCTGGACAGGAGTCTGGGACAATAGACACTAGCTGGGACTGTCTTTGGCAAACTGGGTCCTGGGGTCATGCTATTAAAGGATATTCTAGCTGGTCCCATTGAATACAGACAGCCTTGGAGGTCAGGTCAACACTTCTGTGGACCTGTCGCAGGTGTGTCCTGGCACGGCTGTTGTAAGCAAATCTTGTCCAGATTATTCCTGTCTCCTTTTGACAATAAAGGTGAGCCCAGATGTATTCATGTAAATGAGTGATACATTTTCCAGGTATAGGTAATTAAATATCTTTCATGTATAATGAAGACATAAAAGCTTATTTCTTTCAAAGCAACCTCCTTGGACTTCACAGAAAGAGGAATTATTCTGCATTCAGCTTCTGAAATGTGGGAATATTAGAGATTTAGATTCTGCTCATCTGCAAATGATTCCCTCAGTCCCTCAGGTGCTGTAGGCTGGTGCCTGGAGGCAGGAGGGGGTGGGTGTGCAGGCGCAGGCCAGGTCTACCTTCTGCGCTGCTTCTGGAAGACCTTGGAGAACACTTCTAGGGGGATTTGGGCCCAGAGTACAAGGTATAAATATTAGCAGATCCTCTCGTTTTTCTTCTCCAGAATAATTTTCATACCATGATGTGGAGTCTGAAATTGAATTGGAGACATCAGGGATTGTAAGAGGCATCATCAATATAACGATGGATTTTCTGGTTAAAAAGGGAGCATGACATTTCATGTAAACCTTGTTTGTAAATCACATCATAATTTTAGAAATTTTAGAATGTGAAAAAGAGGCACTGTGTCTTAGACTACAAGATATTTAAATGTGGACATTTTTGTTTACAGGCCACTTGGCGCTCGGACACTCTGCAGACGTCTGCTTGGCACATGCTGCCTGCAAGAGTGGCCCATGTACCCCAGACAGGCACTACCACGTGCAGCCATGTGAAACTGCTGTATTTATACATCCAAAACACCAGAAGGTCAGCAATTTCATATGGTTCCACCTAAAATAAAAAAAAACGATAATAATGGCTTCCAACTATGGGTCAGTTATCACATGCAACACACTTTGCATAAATATTGCTAAGTTTTCATAAGCCAGCACGTGAGTTAGACGTCATTTTCCCACTTTTACAGATGAGGGAAACTTAGGTGTGGAAATGCCTGGGTCCTAAGCAGCCAGTCACTCCTGGAAGAGTTCCTCTCAGGCTATAGGGACCTGTCTTTCCACTTTTCATTCTTCCCTTCCAGCTGGGCCCTGCCCCTCTGGTCCTGCCCCTCTGGTCCTGCACACACTATGCACTCTCTAGCAAAGTTACACTTAAATCAGGCTTCTCTTACTGGGGAAATTAAGGCTCTCCTCAGACTCCAAGCTGGAATAGGCTTTTTGCAATTGTAAATATGTGGCCAACCTGGCATTTAAGCTGCAACATCAATAGGTTCTTGTCTGAGTAGCTAGTCAGGATTTTCACCATAACAATCTCTTACTCTAAATCCTGTTACACATGCCCAGTGTCCACAATGCCACTGTCACATAATGCTCTGGCTCCAATAGCAAGTGGGAGTTCATAGATGGGGAAGGATTCATCCTTGTAAAGATAAATAATCAAATGACAATTTGTGTGGGCCCCACCCTAGATGCCGGGTTGATTGAGAGATTAAACAGAGAGAGAAAGGAATGGTCCCCTCCTAGGATGCACCAAATATAAAATCTAATTGTGACAGGTGCTTCAGGGAAGCTTATGATGTTGGAGGGAGGATCCATGGGGCCTGATAGACGCCCTCAACCCACCCTGTCCTCTTACCAGGTTCTTGACTCTTCCACAAGAAAGAATTCAGGGGCAGAGTCACAACAGAAAGTGAGAGCAAGTTTACTATATTAGATAAGAAACACAGGTTCCACAGAGAGAGTGTGGCAAGCTCCAGAGACTGAGCAGGGCCCAGACTGGGTTTAACACAAAAGCAAGTTCAGTACAGACATCAAGTCTAACACAAAAGCAAGGAAAACATGCTTAAAGTTTAGTACAAAGTGCAGACTGGCTCAAGAGAACCAGCAGCTGCCTGATGAAAGTAAGTTTTATACAAAGTAAACTATATACAGCCAGCAAAGTGCAGGTTGCCCCCAGGAAAGTGAGCAGCAACCCCACCTTTAGCTGGGATTTGTGTTTTATAGTTTCTCTGTCTAATGAATATTCAGTTAAGGGAGTGGCTCCCAGTTATGTAACATTTAGTCTTGCACATGCTCTTCAGTCCCTTCCTGGAGCATGTTCATTGGTCAGACCCTGTCACGTGCCCCAGGCATATTCAAGAACATTCTGTGCTCTCTACTGAGCATGCTCAGCCACTGGATTTGCATAAGCCAGTCCCATGTGGTCTCATTTTCCCCTTGTTGGTGCTGAAAATAGGTCTAACTGGCAGCAGTAACTGTCCTCCAGGGGAGAACCCAGAGGAGGTGACTTGAGACCTCAGGGAGTGGCTGGAAAGCCAGAGGCGTGTCCTGAAACCCAAGCCTGGGGACTGAGCCAGGCTGTATTAGTAACAGTCCTATATCATGCTTTGATTTCTCAGTGAAAGGTTATGGGTTGAGGAATTACTAGAAAGAAGCTCTGTTGTCTCCAAAAGGGCCACATTTAGTCTTTTTCTTTAAAGAATTTTAAAAACCTTCATTAAATGTTGAAATACTCATAAGTATAGTGAGGAGTGTAAATGTGATGTTCTTAGTCCATCTGAGCTGCTGTAAGAAAATACCAGAAGCTGGATGACTTAAACAACAGAGGTTTATTTCTCTTAGTTCTGGAGGCTGAAGTTCATATCAAGGCACCAGCAGATTTAGTGTCTAGTGAGGGCGTTTTTCCTGCTCCATGAATGGCACTTTCTAGCTGTGTCCTCACATGGTATAAAAGGCAAGCAGCTCTCTGGGGCCTCTTTTACGAGAACATTAATTCCGTTCATGAGGTCTGCTCCTGATCACACGCTGAAGGCCCCACCTCCCAATACCATCACCTCAGTGATTAGGTTTCAACATATGAATTTTGGGAGGACACAAACATTCAGACCGTAGGAACGACATATGCCCAATTTAAAGAATAGCTTTAATTAATAAAAGGAACACTCCTGGACTGATCACTCAATTTAAAGTGTAACATAACCAATGCTGTATAAATGCAAGTATGTAACTCCCGTTTTCCCCCAGAGACAAATGCTTACTTTAATTTTGTGCAGCAGTTCCTTTGTTTCTCTCAATGGCTTTACCATGTATGAAGCTATTCTTACACAGAGTAGTCTAGTTTCACCTGTTTGTGATGTCTCTAAAAGAACTCGTGCTGTAGGTGTGAGCCCGGCGGTGCAGTGGGTAGGAGCCTGCACTCTGGACATTGGGGACTGGTTGGAATGTTCACATTTCCACCTGCAGCTTCATGCGCATTTTCAAATTTACTAGAGAATGACAAGTGTTCTCCAAAGCCACTGCATCAATCTGTGCTCCAACGAAGCATGTTCAATGTGCCCATTGCTCTTGAACTTGGTCAGATTCTTCAGTGACTGTCACCCGAATGCCATAAGAAAGACTTCTCATTGTGGTGAGAATTTTCATTTTCCTGATAACTAATTGAAATACATATTTTCTCATTCTTTTACTGCCCAATCCTGTTCATTTTTTTTTCCCCCTTGAGTGCTTTTCTATCAAGGCTTTTCGAGCATTTTCTGTTGAGACTTTTTCTTGTAGATGCGGAGGATTTCTTTATACAGTTCGGTCACTAACCAACCAGTGTCAACTACATAACCAACTTTGTCAGCTGTCATTCCAAACACCATCTTTCAGTTTGTGGGTTGTATTCTCATTTTCTTAAAGTTGGCTTTTGATATAGAAAAGTTCTAAATTTTGATGTATTTGGAATCACCAACTTCTCACTTTGTGACTGATGTCACTTGTTTCCTATTTAAAGAATCCTTCTCTACCCTGACGTCATAGTGCCATTGGACTCTACTTGTTTCAGAAGTTGTGAAGTGAATTTTGCCTTTTGACATCCCTTACCACATTGGGAACAGATTTTTGTGTTTGTGACATAAAAATCCATTTTTTTTTTCTATATAGGTAATCAATTGCCCCAGCAATTGTTGGCCTTTTTCTTCTTTTTTCTATAGATATACAATGTCATCACTGTCCTATTTTAAGCTTTCATACTTATATTTCTGGGGACTGTATACCATTTGATTGGTAAATATGTCTATTTTAGCATATTTTAACTATTGTTGAGTAGCAAACACATTGTATCTCAGTATCTTAAAACAACAACAATAATCCATTTCACACGAGAAATTACAATTTTGAAAGCTTTCAGGAAACAGTTTCTCTCTCTCCCATGCAGCATTAGCAGGCATGCCTCGGGGACAGATTATCTGGTTCCAAGGCCGTGCACTCAGTGGCTGGAGAGCAGTGCTGGCTGTAGGCTGGGAGCAACCAGAACTGCTGTCCCAAGGCCTTATTTGCCACTAAGCAGTTTCCTGAGCAAGATTCTTGCATAGAGAATGGGACAAAGGGCATCTCTGTACCTTTTGGTGTAAATTGGTATAATTTTATTTTTAAAGTGTTTGTTATATGGAAATGCGAGTGATTTTTGTATGCTGATTATATATTCAGCCAACTTGCTATAATCTCATTAATATATATTTTTTTGTAGTTTCTGGTGATGTTTGTGTAAATAATCCTATTTTCTGTGAATGATTAATTTGGAATCTCGTTTTTTCATGTTTGTACATATTTCTCTCTCCAGATTTATCACACTGCTTAGGACCTCCAGCCCAGTACAGAGTACTGGTGATGATAGCATACTTCCCTTCTTTACGGCTCCAAGGACAATGTGCTTTCAATATTTCACCACTGTGTGCTGTAGTTAATGTCGGGTTTTTTCTTTTATCAACACATGCTATTTATCTGGGTCAGAGGCTCCCTCTTATCCTCAGTTTGCCAAGAGTTTTCTTGTTATTGTGAAAGCATATTAATTTTATAAAATTATTTTGTTATATCTATTTTGATGATCACACAGTTTTTCAACTTTCATCTGTTAATGTGGTGCATTACTTTAACCCTAATGATATACCTAACGAGTGTTCTAAAAATAACTCCCATTTTGCCACAATGGTTTATGTGTTTCGTGTGTTATTGGATTGAGTTTTACTAATAATTTTCTAAGATGTTTGCATTTGATTCATCGTTGAGATTAAGATATCATTGTATGTCTTATACTATCTATTTTGGGACTTGGTAACAATGTTGTAATAATCTCATAAAGAGAAATGTCAAGTGTTTCTTCTATAATCTGGAAGAGACTGAGAAAAAATGAATTTTTCTCCATCTAAAATGATTGAAATGCTGTTTTAAGATTAATTGGTCCTTGAGGAATCTTTATAGAGAGATTTAAAATTACTGTTTCAAATTCTATAATGGTTTCTTCTTGAGCTAACTGTTAATTTATGTTTTTCTAAAAAACATCCATACTATCTAATTTATCACTTTTATTATAAAATAATGAATATCCCCTTTCTTACCTTGCAATATCTGGCAGCAATGCTATTCTGTATTTTTCATCCTCCTTGCCCTCTGCTCTTTAGTCTGGATATTTTCTACTGCACTATAATTCAATCCACTAACCCTTTCTTTGAGAAGAACTAGCTTTTAAATCCTTCTATTGAGTTCTTAATTTCAGTTGTTAATTTTTTAATTGAACAATTTCCATTTGTATTAGTTTTCTATTGTTGCTGTTATAAATTATAACAAACTCAAAATGGCTTAAAACAACATAAGTTTATTATCACACGCAGTTTTATGGAACACAACATATTTAAGGATTTCAAGGAGTGGGATGTACACCTCTTTGGGGAGAGGCATTATTCTACCTCACACGGTCTGACCTCTGGCCTCTAAAGATCCACATGTGTTCCACATGCAAAATACATCCACCCTATCCCCAGGTCCCCAAAAGGCTCGTCTCATAGCAGCATTTACTAAAAACCCAAAATCTCATCTCAATCTCTATAGTTCAAAGGTCCTAAATCTTATCTTCTAAACAGAGATTAGAAAGAGGATCTCATCTAACCTATCTTGAGGAAAAATTACTCTGAATCTGTGAACCTGTGAGACTCAAGGAACAAGTTATCTGCTCCCAAAATACAAGAACAGGACAAACACAAGATAAGAGTTACAGACATTTCCATTCCAAAAGGAAAAAAAGTGGGAGAAAAACAGGAATCCCTGGTCCCAAACAATTTTGAAACCCAGGAACTCCATTTGAATTTCAAAAGGCCCAGAGACAATATTCTGTCACTCATGGCTTTGCCCTCTGGGCCTGTGGCTCCACTCCCAAAAGCCAACCTTTCCTTTTAATGAAAGATAACCATGTTTGAAGCTGAGGGGTTTCATTAACTAATTTTTTGCCTGTAGAATTGTCAGGGTCCAGTAGCCTTCTTTCTTTTCACTCACTGTCTCTTTTGGTACAAGCTGGCAGGGAGATCTTCTGCTGTTATAACAGTCTCAAGAACCTGTGTGTCTTCTATGTACGTCATGGGAATTGACTCTATTAAATTAGAGGTTCCTCCATATGTCTTCCTAGATAATTCCATCTCTATTTTTGCCTTCTGCTAAGCTGGCTGATGGGAATCCACGAGTCACACACCTAATCTCTTGAAAAAGTCCTCTGCATGAGAGAATACTCTTTTTTAATATTTCAAAGGCACTAGCTAAAAGATGACTAGTCACACCCCGGCTCAATCTCCAGTAAATGCTTTTCTAACAACAATTCAAGCGTCTTTTGCAAGCTGGATTGCCTGATTACTTGTTGCTCAGCTGTTCTTCCTTCAGTCTTTTCTATTTCCTTTCACATTTCCCTATATGTAACAAGTAAAAACCGAACTGCACCATCAATACTTTGCTTGGAAATCTCCTCAGCTAAATATCCAAGTCCATTGTTCACAATTTTGCTTTTCACGTAACTGCAGAACACAATTCAGCTAAGCTTTCTGCTGTTGTGTAACAAAGGTCGTCTTTCCTGCAGTTTCCAGTGACATGTCCTCACTTCCTTAGGAACTCTCACTCACAGGGCCTTCAGGGTTCGTGTGTCCCCCATGGTTGTGTTTATGGGGATTTTAGCATTCTCTAGGATGACACAGGTTTTCTTTACCGTGTCACTCCTTTCTTCTTGAGCCTTCTCAAACAGCAGCACCTCTCACGTTTGTATTTCTACTTGCAGTATGCTCGAGAAAATCTAGGCTTCCTCTTCCAGCCCCTCATCATCGCCGGTTCCAAACTCATTTCACGTTTCTAGGCTCTTGTGCGTACAGCAAGCGGCACCACACTCTCGAGTGCCGACATCTGTATTACTTTCTTACCGCCGGCCGCTGCTCCACATGACCACAGACTTAGTGGCTTCAAACAACACATAGACACTGAGGGATAACTGTATTATCTTTTCATTTTCAGATACTCGATTGAATTTTGTTTTTAATTGCTCGATCTTTTTAAATTTATTTTTTAATTGAAACATAATGATTTTACATATTTATGGTGCGCAGAGTTGACTGTCAGTATTTGTGTACGATATGTGGTGAGTGAATCAGTATTACTAGCATGTTAATCATTACAAATCATAATTATTTTTTGTGTCTTTTTCCCAGTTCTCCCTATATCCCCTTCCCCACCTCTAGTACTGTTCTCTCCTTCTGAAAGTTCAATGTATTATTTTGGTTTCTCTCTCTTCATTTCTCACTTTCTTTCTCTCTTTCTTTCTTTCCTCCCACTTATAAGTGAGGATATACAGTATGTTTTTGTCCGTGCCTGGCTTATTTCAGTCAACAGAATTTTCTCCAAATTCATTCGTGCTGCTGTGAATTGCAGAATTTCATTCTTTTTTATGGCAGAGTAGTATTCCATCCATGGTGTATATATACCACATTTTCCTTATCCAGTCATCTATTGATGGACACCATATCTTGACTATTGTAAATAGTCAGGGAGTACAGGTGTCCCTTTGACATGATGATTTCCATTTCCTTTTGTATACACCGAGCAGTGGGATTGCTGGATCGCATGGCAGTTCTATCTGTACTTGTTTAAGGAGCCTCCATACTGTTTTCCATAAAGGCCGCACCAATTTAAAGTCCCACCAACAGTGTAGGAGGGTCCCCTTTCTCCACATCCTCACCAGCATTTGTTATTCTCTGTCTTTTTGATAATAGCCAGTCTAACTGGGGTGAGATGGTATCTCAATGAGGTTTCCTGATGATTAGTGATGCTGAGCAATTTCACAGTTAAAAAAATCCACAAATATTCCAATTGAAAAATGGACAAAGGAGCTGAATAGACATTTTTCAAAGGAATAAATCCAAATGGCCAACAGGTACATGAAAAATGCTCAGTTTTAATAGTTTTTCATTTCTTCCTTTTTATACTTTATTATAGTTTTAATTCACACTATTTTAATTGACAAATTACAACTGTATATATTTATAGGGTATGATGTGATGCTTTGATCAAGCCAATTAACATATGCATCTCCTTGCTTTCCCATCATTTTTTGTTGTGAGAAATTTGAAATTTTAACCAATAATAATTGTATGTATTTATGGGGTACTGTGATGTTATGATATATGTATACATTGTGGAATGATTACATCAAGCTAATTAATAGACCCATCATCTCACATAATTAAAATTTCTTTGTGCTAAGAACATTTCAAATCTACTCTTTTAGCCATTTTGAAATATAGAATACCTAAGTATTAGCTGTAGTCACCATGCTACGCAACAGATCACTAGAACTTACTCTTCTGTCGAACTGACAGTTTGTATGTTTTGCCAACATCTTATCTATAAAGCACCCATGCTCAGAAGGTGCTATCTCTGGATGTTTTCTAGTACACCCACTGAAAGTATTCCCCTTGGTTTTCAATAGAGGATTTCCCCTCTGATTAGAAGACTTCTTTGAGGTAGGTGGCAGCACAAGAAAACATTCACCCTGGAGAACAGCATTTGTGGGACAAGCAGACTCGGGTCCAAGCCTAGGACCTAGTCCTGCTCCTGCCACCGGACTTCCATACACGTCACCTTTCTGAGTTTGTGTCTCTATTTATAATGTTTCAGAAGAGGTAATGAGCGTGGAAGTGCTTTTTAAATAAGATGCAGCCTGGAGAAGGGATTTGAATGATCTAATCAGGCATAGCGGAGCATTCTCCCATGCTCTGGGCAGGTATTATGCTCTGGGGGTGCAGAGGTTGCCGTGGGGAGGAAAGACAGCCCCAACCCCACTTCTACTCCTCGACCTCATGAGACAGAATGCAGAGCAGAAAGCAGTGCAGTGATGTCTACATCATTTTGAGAGAAAAATATCTGCATTTAATTATACTACATCCTGTTCAGTTGGCATCAGCAACTGAAGTCAGGAAAAATCGAGTCTCAGATGTGCAAAGGCTTTGAATAGAATGTTGGGGAGCAGTAAGCTGTCACCCAAAATACAGTGCTTTGACCTACTGGAGTGACAGAGTAGCCTCCAGGTCCCTCTGACCCCCCACCTCAGTCCCTCAGTCCTCTGTCTCTCTCCAAAGTACAGCATGAAGCTGGTCAATCATCTGCCTGAAATCTGGCCCTGCCAAAGAAGACAATCACCTCTGGTCCTTTCCCTGAGTTTTCATTAACTTGACTCATGTCACAGGAAGGAAGACTGGAGTCTGTCAACATACCTGGACAGACTTTCATCACAGATCATTATCTTACATTTCAGTGCCATTTAGTATTTAGAAGAGAAGCATGTACCAGTTGCTATATGCTCTGCAAGCCAAATAGACTTTGTCCCAGGCCATTGTCTGTTTTCCAGGCCACTAAGTCCCCCTGAGAACCATTGACTCTGCATCCCCCACCCCTCCATCCCTGTGAAGACAGGTATATAAACACCTGTACCCCACTGGAAAATTGGGACATGACTCTCTCATGACTCCCCCATGCATTCCCCTCCCAGCATGATAAATAATAAAATTTGTTAAGCTTTTTCTCCATATTAATCTCTGCTTATTAGTTGATTTTTCAGACAACCTTCATGGATCGAAGGGGAGGTCTTCCCTTGGTCCCTACAGGAGCCATGGTATGAAAGTAACAATGAACTCTGAAACAATTTAAACACACAGTTAATATTTGCTGTAGACATTGCTCCAAGTCATATCATTAATAATTCCTAAAATACAATCTATATAGAGAAATGTTTAAAATCAATCAGCTTCATTAGTTACAACACTTAGCCATAAAACGTGAGTATTTAGATATCGAATTCTGGAAGAAGTTCAGAGTGAGATTTTCTGGATCTTACAAAGGTGGAAGGGCCACTAAGAAACTTAGTAGATCCTGACAACTAAAGAAATACATAAGATTTAGAAACAATGTGAAAAGTAACCAAATGAATTAGCATTATAAAGATGCCCTCAAAGCGCTCTTCACAGGAGAAAGAACATATGACAGAGATAAAATGAAGACAGCAATAATAAAAGTGATTAAAAGCACAGAAAACACTGGGATGGAAATCAGTTCAAACACCCTGCCATGGCAGGAAGTTAAAGGGATTAAATTCATTCCTTAAGAGAGATTCTCAAATTGGAACAAAACCCGAAACCTGTCTATACACCGTCTACAAGAGAATTAACTAAAGCAAAGAGATACGGGAAGATTAAAAGTGAAGGGTTGGACAGACACATACCAAGCAAATCTCAAAGAAATCACAAGAAGCAATAATGACCTGCGATAAAGATACCTCCAAGTAGAAAAACTAAATGGGACAAAGCAGCAATGTTTTATTGATTAGGTGCTCATCTTGATACAATGAGATGACAGTTATGAACCTTTGTGTCCCAAATAATACAGAATCAAACCAGACAAAGAAAAATCAGATCGAAATATAAAGAGAATGTGTCAGACACCCAATAGCTACTGGAAATTCTTTATTCTTGGACAGACCAACTAGGCGAAAAATAATGATAGTAAGGATATAGAGGTTTCAGTTATTATAATTAACATGGTGTATATAATAGTTACCGCAGCATACAACACATCGTCATAATAGGATAGCTTGTATTGCAACATTTATGTGATGCACATGTAAAATTGTATCAAATTTAAAACTCAAAGTAAACCTGTCCGAGTTGTAGGAAAGCAGAATTTGGGCAGGGTGCATGTTTGTGTCAATATCACCATGTATGACAACGTTCATACATTCAACATTTCTTACACTAAAATTTATAGAGCAACTTCTATGTTCCCAGCTCTGCTCAAAATGCTAAGGATGAAATAATAACAAAAAACAGGTGAAACTCTTGCCCAGTGTTTTCATTTTAGTAGAGGCAGATGCAAAATAAAAAATATATATAATATGCCAGACAATAAGAACATGGAAAAACAAAGGCAGGAATGTGGCGCAGGGAGAGCGGGCGGGAGGGTTTAGCCTCTGATGAGGTGGTCAGGGAAGGCCTTGTTGTGAAATTGACATTTGAGCAGGGACCTGGATGATGTGGAGGAGCTCGCCATGCACCTTCTGGAGGGAAGGTGTCCCTTGAGGAGGAAGCAGCTCAAAGAGCTTGGGGTGGGGCAAGCCTGGGGGGCACACGGACTGGCAGGAGGCTGGTGGGGCTGGAGGCGGAGGGGCTGGCCTGGTGTGGATGGGAGGTGAAGAGGATGCAAAGAGTCAGACCCTATAGGGCATGACCACGATTGGACGGAGGAGTCATGCAGACCCCCTCAGTGTTTTAAAACATCCTGTGGGTGGCTGTGTTGAGATACTGCAGAACAGGGACAGGTGGAAACCTGGAGGCACATGATGTGGCGATTGAAATGGCCCACATGGGAAACTGTGGCGGGCAGTTAAGCAGGAATGTGGAGGCAGGAAACGGTCATGATGTGACATAGGTCCTCCCACCACACAGCCCTGTTCTCGCACAGCCCTGTGCACCCCCAGCCAGACTCAACGCCCCAGAAATCCCTTCTGAATGCCCTCCCAGACATCCGCCTCTCGTCAAAAGCCTCCCCCATCTCCACCTTCCTCTCTACATGTTCTCACTTTCTTCTGCCTTAAGGTCCAGCCAAGAGCACTGCCATGGCCATGTCCCTGAGGCTTTAGGACTCAACCCACATGCATGGAGCTGCCACCTGGGATTTGGGCCAGTGTCCTTTGACACTTCTGTGCTATCTTCTTCTGAAACCGGCCTCAAATGGTATGTATTGGTACATTCTTGTGTTCTGACTTAGGTAAGTGAGATAGTTTACAGTCGCTGCCTGTATGACCGCCGTGGGTGACCTCCCGGGGAACCTTGCTCTGTAGGCAGAACAAAGAGAAGGGGACAGGGAACCACGGACCGTGAGCAGAAGCCAGGGCTGCCCTAGGTGGTCGCAGGATGGACTCAGAAGTCGGAGAGACTGACCCCTCCCAAAGCCTGACCAGTCAAACCCTGCCTCTGAGACCCCCTCACTGTCTTCCTTGCTCTGCAGCTCCTTAAAAACACATCCAGACCCCAGATCAGGGACACAGATTTGAGCTGGCTCCTGTCTCCCTGCTGGCCTGCCGTGCAGTAAGTCACCTCCTTCTCAGGAAAGCCGGCGCCTCGGAGCTCGGCCGTCTGTGCGCGGCGGGCAGCGAGCCCGTTGCCGGGTCACGTCCATTATTCCGACACCTCAGCTTCCTTAGTGTGTGTCGCCCCAGCAGCTGTCTGACCTAGCGTGCTCCTCCTCTGAGATCCAGGCCACTCCCGATGTTTACTAAACACTCGAGCCTGCCTGACCTCCTTGGTCTCCACATCTGCTTTCCGTGATGATTCCAGCGTCCATGGGGACATCCCTCTGGTCCCCTACTTGCTTGGTCTCTTCCTGCACCCCATCCTCTCCTACGTCATGTCCTGCACAATCTCTTCTTCAGAATTGTGAGGGCATCTTACCCTTGGCTACCACCTCTGTCCCAGTGTCCTTAATCTGGTGCCCCACGTCACAAGTCTTCAGGGCCCAACTCAAGACCACCTCATTTTGGTGTTGAATCAATTACAGCCCCGACCACAGTTTCAAGATCCATTGCTCCCCTCACATCCCAGCTTCATCGTGGGCCCTGGATGAACCTGTGGACCATCATCATAATCCCTCTTATGAATCCCAGCTCTGGCCCCCCTTTTCCTCTGACATATGAAACTCCCTTTCTCCACCCACTCTGCACCTCACCAGCAGCTGAACGCGCTTGCAGGAAAACACTCAACCTGGACCTACATTAAGTTCTCAATCAAACAGGTGGGCAAAATTGCCCAGCAATCCTGTCATATTTAGTAAAATATTTCCTTCTACTTTGTGCAGGAGATTTCACACCCTCTCTTACCTCCGCAGTCCACCAGTATCGCATACTCCCCTGAGAAAACAGGAGCTGCCTCCCGTTTTCACCCCAGCCCTGCAGGACACCTCCCGTGTGCATAGTCTCCAGCCTCCCTCACGCCTCCTAAGGAGACACTCACTTTATCAGGGACCTGTTCCTCCCACTGTCTCCGCCTGCCTTCCCAGGAATGAGACCCCACATGCACAACAGCCTCTGCTTTGAATCACTTGAGCTGTCCCCTGCAAACGGGCCCTGGTGTGCATATTGTCTCACACAAAAAAAACCCGAATAAACAAAACTCCCCCTCACTTTATATCTCCCTCTAGCTACCGCCTCATTTTCCACCTTTTCTTCCCAGCAGAGATCTTGTGAGTGTCACCTATGTCACTGTCTTCATTTCATTCTGGCTTCTGCCCATGGTTCTCCTGACCCTGTTCTTTTTCATGGTCACCAGCAACCTCTCTGTGGGCATATACAGGATCACTTGACTTTTTAAAATACACATGAAACATATGTTTATTTCTATGTAGCTTCTAACTTAGTTCACTACCCCACATTTTGGAACATGTGCTCTCTTGGCTGCTGGGACGCCCCATACTCCTGGGGCTCATCTCTCCCCGGTGGCTGCTCCCTCTCAGCCGGGGGTACAAGCCCTGAAGTGCTTCAGGACTGAGCCCTGGACCGTCTCTCTGCAGACGCTGCAGGACATCCTGCCCAGTCCCAGGGCTTCAAACACCGTCTACCTGCTGATGGCTCCCTGGGTCCCCCTGCCTTGGCTATTGGGCTCCAGAATTAGTAAACTGGTGTCTTTTTGACACTGGATGTTTAATATCATCTCAGACTTATTATGCCCAAAACAGAACTCTCGATTTCTCTCCTATTGGGGCCCGGTGCCTCTGAGTCTCTCCCATCCATGAATAGCATGGCTATCTAGTTGCCCAAACATGTAAATCTTTGATTCCTTATATTCTTCCATGTTATCCATGCCCCTCACCAGCACATCCAATATCAGCAGGTCCTGTTGTCCTTTCTTCCAAACTTATCTTGTTAGTCCCCTTCTCTCCATCTCAACTGCCATTACCTGGTCCCAAATACCATCTTCTCCCAACTGGACAAATGTTCAGGGCTTCCGAGAAGGGTCTCCATCTTGACCCTCAGAGGTAGACCCACAGTTAAAGCAAAAACTGTGGAAGGGGCATGGCCGGCTGCCTAGCAGGTCACGTCAAAATCATGCTGCAAGGTCACTTATCCCATGTCCTGCCTGTGGCTTGGGAGGGTGAGAAGAAGCCTAGCGGCCCAGCAAGACCGACTCTGCTGACAGGCTTGCAGCACATCGGGCCGATCAAGCTTGGCCTGACATCAAATTGGATCACAAGCAGGAAGTGCGAAGAGCTTCCCTGGAATTAAATGCTGTTTAGAGTGCACGGCCAGTGCCAGGAAAGAGCTGGCTTCAACATGGAGCAGAGAGCATTTTTTACCAAATAAATGATGGGATGTCATCCCTGGAGACATTTAAAAATCTCCTTGGCATCTGGTTTTAATTATGCTATCTGTTCACCATCATCCCCAAGATGGTGTTTCTCAAGATTCCAGGATATAATTCTATTCTTTCATTTAGCAAACATTTGCTAAGTGCTTATCCTGGAATGCACACTATTACACAAGGTACTTGGGAAAAGGAGAATACGCTGGACTTGTGCTGACAAAAATAAGTGTTGAGTGGACTAAAAAGACTTTGTGCCCATATACTTTTTTTTTTTTTGTCTTTTCGTGACCAGCCGTACTGTGCTCAGCCAGTGAGCGAACTGGCCATCCTTATATAGCATCCGAACCTGCAGCGGGAGCACTGCTGCGCTCCCAGCGCCACACTCTCCCGAGTGCGCCATGGGGTTGGCCCTGTGCCCATATACTTTTGAAGGACTCATGGACACCAGATTTGAAAATATCTGAGGGGCCCTGGCTTGCCCAGGACTCCTCTCCTAGCACCTCCCGGGTGTGGCCTCCATGAGGACAGCCACCGTCCCTTCCTCCCTGAGTGGCCATTGGTCTCTCCATCCCTACATCAGGCTGGAGGTGGATGGGAGGGCTTGTCAGAGAACTGAAGGGAGGATGAGCGGGCACCAGCCCACACCTGTGGGCAGCACAGTCACAGCATCCCTATTGGTATAAATCCTGTAGGTTTAAATCAAATCCTGTGGGTATAAATTTAACCTTTCCTTTGGTCTCCCAGGATTGCAGCCAGCATTTCTCCAAGAGGATTCCACATGGGCCTTATTCTTGCAAGATGACCTGACAGGGAGAAAAAACAAACAAACAAAACCAAAAAAGGTATCTCCAGGTGAGGGAAGGAAGGAGAAAGCCTTGTGTCTGGGCAGCCTGCTGTGCAGTGTCTTTGTGCACAGGTCCACAGCACGCAGTCATTAGAATAAAGCTGCCGAGAGTTTAAGCAACTGAAAAAAGAAAAATCTGTTCGGCTTTACTTAACCTACCGTTTCCTGAGCTTATTTGGCTGTGGGTCCCCCGACTCATCCTCATTTAGCCTCTCTCCTGCGTCTCTCACCTGATGTACTTGTGAGACAGCCCAGAAATGCACTTGCGTATTTGGAAACCAAATGGAGAAGACAGCCGTGGAAACGAAGTTTAAGGGGGAATCTGAGGAGGGCATCCTAAATCAACACAGAAGAGATTTGTAACAGTTTTATCAGATGCAACCTGATACCCTTTGTTGGACTTTGGGAGAGATTGACTCAGACCAGGGACTAGTTTCCCACTGGCTCTGTCTGTGTCCAGAGCAAGCACACTTGCAAGGTAGGGGAGTGGGTGCTTTGCTTTCTGCTACTTAGAACGCAGCAGGCAGACAATTTAACTTGCAGATGACTCGCTGGGACAGTTCCAGCTCACAGAGAGGAGAGAGTGCAGGATGGATACTTGGGAGACCAAACATGTGCTGAGCCAAACCTGGGGCTGGGAGCTAGTATGAACACCAACCACTCAACAAGGCCTTCTTGATTGTCATATCTAATCTTCATGACAGCCCTGCAATGTCCAGGTATTATCCTTGACAGTAGAGATATTAGGAATTGAGGGCTCAGAGAAGACTAGCAGCTTCCCCAAGGTCACACAGGAGGTAGTGAGGAGGCAGGGCTTGCCTGACTCCTAACCAGGTCTCTCTTCTGCACCAGGCTGCCTGCAGGCTATGGTCAAGGTGGGAGAGGATAGGCGACAAGACAAGGTGAGATTATGGGAACAGAGCAGGGACTGAATAGCCACATATCTGCAGGAAAGACACAGCTGTCCTGCAGCTTACCAGAGTCAATTGCCACCCAGGGTCTGGGGCAGTGGGTACAGGGAAAAGGACATCAGAGGCAGGCAGGCAGGCTGGGAAATGTCAGAGGTGGGGGCCATGGCTTTTTTTGGACATGTTCTGAGCTAAGCTGGGATGGACAGGGGTTTTACATCCACTCATCAGATAACAGGTCTTGGGAGTTTCTTGGAAGAAGGAGGCAAATGGCCGAGAAGTGGAGACTGCCCATCTCAGGAGCCACAGAGAAGAAATATAACAGTGTAGTGGAAATGTAGAGCAGGGATTTAAATCTCAACCCCATTTGCCTGGAAACTACAGAGATTAAGTTATAACCCTTAGCTGAGAACAAACCAACTGATAACAGTGAGAGCATGCCAGATGTCCCAGGCCATTCGATTTCAGTGCAGCTCACAGCATGCCCCGAGTCCCAGCACTGGAGTGGAGAGACAGTGGTCCTTATAGACCGCTGCAGCCCCACCCTCACCCACAGTCTCACTTACTGAAGTTTGTTATCCGAGTTCAACTGCGGCCCAAAAATATCACAAGGAAAGTTCCAGAAATACAATTTGTAAGTTTTAAATTGCCCACTGTTCTGAGTAGCATGATGAAATCTTGCACCGTCCCTCTCTGTTCTGCCTGGTGTATGAATCATGTCTCTCCAGTGTATTCACACTGTCTACACTCCCTGCTCGGAAGTCACTTCATAGCCACCTCAGTTACCAGATCCACTGTCATGGTGTCACAGGGCTTGTGCTCAAGCGACCCTTCCTTTACTTGACAACGGCCCCAGAGTGCAAGAGCAGTGATGCTGGAGATTCAGATATGCCAGAGAGAGCCGTGAAGTGCTTCTCTGAGTGGAAAGGTCAAAGGTGTCAACTTGTAAGAAAAGAAAAAAACATTACATGCTGAGGTTGCGAAGATCTACAGAAGAACTAATCACTTTTTATTATTATTATTATTATTGAAACACTTTTGTACATATCTGTGGGGTACAGCATTGACTATCAATACCTGTGTGCAATATGTGATGCTCAAATCATGATAGTGTATTCAGCATTACACCATGGAATCATTTTCTGTGGCCCTTTTCCCATTTCTCGCTAGCCACCCCTTCCCCTTTCTCACCTCTTGTAGCCTCAGTTTTGTTCTCTCCCTTTCAAAGGTCAATGCGTTATTGTGATCACTGTTTTCTGCTTTCTCTCTTATTTATTTGTTTAAAAGCAGATCTTCCACCCATGGGATTGTGAAGGAAGTAGAAAGAATCTGATGGTTTTGCTGTTGCACCTCAAACAGAAAAAGCTATGGGCACTGTGTGCAGAAATTACTTACTTGAGACAGAAAGGCCATTAGACGTCTGGATGACAGACATCAGCAGAAATGTGCTCCTATTGAAGGCAGCTGAGTTCAGTACTGCCCATGGTTCCGGGCATCCACTTAGGTCTCAGAAGCCCTGTGGGTCGGGGGCTGCCATCCTGACATCCGCTGGGTCAGGCTCCTGCTCTGCTGGGGGAGCCACGAAGTTTGCTCAGGTTCACACGTGCACCAGGCCGGACAGCAAGCTGGGGCCCCCATTCCCTGGAAGGGACACGGCCTCCTTGGGCTTTCAGGGCCAGCAGCCCGGCTGACCACTCTCCGCTTTGCAGGTTTCCCACAGCTGTGGCTCCTGACGCCAAGTGGGTACCCGTGGATCAAAGGCGTTCTGGACAGGTCAGCTGAGAGGAAACAGAAAGAGGCACATGCTGGGGTTGGGGATTGGGGGCTACACCTTAAATTCTGTCAAGATTTGGATACTGAAAAGTCTTTGAATTCTAATTAAAAATCAGTAAGTAATGACATAATTATTGACTTCACATTCCAGTACACATGTTCCAAAATGTTTTCAGAGAATTAACCTCATTTCATGCTTAGGAAAATCCTGTCAGAGGCACTTCCAGTTCCAGCTCTGACAGTAACGAGCCTGGATGCCCTCATTTCTGTCCCTACAAGAGGAGAAAACTGAACAAGCTGGAAATGGAAGAGTTTACTAAGCCCACCAGGGAGCCGCGGTCACAGGGAGGAACCGCTACCCTGAAACCTGAAGCAACGGGTGAACCCAGGCAGTGAGACTGACAATCAGCTTCATGGAGCAGACACCACTGCAGCCATAGTTGGTAGGAATGCTTCCACGGTCATTTTGACAAATTGTGGAAGGCTGAGCATGGCTGTTTGACAATGAGGAACTCCTCCAGACCACAGTCTCCGGGGGCCCCGCACTTCTGTTAACATCACGTTGTGAAGCCCACTGCATTCTTGGGGTGATGATCCAAGCAAGGATCTGGCAGGAAGAGGAGAAGAGTACTCCTTATAAACTGTTTCTAGAGCATTCTCCATAAAAAGTGTCTGCAGGCCAGGGCAGAAGACTTTGCCAGAGCCTTATCCGGTGCCAGGAGAGGAGAGTTCCCCCACTCCAGCCCCTCCAACCTTGAGAACCACATGTAAAGGTCACATCCCAGAGAAACAGATTCCCTAAAATCCAAGATTTAATCACAAAGTTATAGGATGCTTCCTCCGTCCCACAGTTTGCCACCATACCAATAGGACTCTAGGATAACAGGAGCGTGTTACAGCTGAAAGGGCTTCAAGAGAGAGGCTCTACTGCAGGAGAATACTTACAGAGGCCCAAACTCAGGAGGAGAAACCTAGACAAGGGCACTAGAAGAATTGAAAGCCTCTGGCACCTACAGTTACAGTGAGCAATGTATATAATTATGATCCTAGCAAGATTAACATGAAAGCTCACATTAAAGTCCTGTTTGTATCAGTTCCTATTATCCAGTTCAACACATCCAGCTTTCAACAACAACAAAAATTGCAAAATTATTTTCCTTTTTGTCAAAAGCAGAGTCTGGAGACAAATCAAGCACCAGAACCAGAATCAGACACAACACAGATTTTGGAATACTATGACAAAGAATTTAAAATAACTGTAATTAATTTGTAGGGGCTCTACTGGAAGAAGTAGACAACATCCAGGAACAGCTGGGTAATGTAAGCAGAGAGATAGAAACTCTAAGAATCAAAAAGAAATAGCGGAAATCAGAAACTTGTACCAGAAATGAAGAACATCTTTGATGGGCTCATCAGTACACTGGACACAAGTGAGAAAAAAACAGTGAGCTGGAAGATCGATTAATAGAAACTTCCCAAACTAAAATGCAAAGAGAAAAAACAGTGAGAAAAGAAAGAAAAATAAAAGAGCATCAAAGAACTATGTGGCAGCTTTAGAAGGTGTGTCTTAGTCCCTTTGAGCTGCTATAACAAAGTAACATAAATCAAGAACTTATAAACAACATACATTTATTTCTCAGTTTTAGAAGCTGAAAAGGCACCAACAGATTCTGTGTCTAGTGAGACACAGCTTCTTGGTTCATAGATGGTGTCTTCTCACTGTGTCCTCACATGGTGGAAGAAGTGAGGGTGTCTTTTATAAGAGCACTGATCCCATTCATGAGGGCTCCACCTTCAGACCTAATCATCTCCCAAAGGATCTGCCTCCAAATAAAATCTCACTGGGGATTAAGTTTCAACATATGAATTTTGAGGGGACACAAACCTGCAGAGCATAGCAAGGTGTAACATATGAAGGCGCTTCAGAAAGTTCATGGATAAAAAGAATTAAAAGATAATATGAGTCTTTTCATGAAAGTTTTGAAGGTCCCTCATATGTATGTGATTGGAATGCTGGAAGGGAAAGATATAGCAAAGCAGAAAAAAAAAAAAACTGAAGTAATAATGGTTGAGAATTTTCCGAAGTTAATGACAGACATCAAACCACAGATACAGGAAGCTCACCAAACTGCAAGCAAGAAAAAATTATGTTGGGGTGTATTATACATTTATATTATACTCAAGCATCAGCAAACCAAAGACAAAGAAAAAGTTTGAAAGAAGCCAGAGAAAAACATAACAACTTACCTATATGTACCGAGGATAAGAACTGAGTAAACTTCTCATCAGAAGTCATGCAAGCAAGAGGAGAGAGGAGTAAAACTATCCTTCAAAAGTAAAGAAGAAAGAATTTTTTCAGGCAAACAAAAATTGAGGGAGCTCATCACCAGAATACCTACCCCACAATAAATGTTATAAGAATTTCTTTAGGGAGGAGGACAATATTATAAGTCAGAAACTCAGATACCAGAGAAAGAGTATTCAGGGATAAATAAGTGAAGGTAAAACAGACTTGGTTATTTTTTTATTCTTAAGTGATTCAAAAGATAAACATCTAAAGTAATAATAGCAACAATTTATTGAGTGATTATAATACATGCATTAGTAAAATGGTGAAAGGAATGGAAGGAAGGAATTGAGAATATTCTGAGTATCTGAGCTACACATGAGGCAGTACAGTGTTATTTGAAGATGGGCTTAGATTAGTTTAAAATGTGTGTTTAATGCTTTACAGCAAAAAACTTTTAAAAAGCATTTTTAAAGGAGTATAATAGATATACTAAGAGAGGAGATAAAATGGAATCTTATAAAGTGCTCAGTTAAAACCAGAGAAGGCAAGAAAAGAGAGAAAGATAAAAAAAGAAACAAAGAACAAGTACAATTAAAACACTTCAAACATGGTAAATATTGATACAACTATATTTTTAAAATCACTTCAAATGTGAATGGTCTAAATATACCAACTGAAATACAGAGATTGTCAGAGTGGGTAAAAAACAAGACCCAAGTATGAAGATCCTCCAAAAAGTCCATAGAAAAAATGGAATTAAAGGTAATACAAATCTTTCCCTGAATGTTTTGAACACCTGTCATATGTGCTATCTACAAGAGACCCACTTTACATATAAAGACTCAGGTAAAAAGCAAAGGGACAGAGAAAGATATACCATGTTAATACTAATTAAAAGAAAGCTGGAGAAGCTATATTAATTATAGACAAAGTGGACTCCTAAACAAGAAAAATTATTAGGTATAAATAGCGAGATTACAGAATGATAAAGGGCTCTGTTCCCCAAGAAGATATAACAACTTAAAATGTGCATGTCATAACAACAGAATGTCAAAATACTTTGGGCAAAAAGTGAAAGAAAAAATAGACAAATCCCCTATTACACTGGAATACTTCAAAACCCCTCTGTCAGCAACTGATAGATCAAGCAAGCAGAAAATCATTACAGGCATAGTTGACCTGAACAGCACCATCAATCAACTGGACCTCATCGACATTTATAGAACACTACAAACCACAACAGCAGAATACATGTTCCTCTCAAGTTCACACTGAGAGGAATTCACCAAGATGGTCCACATTCTGGGCCATAAACATCCCTAAACACATTTAAACATTGGAGACTATACGAAGTCTGCTCTCACAAAACAATAGAATTAAACTAGAAATCACCAACAGAAAGACATCTGGAAAACCCTGAAACACTGGAGATTAAACAATGCACTTTCAAATAACACACGGGTCGAAAAAGAAGCTATGAGAGAAATTTAAAACAATTTTGAACTAAATAAAAATAACATAACTCGTCAAAATTTGTGGGATGTAGTAAAATTAGTGATTAAAGGGAAATTTATAGTATTAAACTCATAGCATAGAAATTAAGAAAGATCTAAAATCAGTGATCTAAACTCTCACTTAAGAAGCTAAAGAGTACAATTTAAGCCTAAGGCAAGAACAAGAGAAGACGTAATTTAAAAAATAGGGCAGAAGTCAATGAAAATTGAGCCAGGAAAATAGTATAGAAAAACAATGAAATTAAAGGTGGATTTTTTTTTAAGTTCCATAAAATTAGTAAATCTCTAATCATGCTAACCAACAAAGAAAAAAAACCCAAATCACCAGTGTCATAAACTAAAGAGGAGTCACCACTACTGAACTCAGTGACATATTTTTTAAAAAAGGGAATTCATAAACAACACTATGCCCACACAGATATTTTAGATAAAATAAACCAATTTCTTGAAAGACGCAAAGCACCAAACCTTACACAATGAGAAATGAATCATTTGAATAGACTTAAATAGGCATATATCTCTACTAGACAAATTAAATTGATAATTAACCTTTCAAGAACAATCACAAGAACAAGACAAAAAAGAAGAGCGAGATGATTTCATAGGTGAATTCTACCGAACATTTAAGGAAAAAATTACACTAATTATCTACGATCTTCCTCTTCTAAAACAGAGGTATGAACTCCTAACTCATTCTCTGGGGCCAGTCATATAATAATACCAAAACCAGAAAAAGACATAAAGAGAAAGAAAACTACAGAGCAAAATCTGTCATAACAAAAATACTCAACAAAGTAATAGCAAGTTAAATCCAACAATGTATAAAAAATAAGTATGCAACATGACTAGGATTTATTCCAGACATGCAAGACTGGTTCAACAGTTGAAAACCAGTCAATGCAATCCACCACATCAATAGGCTCAAGGAGAAAACTTCATCTGATCTTCATTAATGCTAAAAATGCATTTGACAAAATCCAGCATCTATTCATGATAAAACTCTCAGCAAACTAGAAAAGAGGGGAACTCCCTCAGCTCGATCAAGAGCATATTTAAAAAGCTACAGCTAGTATCACACTTAATGGTGAGAAATGGGACACTTTCTCCAAAAGATTAGGAATAAGGCAAGAATGTCTTCTTCTCTTTACACTCCTATTCAACATCATACTGAAAATCTTAGGTAGTACAATAAAACAAGAAAATAAAACAAAAAGTAATTATACATACTTGAAAGGAAAAAATGAAATCGCCTTTATTTATGGATGACATGATATTATCTGGTAGTAAATCCCAAAGAATCAACAAAAATACTCTTAAAACTAATAAGCAATTATAGCAAGGCCACAGGATGGAAGACGAATATACAAAAGTTGACTGCTTTCCTGTATACCAACAATGAACAATTGTAATTTTAAATTTAAAAACAATACCATTTACAATAGCACTAATGTGTGAAACACAGGATGAATCTAATACATTATGTATAGGATTTGTATGAGGACAGCTACAAAGCACTGAGGAATAAATCAAATAATTTCTAAATAATTGGAGAGACATTTAGTGTTTATGGATTGAAAGATTCAATGTTGTTAAAATGTCAGTTCTTCTCACATCGATCTACAGATTCAACACAATCCAATAAAAATCCCAGCAAGCTATTTTGTAGGTATTGACAAACCGATTCTACATTTTGTATGGAAAGGCAAAAAATAAGGAACAGCCAACACAATACTGAAGTAGAACAAAGTTGGAAAACTTCTACTACTTGATTCAAGACCTACTTTAAAGCTACAATAATCAAGAAAGTGTTTTATTGGCAAAAGAATAAACACATAGATCAATGGAATAGAATAGACAGCCCACAGAAATATAGTCAATTGATCTCTGACAAAGGACCAAAGGCAATTTAATATACAAGATATAGTCCTTTCAACAAATTGTGCTGTAACAACTGGATGTTTATATTTTCGAAAAATGGACTTAGATACAGACCTTAAACCTTTCACAAAAATTAACCCAAGAGGATGACAGAGCTAAATGTAAAATACAAAACTGTAGACATAAAAGAAGAAAACTACAGAGACAGATGTAGAAGAAAGAGGAGTGGGAGAAGGAGATGGCCTAGGGAAAATTATATGTGATCTTGGGATTGTTGATGCATATTTAGATATGATGCCAAAAACACAATCTAAGAAAGAAAAAAGTTAAACTGGATCTTATTAAAATTAAAAACTTCTCTGTGAGATATAACATTATGACAAGCCACAGACTGGGAGAAAATATTTGTAAAACACAAATCTGATAAAGGACTTGTATCCAAATATTAAAAGAACCAACTCTTAAAACTCAACAATAAGAAAACAAGAAACCCAATTAAAAAATGGGTAAGATACCTGAACAGATACTTTCTAAAAGAAGATAGACATGTGGCAAATAAGCACAGGAAAAAATGTTCTACAATAGCTGTCATTAAGGAATTGTAAATTAAAACAACAGTGTGAACCACTATAGCCTTACACTGGAATGGCTAAAATGTAAAGAAAAAATGACAATACCAATTGCTGGCAAAAATTGGAACAACATAAACTCGCAATAATTACTGGTCAGAATGTAAAATGGTGCAGCCACTTTGGAAGACAGTTTGGAATTTTCTTACAAAGCTAAACATAGTCTTACCATCTGATCCAGCAAAAACGCTCCTGGTGTTTACCCAAACTATCTCAAAACTTATGGCTACAAAAAAAAATGTCTCATGCAAGTGTTTACAGCAGTTTTATTCATAATCACCCCAAACAGGAAGCAAACAAGATGGTCTTCAATCGATAAACTGATAAACAAAATGCGGTTCGTCTATTCAATATCATGTTGTTCAGCAGTAGAAGTTAACTTTCAGGCCACAAAAACGCACGAGTGAATGCTCATTGCTAAGTGAAAGAAGCCAGTATGAAAAGGCTCCATAGAGTATGATTCCAATTATACAGCGTTTTGGAAAAGATGAAGGTATAGACACAGCAAATATATCAAAAAAGTGGGGATTGAACAGGAGAAGTACAGGATATTCTTTTAGATAATAAACTACCGTGTATGATATGGTGGTGGTGGATACATGACTGTACGTCTCTTGAAACCCATAGAGCTTTAGAGAACAAAGATCAACCTGAATGCATATAAATTAAAAGCAAACAAACAAACAAAAACATCATTTAGGAGGTAAAGAGAACCTCAGGGTGGAAGGAAGAATGTGACAGAAGACTCTATGTTATGAGTGTGTGATGCAGCCTCACTGCAGGGGACAGGGGAGGTGCTGACCTAAGTGACTCTGCAAATGAGTAGAGACTGTCTCAACTAAAGGCGAGAGTGGCTGCAGACAAGCAGGGGCTCTAGTCGATACAGTTGTTTCCTACAGAGCACGAGTTAGCAATTCTGAGACCACTGTGTAAGGGTATGGGCTGAATATGTCCCCTAGAAGTTCATGTGTTGGAAACTTTATCTCCATTGTAACGGTGTTAAGAGGGTGGGAAATCTTATTATGGTATTCTAAAGGTGGGGCCTCTGAGAGGTGACTGGATTATAAGGACTGCGTCCTGGTGAGCAGATTGACCCGTTTGTGGAGTCATGTGTTCATGCTTTAATGGGTTGTCAAGGAGGAGACTGGTGGCCTTACAAGGAGAGCAAGGGAGCATGTCAAAGAGCTCTTGCCGTACTCATCGTGTGACACCCTGCATTGCCACGGGACTCTGTACAGAGCCCCCACAGAGAAGGCGGTGTCGCCAGATGGACCTCGGACTTCCCAGCTCCTAAAGCTGTAATAAATAAATGCCATTTTTCATAAATCACCCATTTTCAGATATTCGAAGGGATGGAACACTGACTAGCAGGTCCACTGAAACTGAACAACTAAGTAAACGGTTTCTCGCTGTTTCAGTAGGACATTAGAGATAAGCAGGAGGCAGAGGCTGAAATGATCTGTGAGGAAACAGGATAGAGTTGTAATGATCAGTGTGAACTCTTGCCTCCCTTCCTACGATATGAATGGTTACAGGCAGGAATACTTATGGACAGGTGTACACACACGGGTTCATACACACACAATTTCCTTGCTCTGTCAGAAGCAAAGGCACCCTGGTAGCAAATGATACCCAGCATCTCGGTCTTGGCTCTTAATACCATTCTCCATAAAAGGAAACAGGGCTTCTTGGAGAAATATCTGATTCTGAGACTGGGGCAGGATATATACATATGTACCCGGAGCTTCTTGTAGGGCCAGAAATTAAGGAAGTGATAAACACACATACGCGCGTGTGCACACATGCACACACACACACACACACGCACACGCGCGCGCACATACACACACACACACAATGATGGGGCTGTGTCAAAGGGACACAGGAGTCGACTGAAAGAGTGCCCAATGGCCAAAGCTGGAGCGTTTTTAGCAACAAAATTAATAAAAAAGTACTGGGTTAAAATCCAATGTATAAAATAAATATTCACGAGTTCATACAGATATAAATAAATGATTGAATAAATAAATACATGGGGAAGAAGAGATGAGTTTCCATGCAGAAGAATCTATAACAATTTATGTAGATAGTCCGTCATTTATGTATATATGCCTAACTCCATTTTCAAGTGCAGGCTGCCCGTAGTGACTACATACCCAAGGTCACAGTAGGAAAATGGGGGGAGAAGAGTAACTTTACAGTGGGGAAGCCTGACAAACACCTCATCCAGGTGACCAGGATCAACACCACCAATGACAAGACACACTGGGAGTGTGACTGCATGACAGGGTGTGACAAAAATGGCCCTTCAGCTCTTTGGTCTTCTTCCCAAACCCATAACCTCAGTGTCACAGTGGAAAAGCACATCCCTTGACCAGAAGGAAAGTCCGAGATGTTGTCACGGCCCAGACGAGCCTCAGGGGACATGGCAACTAGATGGGAAGTGGGATCTTGGGTGGGATCTTGGGATAGAAAAGGGATATTATGTGAAAAGTGAGATCTCAATAGATCACTGGCTTTAGATAATAATAATGTAACAGTATCGGTTCATTAATTATAACAATTGTACCATAATAATGTATGATTTAATAACAGGGAAAACTGGGTGTGGTGTATTTGCAGATGTTTCATGCTATTTTTCATAATATTTTTGAAATCTAGAACTGTTCTAAATAAAAACTTTATTTAAAAAATAAGATAGCAATAATTCCAGGTAAAAAGCGGAACAAGAAAAACAAATGTGGGACTAACTGTACTCTGAAAAGAAAATCATTCAAATTTAAGAAAATTAGTAGTAAGTACCCAGTTTTAGGAAACATATTTTTCAAACATCAAAAAAATGGGAAGCTGGAGACTAGTTGACATTATTTCAGAGCTTCATACTCAATTTGAGTGACTTAGACTTTGATAGTACATTGGGTAAAATTATTCCCACTTTAAATTTATTTTCAAATGATATTGTTATCCCTGTGTTGTAAATAACATGTTAATTTGGAGGATAGAAAGAATTATGAAGTCACCAGCATTTGCTAAGCATTTATAACAAACCAAAATAAATCCATGTTCTGATATGGATCAAAGCATTGCTTTACTGCTCAGATAATGCACACATATTTTGAAATCCTATTCTGAATCATCTGTCCCCTAAATAAACAAATTCTATTAGTCTATTTTATTTTATACTAAAAATCTATTATAGTATGTTGTTATACTAAAATGACTAAAGATATATATATACACAATTTTGTAACCTTTAGCACATCAGTTGTATAATTGGTAAAATACACCTCATAAGAATTATGAAGACTCTTTTTATAGCTTGCACAGCCCCAAAATTATAAGACTAGGTAGTTGGAAATTTACCTGAAATTTGATCTGTGAGTCATAAGGTCTAAGCAAGAGGGTATGTCATTGAGGCAAAGAAATACATTCATGGGAGATGATAAAAAATCCTGACAAAAAGGATTCCTATGCCCATTTTATAGATACACCAAGTGTGCCCAAACCCAGCTGCTGCTAAGGACAGGGTGGCTCAGGAGCCAGCTCTTATGTCCTTCACCACGCACGGGCGGTGGTGAACTGGAACAGATAGAAACATGCACTGAGGAACAAGGCTGAGGATCTGCTGGTGGAAGGAAATAAACGGAGAAAGGCACACAGGCTGTTCACGGTGAGCATTGTTCGAGGATTGGCCGCAAAGTCCTGAGTTTACTCAGGAGAGGATTTAAGTCACACTGCACAGCTACAGCAGTGGATACAGCAGAATCTGGTGCACCCCATGTACCCTCTCCAGATGGGACCTCTTACCCCTGCCAGGCCCTCGGTGTCCCCCCTGTAAACAAGGGGAGGACAGCACCTCCCTGCTGGCTCCTGGTGAGACTTCAAGGTGGTGGGGTTCGTGTAAGCAACCAGGACACAGCAGGATATGAGGCCCCAGTGAGCTAAGGAGCCCCATAGGCCAAATGTTAACTCCACACAAGATGAATGTGGTCAAGAGTGGACTCACTGGTTCAAGAAATTTCCTAGATTTTTTCCCTGAAGACCTTGCCTTGCTACTGAAGCATGTCAGTGTGGAAATCACTTGTAGGCATCGTTGCTAATAAACCTTCACTTTGCTCGAACTGGGGGAATGATTTTCTCCTCAGCAGACCTTTCCTTAAAGTCAATCAGCTGTTGAAGAAACTGGGTGGCCAGGTGAAAGTTATTTAAGAAGAAACCAGCAGCAGTGCCGCGAGGTCCTGAGTGCCTGGCTTCTGCAGGACCCGCTCGTGTTTTTGTTGGTAAGACTGTGAATCTTTCTTTTTCTGTCACATGCTTGCAGAAAGGAGAACAATCCAATCCTCCCCAGGTCACAGCCATGGCATAAAAGAAGACCCCATCTCTCAGCTTGCCTCAGTCTGGTCTCCAATAAAATGTACTTGGAGAGCCTGAATGGACATGCCACATGGTTCCAGCAGGGCCACAGGACCCGTTCCTGGTAGGATGGTAGGGGCTGAGTGCGGGGAAAGAGTCTGTCAGTAGCTGGCAGGAGTTCATATTCTGACTTTTTCATGTCATCGTAAGCCAAGAATAAGTTGAGCAAAAACTTAGCATGGCCAGAGAAAG
Source organism: Cynocephalus volans (assembly GCF_027409185.1). Taxonomy (NCBI): domain Eukaryota; kingdom Metazoa; phylum Chordata; class Mammalia; order Dermoptera; family Cynocephalidae; genus Cynocephalus; species Cynocephalus volans. Next base: position 3,246,596 of record NC_084471.1, read on the forward strand.
TGTTAGATTAAGAACGGCTGATGCTGGGCGACACTGGATGAAGAAGGGGGCATGAGGGTACACATGATGTGGGGGTCGTGGCAGGCCCAACTCTGATAAGTCAAGGTTGAGAGAGGTCGCTGGAGGGGAGGAAGAAGTCAGCACCGGCGACTCTGCTCTGTCGGGTCCCTGCATGAGCCCGTCCTGGGCTGCAGCACCGTGCTGGTCTCTCCTTCTGTCTCCTAACAGTCTCTCCTTGAACTTTTCCTCCAAGGCAGAGAGAGAGAGTGAGGTTTGGAAAAGCTATGGGAATTTTCCAAAGTTGCAAAATGAATACGCAGTTGAATATGGATTCAAGTCTGGTTAACCCCAAGTGTCACTCCAGGACCCTTGGTGACATCACCCACCCACCTAAGCCCATGGAACGAGGAAGGCAGGGTTGCCAAGGGTTTGGGCTCTTGGAGGTAGTGACCTGGGTTCAAATTATGGCCTCACCATGACCAAATTCTCTGCAGCCCAGGCAGGTTGCTCAATCTTTCTGAGACTCTGATCTCTAATCTACAAACCTGGGGTTCTTTGTTAAATGAAATGATGTCCATCACAGAGGGGGGGAGCACAGTGCCAGGCCTGGCAGGCACCCCATGCATGGTGACTGCCCGCACCCCTGTTGCTAGGGATCGGGCTTAACAAAAGTGCTCTGCCGGGGAGAGAAGGTGGGCCCTCTGACGCAGTATGGTGGTCAGCACACCCAAACCCTCGCTTGGAGGCTGGGGTGCAATGCCCCGAGGATTCTGGAATCTCCTGCACATGGACCTTTCTGAGCTCAAGGCTTCTCTGGGAAGGGAAAGGGCGGCAGAGGTTGGGGCAGCTCCTGCCTTCCCCTCAGGCCCCGCCTAGTCCTGCAGAGGCTGCTCTGCTGCATGCCACCCCCGGGTTCCCTGCCTCCTGTTCCTCCAGAGACTTGGCGGTTGTACCGGGTCCCCTCATTGCTGTCTTAAAGTTTTTGCACTGGGACCAAGGAGTCCTCCTGCTGCAGAGGGACCCAGAGCTGCAGTGTGAGGGATCAGAAGGTGGCAGAGGTCAGTGACGTGGATCTGAGGATGGGATCAGGGCAGGGTAGACCCAGGACAGCAGGTTCTGATATCTCTATGAGCCCTGAGTCCCTCCTGGCAGAGCCTTGCGCTGCCAGCCGTCTAGTCTGAGAGAGGACAATCCCATCCTCTTGCCAGACAGGCTTGTTTTGAAAATTATACAAGATGAGAAGTTATTTAAAAGTGTGTTTAAAGCCATAAAGTATTAAAGAAATGTGAGGTATTATTAGGCCTGGCATTTAATACAACATCGTTAAAGCTGTTACAGTTTATTTTTAATTTTATAAGCTCTGCTAATGCTTGTCTAATTTTGAAATGTTTCCCAAACCACTATAATGAGTATATAAAAGGCCAAAATGATGGGATTTGTAAGGCTTGGGGCTCCTTGGGGAAAAGGGCTGTGTAAATCCCAGGATGAGCCTCCTGTCCACCAGCCCGTGCTCAGAAATCTCCGCCTGCTGCATGAGAAAGCCTCGCTCTTTGCCCAGAGTTTACGTGAGGCAGCAGGACACCTGGGGAGGAAGGGGTCTGAGCGGCACAGGGCTGTCCCAGATTCCATTCTCAGCGCTCAGGAGAAGAGGTCTCGGGCCCTCCCTCTGGGCATGATGAATCCAGTTTCACACGCAATTTGGATATAAGGCTTCTACACCCTGGACAGGCCAGCTGGAGGGGGTGTTAGACAGGCAGTGAGGTGTAAACACACACCATGGCAGCACGAGGAGGGGCCAAGCACCGAAGACGGAGCTGCAGACACAGCCCCGGGAGCCGGCAACGTCAGCCCGTGCACAGGTAGAGCCTGCGGCTCTCAGCGGGCCCAAGAGCTTCCGAGTGAGCTGTGTTCCTTCCTGATTAAATCCCGGAATCATCAAAGATCACACACATTTGGCCAGCTACGTTTCTGTAATCTTTAATCCTTGAAATCACTATTTTAACAAGAATTTTGGATGGCACTCTTCTTTTGACTGTGCCACGTATGTCTTGGCCTCCCTGAGGACACCAGCCTCGCCCTGGATGAGCCAGGCTCCTGTGTTGCTCCCAGGAGATGCAGACGGAAGTGAGACTCAGAATTCCCAGCATGTCCGTGCACATAGGGGTGACCTGTCCTCAGCATCAATGTGTGTGGCAGAGCCACACCCCAGCCCCTGGCCCAGCCAGTGCACCTCCTCTGCACTGGGGCTTTCTGTCTGGCATATTTGCTTCTGGCCGCATGCCTCCGGGGACCCTGTGAACTCAATGGGCTACTCTTTCTCCTGTATTTTTATCCCATAAAATGACACTAAAATGGATACTTTACAGGCTGGCGTGGGAAAGGTCAAGGCTGGCTGACCTGTCTTCCCGTGGCACATGAAGACCACAAATTTCTTGTGCCACTTGTGCAGTGGGTCCTTTTCAAGGCCCACCATGAGAGCCAGTTTCTCCAAGTCCTCCCCAGGGTCTGAGCGGCATGAACAGAGTGCCTTGGATTGCAAGTGTCCCCTCCAGTTTTCCAACAAGTCAGGGAGGGGCTTTGGCTCTTCCTCTCCAGGCCCCCCGAGGGCCCTCCCCGAGGTGGGTGCTGAATGCAGTCCTGCTGCAGAGATCAGGATGTGGGTTCCTACCGCAACAGCAGTCAGGACAGACAGGGAAGTGAAGCCGTCTGCCCATTCATGAACTTGTTCCTTTGTTTGTGACTTTGTTCCTTGAGCACCTGTTGCCAGGTGCTGTGTGGGCAGCTGGGAACGAGGAGGGGGAAACCAGAGAGCTGCACACGGAGCAGGGGAGCCCCCAGCAGCCCCCAGTCAGGTCCCAGTGCTCCCACCGCCGGCTCCTGGACCATCTCTTGCCTCCAAGCCCCATTTTCCCCATCTTTATTATAGAGGAAAAAAACAGAACTTGCTCAAGATTTGCTGAAAATGAAGCGAACTAATTCATGTCGACCTCTTAGCCTGGAGCCTGTCCCAGAGAACTAGGTCAATGTTAACAGCTGTTACTGTGCTTCTCCGTACAGGTTTTCGGAGGGGTGTCAAATAAATCAGGATGTGAAGAAATACACCACTGCACCGTGGGAGGGGTGGCGAGGGGAGGAGCCCAGGGAAGCCCGCCACCCACCTTCTGCCCTGAGGGACCCTCTGTTCCTCACATCCTCCTTAATTATTTTACGCATGTTCTGTTCCCCATTTTCCCGCTCAGGGCGTCTCCCCCAGTGCATCCCAGAGCCTCCCACGTGCAGCTGCAGCTCAGAGAATTTTTATAAGTGGACAGTGAGGGGTGAGTTGCTTCCACCCAGGACGGGGGCCCATGAGGACCCCCCAGGTGGGAGTGAAGCCACAGTCCCAAATGAACTTGCACTGGAGCCTGGGGAGCTAGGCTGCCGTGACAACACAGGCTCCCTCGGGTGAAGCCGAGAGGGCTGCTGACCCACCAGGTGTCTGCGGGACTCCAGCAGTGTCAGCTTTTTCTAGAGGCAGCAGGACTGGGCTCGCCTGGGGTCCCGCTAACAGCAGGACCCAGGGCGGGGAGACCGGGGGAACCACGGCAAGTACCTGCACATATGCAGCGGTGGCACCTGCTAGGAAGTCGGTGCATGGCCACCGCAGGGCTGCCAGAGCATGGGTGGCCCTGGCAAGCTGTGCCTGGATTCGGCTGCAGCTGTGACTCCCAGGCTTGGGCATGGGAAAGAGCCCCCCTGAGGGCAGGGGAGGTTGCTGACCGGCTCCCACAGGAAGGCTGAGCAGGGCAATGATGCAGGTGGGGGCTGTGAGGACACAGTGGACACACAGGCACTCATGAGGCTGCGTCTGGGGCGTCCTGAGATCACTGGAGGGTGGGTGTCCCCTAGCAAGTGGACCCTCAGCCACAGCGTCCCTCATCTTAGCTTTTTTTAAAGGCTTTACAGTAGTATAATTGATATACAAAACAAACAAACAGAAAGACCTGCACGTATTTAAAGCATACATTTTGATGATTTGGGACATATGCACATACCCATGATACCACCCTCAACAGCAAATACCCATCGCCTCCCAAAGTCTCTTTGTGTTCTTCCGTGGTAAGAACACTTAACATGAGATCTCTCCTCTCAATGTGTTTCAAAGTGGGTAACACCGTATTGTTAGCTGCAGGTGCTTTGTTGTGCAGCAAATCCATTTCACCACCCGTAGGTGGGGGCTGGGGAGCACTCAGGCTGCACACAGTAGGGACTCAGCGAGTGTCACAGAGGCAAATAAATTCACCACTGTTCACAGGAGGTGGTAGATCCCCCCCCCAACACACACACACTGTACAACGTGTGGGGAGGTGGTTCCTGGATCCTGGAAGCAGCACAGGCCCTGAGCAGTGTTTAATAAGCACTAAGATGCTGAGGTGGCAGAAAGGAGTTTAGAAATGACATTAGTGAAATCGCTGCATTCCAGTGCAGCACTTCCCATCCTGATCGTCCCCTCCTCCCGGGTGGGTAATTGCTGTCCCTACACCAGCTTCATCAGAGCCCCACGTCCATGTCTCAGTGCTGAATTTTGCTCCTTAAAAGAAGATGAGAAGAACCTGCACTAGTGATCTGAGTCTTATTAATCGGCCACGACACTCCTCATTTACAAGCTTGCCCTGGACCTCACTCCTGCTTTTGAAATGTCTGTCAAAGCTCCCTTATGCTTCCTGTACTTTGTTCCCATAAGTGTTTCCTCTTAAGCATTTCGTCCTCCTTGGCAGGAAACTACAGAGAGGTCTTCTCTGGTCCCACTGGGTGATGTCCAAGGAGACCTGCCTGTGTGACCCAGTGCCCAGAGCTCAGTGCAGCTTAACAAGCTGTTAATGAGCACCTACTGTGTGCCAGGGACCGAGGACACAGAGATGACTAATTAGTGGACAGATGTTCCCAAAGAGATGCCCAGCTCCTGAGGAAGCCAACACAAAGGGCAGAAGAGAAGCTCACAGGGGACAGATGTATGAGTATCCTATGGCTGCTATGACAAAAGACCACAAACTTGGTGGCTCAAAAACAGCAGAATGTATTTTCTCACAGTTCTGGAGAGCAGACTTCTGAAATCAAGGTGTCAGTAGGGCTGGTTCCCTCCGGATACTCTGAGGGGGAATCTGTTCCAGTCCTCTCTCCAGCTTCAGGGGCCTTGACGCTCCTGGCATGTAGATGCATCACTCCAATCTCCGCCTCTGTCTTCACAGGACTTTCTCCTCTCTCTATGTCTCCTCTTCTGTCCCTTATAAATACACTTGTCATTGGATTTAGGGCTCATTCTAATCCAGGGTGATCTCATCTGAAGACCCTTACATTAGTTACATTTGCAAAGAGCTTTATTCCAAAAAATTCACATTCAGAGGTTCCTGGTGAACATATTTTTGGGGGGGCCACAATTCAACCCACCATGACTGCATATATAGGGGTGTGTACGAGGAACAGAAGAAATGTGCATGGAGGCACAGGGAGTTATCCAGGGAGAAGTGCCTGCACTGAGCTGAAGTATATACCCTGCCCCCTTAACTTCTTGGGGCCAGCACCTAATTTTTCTTTGTTTTGGAGATGGACCAGGGGAGGCTTGTCCCGTCCCTTGTTTGTTCAAGAGTGAGGATATGTCCATCAGACACAGCCCCACACTCATGACCCCATCCCTGTGCTCACCTCAATGGCAAATTCTCACTTTCTTAAAGAGCTTTGGCTTAGAAGCAAAACAAAAGCACACCAGCCTCGTGTTCCAGCCCCTGCGATGACCCCTAGAGGCACATACATTGGGGTGAGAGGGGAACGGTCCTCCTGCCCCTGCTGCCAATCCACGGGCAAACGTAGGGAGGGGCCATTCGGACACACAGGCCTCCTCTCCACCACTCATGCAATTGGCCCCAAATCAAAGATATGCTTGGAAAGCTCGGGGAGTTTAATTTTCCTTAGACCCTTTTAGTGAGCTTCAGTGAGTGATCGCGGTGTGGCGTAGAGCAGCTGTGCCTCAACCAGGACAAATGCATCGTGGTCCTGGAGTAACGTATGGAGAGATGCTCATCATCTTGAAATGGAAACAGGGAGAGCTCAGAATGAGAGCTCCATAATTGAGAGCGTGGGTCCCGACACCTCTTCCAGCCAGCACTGAGCTCAGGTTGCTGTCACTGTCCCCAGGACACAGGGCTGCACCTCCAGGGACGGAGGAGAAGCAGGTCTCCCAGGGGACAGGCACAAGGCCATCTAGGACACCGCCCTTTCCACCCACCTTCCACAGGGCACAGGGGGATGCAGCCACGTGCTCCAACCCTGCCATGTGGCCCAGCAGCCGGGGTCCTCCCATGAGCCTTGCCCATCTCCTCCTCTGTCCAGTCCACTGTTCCCTGGGCTGCTCCTTCTCATCTCCGTGGTGGCCCTTTCCCGGCCACCTAAACTGGTCTCTCTGATTTCACGTTTATTTCTTTTAGAGCCTGTATCCAGCCGTATTACTTACGTATTTCTTCACTCCTCGACTGCGTGCTCCACTCCCCCCACCATGAAGCGAGTCCCAGGGGCGGGGCCTTGTCTCTCTCCTTCCCTCTAGTGGGTGCTGGCACCCAGCAGACACTCGACACGTGTTTGTTCAATGAATGACGGAGTTCTGCAGTGGGATGAATGACTGAGTTCTGAAACTGAATGAATGACTGAGTTGTGCAGTTGAATGAATGATTGAGTTCTGCAGCTGCTAGTGGCCTTTTCCTCGCATGATTGAACTGCCTTTGATAAGACAGACTTGACTTGTTGGGGACACACATGGAGGGCCAGGCCCCAATAGTTGTTCAGGATCTTGAACGTTCCCTGGTATGGTCTGAAAAGCCAGGGGGCACCGTCCAAAGGCCTGGCAGCGGCTAAGTTGGGGTCTCAGCATAGAGGATGTCTCTTGTTTCTGATGCTGCCTGGAGGTAAGTCCGGCCAGGACTGCCCCTTGCCCGGCTCCCCCCTCTTGCCTTGGTGATTCCCCCTGGGTCCTGGAAGGCCCTGGAACAGGCAGCTCTACATGAGGCCCAGCCAGGTCTTCAGAATCCTGAGAAGGGACGGGATGAGCTGTGCGCTCTTGGCTCTCATGGGAGGAGACAGCAGCCCTGGGCTGGTGATCAGGGTCTTAAATGGGAGCCCTGTGCCTCCTGGGGTGCCCCGTGCCCACCTCCTGGGGACCACAGTGTGGCAGATGAAGGCCAGGGCACCCTTCCTCTCAGGAGGCAAAGCAAGTGAGGTCCTTGTCCCTCAAATCGTCTGCTTAGGGTTTTGGCTAAAAGTAGGATGCATTTTAAAGTACGAGCAGCCATTTCCATTCACAGCACACAGACCCCTCTGTAACCAGCCTGCTGAGGAGTTTCTTTTGCAATCATCTGGTTCATTCCTGAGAAGTGGCAGTGGTTGTCCCTGTTTGGAAAAGACGATCAGGGTTGGGAAAATGAAGTAGTTTGGCAAAGGGAAGCACTGGCTGAGATTCTAGCAGAATTTGGCCCAATTCTGCCCGAGTCTGGAGCGGACTCTGCTCCTGCTGGGCCCCTGTCTTCCATGCCCCTCCCTTCCTCTCTCTGATCCTGTGGATCGATCTGGTGAGGGGACTCCATGGTTACGCACACGTGCTAGGATGCACAGGAGTCCCCACCACGTGGCCAAGGACTGGCCTGCTGGCCCCAGGCTTGCCGCATACCCCGTGAGGGGTCAGAGGCCCAGCCGAGAGCCCCGACAGCTGAGCGGCCTTGACTGTGAGTTTTGATTTGTCTACACTCCTTTTTTATATTAGAGAAAACTTGTCACATCTCTCACACGTTGTCACTGAAGCCTCATTACTCTGAAATGTCACTTCGCTTACGAACATCATTATGCATGAACATATGCTGCAAATGACAGGGACTGCAGAAAATGTGAAAAGATGTGATTTTTTTTTTTTTTTTTGAGCAGCATTTTAGCAGGGACGAAGTCAACATTTTGACATCTGGAAGATACTCGGGAGTAGATGGGAGTCTCAGTAATCTTGCAGGTTTCAAGTGAGTATTTCAGGCCCAAGTTGTTCCTCTCCAGAAATATGGGCAATGGGTCACACCGATGGGGAGAAGGAAAGGAGGCGTTCAAGAGGACTTACCTGTGGGGTTGAGATCCCTGAGCGGGACCTCTTTCTGCTGAGCACCACGGTCCTGCCTAACTCGGGGCAGAACTCCTGTCTTCTCACTCCATGCATGTGGGCCACCTGATTCTCTGCAAGGAAAAAAAAAACGCAGCTTCCTGCTGCCAAATTTGGATGAGGTTTTTGTTTTTTTTTTTTTTCAGGCCAGACATGAGTCTGAATTATATTTTTATTATAGGGGCTGCATGGAGGAGGAAGGGAGAGGACTTGGGGCAGAAAATCTTCAATCACTTTGGTTTTGCAAATAGCCGATATGGTTATTTGACACTCTCATCCGTTGGTCAATTATTGAGCTCCTACTACATGCAGCATGGTGAGAGGCCTGGTAGGAAAATAAATAAAAAGTGTATGCAGTCTAGGGTTGTTGTGGCAATGAAGGTCACTTGGAGCAGGTCCTCCCACAGGAGCTCTGGGAGGCAATGTCACTACCCCTCCACCTGCCACCTCCTGAATCCACACCACATCTGCGTGGACAGGGGCAGATGGCATAGCAGAAAGGGCGTGGTACTGGCAAAACCAAGTCAAGGGTTAAGATCCCCTTACCAGTCATCTTTTTTAAAAAAGGGAAGGGGGCTGGCCCGTGGCTCACTTGGGAGAGCGTGGTGCTGGCAACACTGAGTCAAGGGTTAAGATTCCATGACTGGTCATCTTTAAAAAAAAAAAAAAAAGAGCATGGGATTCAGGACCAAAGAGCCCTCAACATGTGTTTTGTTTCAAATGGCTGTGCTACCCATGTGGATGCGGGCCACTTCTCTCCGTCTGCTGACAATCTGTCAATTGTCAAAGGGAAATAATGATTCTTTCCCTGCAGGGCTGATTTAGGGATTAAGGAGCCAAATAGTTCTGAGTGGTGCTTTTGTGGATCTGTGTTAGAGACGGTCAGGAGGGGGAGGGAGGTCAGGTGTACCCCTGGATCCAGCCCACAGCATACCGTGGGAGCACATGTGTTCTCGCTAGTGGTTCTTATCAAAATACACGACTTCTGTTTAGTGTTTCTCTCCTCTGCTTCAGAGTAGTTTCCAAGAGACCAAGGAAATGGGTATGTCATTCAGGACTGTAACCTGAGCACCCAGCGGAAAACCCAGGCCATAAGAAGGGTGAATTAACCTTTGCTTAAAAAATGAAGGAAGAAATATATATTACAAAAACATTTTATTCAACATTTGCTGAATAAGTGAATGAAGAATACACATTGCAGAAAATCCACACATCTGTGTACAAGAGCACATGGGTTGGGAGGTGGAGGAACAGAGCAGAATGAATGTGGGGAAGGGAACCCCGAGGTGTGGACTGTGGGTCCGTCCCCTGGCCAGCTCACTCCTGCGGGAGCCCAGAGTTCCTTCCCATGGGGCTGGCAGGTACTTCCCGTGCCAGGAGCTCCATCCGCCTGGAGGACGAGGTCAAGGCCGTGGGCATCCTGCGGTCCAGCGTTGTTAAAATAGTCATGTGTTTGTGAGTTTTTTAATTTTCTAAGCCATTCTTAAAACACAGCTAAATTACAAAGTTGCATTCATTAAGAAAACGTTTGTTTTCATATGTAAAATTTATAGAGCCAATTAGCAGTTATTTCATTCGTGATTTTAATCATCCAAAATAGCAGTGAAATGTAGGTCAACGTCTGTATATCTCTTAACCCACCAAGTTTATCCTCCTCTTTACATATTCCCGAGCCAATAGCGTGGAGCTGCCGTGACTCCCCTCTGGTGTGTGGAGAAGGCAGATAAATTAGGATGCTCGTTTATATGTTTAATAGTTGCTATTAAGTACTTTCTGGAGGGAGTTTATGTATTTCCAGTTCGGCTGCTTTAAAACTTTTTAATTTTTTTTTAATTAAGGCTTGTTTGTGGGCTGTTCCAGATAAGAGAAATATGTTTGCTCATTTTCTGTAGCTGACCTTGTTTGACAGACAGGGAGGGAGGCAAACGAAACCTTCTTTGTGGAGACTGTTCATTAACTGCAGCAGTGTTCCCCAAGGGCGATGCTTGTTCTGACTCGGGGATCTGCAGCGGGAGGAAGGAATGGTGCCATGTGCCTCCTGTGCTGGGTCACGAGGGGTAGAGTCCAGCAGTCACATGCTCACAGCAGGGGGCAGTGACAGGAACCAGAGCTGATGGCACCTATGTGTCAGTGCTGGCAACGTGCAAGAAGTGTTCTAAGCCCTTCGTGAATATTTTTTCATCCAGACCTCAACTCAACCCAATGAGGTAGTTACTATCTTATCCTCACCCTGAAAATGAGAAAACTAAAGCATAGAGAAACTCAGAGCTCGCCTGTGTCACACAGCTGGAGGGCAGTGGAGTCTGGATCAGAAACCAGAAGATCATCTCCTGGGATGGCTCATTTAGGAGTCAACTTGACTGGGCCACAGGGTGCCCAGATATCTGCTCAAACATTAGTCTGGGGGTGTCCTCAAGGGTGTTTCTGGATGAGATTAACATTTGCATTGTTAGACTGAGTAAAGCAGATGGCCCTGCCCCACGTCATGGGCCCCATCCAATCTGCTGGAGGCCTGAATGGGATAAAAGGCAGGGCAAGGGAGAATTTGCTCTCTCTGCCTAACGATTCTTTAGTTGGGACATCCATATTGTCTTGCACTTCAACTTGAACTTGCATCACGGCGTTTCCTGATTCTCAGGCCTAGGTCTTCAAGACTGAACACGTGACCAGCACTCCCCAATGTAAAGCTTGCAGATGGCAGCGGCGAGACTCCTCAGCCTCCAGAATCATGCGAGCCATTTCCTTATTTTGTATATGCACATGGTTACACATCACCTAACAACAGGGATACATTCTGAGAAATGCGCCTTTAGGTGATTTGGTCATTGTGTGACCATCACAGAGTGCACTTACACAAACCTAGATGGTGCAGCCTGCTACGCACCTAGGCTGTGTGGTAGAGCCTGCTGCTCAAGGTGTGTTCCTGGACTCAACACTGTAGGCAATTGTAACAAATGGTAAGTATTTTTGTATCTAAACATATCTAAAGATGGAAAAGGTGCAGTGAAAACACTGTGTAAAAGATAAAGAAAGGTATTCCTGTGTGGGGCACTTGCCATGAGGGGAGCTTGCAGGACTGGAAGTTGCTGGGGCAGTCAGCGAGTGAGTGTGAAGGTCTAGGACACGACTATTCACTGCTGTGGACTTCATAAACATTGTATACTTAGTCTACACTAATTTTATAAAAATATAAGTAATTGTGGTACAACCTTATGATGGCTACAATGTCACCAGGCAACAGGAATTCTTCAGCTCCATTATTATCTTATGGAACCACTGTTGTATGTGGGATTTGTTGTTGACTAAAACGTCATTATGAGACACATGACTCTGTGTGCGCGTGTGTATGCACACACCTATGTAAATACACTGAGACATATGTACATATACAATGTAAATATACTGATACTGATACCGACTGATACATCACATCTCCAGAATCTGCACTCTTGCCCCGACGTGGTAAATTTCCAGTAGGTAGCTGGCATCCGGTACATATTTATTTGCCCATTGATGGTGTGTCCGGTCAGTGGGAGTGGACATGACCAGTCCGCAGCATTGGACTTGACTTGAGACCACAAGGGCTCCTCTGTAGACAGATGCACTCTGCCTGTGTCCTGTCCTTGATACTTTGATGATGATTTCTTCTTTCTGTCTGTTCAGTGCTACCCTCTCTGTCATAGTAATGATAAGGGCAGCACAATGCAGGTGATAGAAATGGAGGAGCGGGAAGAGACTCTTATGCTGTCCAGTGACATTCCCCACGGAGGCAAGGGTCCCACCGTACACTATCGAGAACTGGGACTCCAGGATTGTAACAGGAGGTACAAGGTGCTTCCCGGTAGTGGGGACTTCAAATGTCACATCAGCATGGACAGAGCCCCACCCCGGTGGCAGCTCTTAGGTCCTCACAACAACCTGAATCACACAGACTGACTGGTCCACTCCCTTGCACCAGTTCCAAAGGGGAACATTTTTCACTGAGACTTAGTCCCTGGAAGCCTCTTCCTTTCTGTGTCCTAGCACCTCCCTACTATAATCCCAAAACTATCCATATCTCAGGACTTGATAGAGAGGATAGGGCATCATCAGATACTCTGCCCTGACCCTCGACCTGGAGATGTTTGCCTACCCCTCATCAGGGCAGGGCACCTAGGGACAGTCACCTGGGCTTGGCAAGACACCTGCACTTCTAGCCATGTCGAGCCACCTGCTGGTCATGAAACAACTGTAATTCTGGACCCCCATCTTAGCTGGGGAGACCCAGCAAGCCAATTCCACTTAAGGCTGCCCAACCAGGTCTGCTCTCATCTTGCCAAAAGAGATTGCTGTTCCCTGAAAATGAGGCTGTGAGGAGGATATTTATTGGAACAGATGTTTCTATGTCATCTCACAAAAGCTGCCAGCAGCTTCCTGGCATAATTCTTCACAAACACAAGTGTTCCTTTTTCATGAAAGCATAGAAAAACAGCTTGTAACTTTGCTTTACTTTGTGGATGTTCATGGTTGAAGCGTGTACACGAATTTGTGTCTGTAAAGTCAGTTACCTAGTGGTCAAATTGTGGATCTCAAAGGTGTTTGTTACTCCATGCACTCACTCTGAACAGGATGAAAGTTGCCTGCACTGGTAGAAGGCCAAATTTGGTGCCAAAGCCCTTGTGTAAATTACCATCAGTGCGTTTGTGAAAGCCGGGTTGTATCAGGATGCTGTATGGCAAAATGAAAAGAGTGCAAATTCTAATCCCAGCTCTCCCAGGCAAAAGCTTTATAATCTCAGAACAGTTATTTAACCTCACTGAGGCCTTGTTTCTGCATCTATGAAGGGGTCAAAGAGCTGGTAGCAAAGATAGTCTCTTCTTTATGTAACATGGTAAGTACTTTTAATAGTTTGATGTGAAACACAAAATAGTGTTTGTAAAAGTTATTTCATATACTATAAAACATGACACAACTGTCAGACATTATCATCGTTACCCTTTATTCTACAATCATGTATTATAACAAATGACAAATGACAAATGTCAGATATGATGCTGAGGACCCAAAGATAACAGGTCATTAGCTTGCATACTCAGTATGGAGGCATAAAAGTTAATGATTCACTGCAATGTGAAACTGTCTTAACAGATTCATGCACTAAGGCTACAAGGGGTAAGGGGACAGATTAAGGATTCCAGATGAGCTCTTCTGGAGCCGAGTCTTGAAGCAAACTTAAGTGTTCACCAGCCAGAGAATGGGTTTGGATGGGTGAATCTGTGCAACAGGAAAATAGCCTCACAGTAAAAGACTTGTCCATGACATGTGTGCAAATCTAGGGGTGCAAAGATAAAACGAGGTCTTTAAGGAGAAAAAGTGGCATAACAGACAGTCAATCCCACAATCATCCTGCACAACAAACCACCCCAAAGTGATTTGTTTCTCATTCAGAGGTTGCTCGGTTAGGTGGGGGTTAGGGGAAGTTTGGCTGATCTTGGCTGGCCTTGGCTGCTTGTGGCTTTGCCTGTGTGTTGGATTTTAAGTGGCAGCTGAAGGTCTAAGAACAGAGCTTTTGGAACTCTTATGTGGCCAGGAGACATAAATATATTTTTCAGAATTCTTAAGGAGAAAAATCTCTAGAGAAAGATCTAAACTTTCATTTAAAATTTCTGGAGGGCTACAGAAGAGTAAGAGAAGCCAAAATTAGACAAAAATTTACAAATATTAAACCGAGCTTCAAATAAATAAATTCATAGCTTGGAACTAGCCTCAGCATAAAAGCCTGCCAGATGATGTAGCAAATCCTCTTTGAAGTAAGATAGGACCATCAAATTATCTGTATAACTTTCATAAATAATGCCTAACATTCAACAGGAAATTTATCAGGCATGCCAGCCTGGTATACAAAGCCAAGCTCTACGAAACCAAAGAAACAAAGGCCAAGAGAAGAAACAAACATTAGAAACAGATCCATAGGATGTCCAGATAAAGATGTCATCTCATATGATCTTTAAAATTACTGAAATTTATGTGTTCAAGAATATAGATAAGATGGAGAATTTTATAAGAGAACCTAAATATATAAAAATAAAATAATTGAAAATGCAATAGGAATAGAAACTAAGAACTAAGTAGAAACTAAGAATCCTAAGTAGATAGGGTTTTAAGGAAAATAGAGCTTAAGGGAGGATCCATAGATGACATCATGAAAATGGATGAGTAAGAGCTTCCAGAAATGCACCCTTTCATAAAAAATAAATAAATAAATAAATAAACCGGCAAAAGTTGACAAAATCAAGTCTTTCAAACCTTTGGAAATTACTCAAAGGCTTTCTGCAAGCTTGGGAGTATTTAACCAAGAAAAGTGGTTGGATCTTGGTAAGAACAGTGAGCTTTGCTCACAGTGTAACTTGCTCTAGTCCCATTCTCTGCTCTTCAGCTCAAAAAAATAAAAACACTTATTCCCATTATCCAAGGGCATGTCACAAAGCTGGAGTGTTTTTCAAAGTATGGTTCTCAAAGAGTTGCCATTGTTTGACATGTCAGATCATTCCTCTAAATCTAAGCCAGCCCCCTACAAGGCTATCATGGAAGTCACTTCTCCCCAAGAGGTCACTTGTTGAAAACAATTACAGACAAGTGTTTTAACTTTGCAGCTGCCTGAGGCAATGAAAAACAGTTTAGGTAAACAACTAGAACTCCCAGATATCTATAGACCACTCCACTCAGCAACAGGAGAATACACAATTTCATTTAAAATAGCATCGAAAGTGCCCATGAAACATTCTCCAAGATAGACCAAATGTTAATTCATAAAACAAGTCTCCATAAATTAAAAATATTTTAAATCATACAAAGCATGTTCTCTGACCACAATATAATGAGCTTAGAAATCAATAAAAGAAAAAAATGGGGAGAGCTCAGAATGTTTGGAAATTGAACAACACACTCCTGAATAACTCATGAGTCAAAGAAGAACACGGTGTAAATCAGAAAGTACTTTCAGATCAGTCAAAATACAACATACCAAAGCTCAGGGGATGCAGCAAAAGCAAAAGAAGACTTATAGCTGTAAATACCTACATAAAAAAACAAAAATCTCAAATCAGTGATGTAGCCTTCCACCTTATGAAATGAGACAGAAAAGTAATTTGAACTCAGATCAAGAAAATCATAAAATTAGAGAAGATATAAAGAAAATAGAAAATAACAAAATAAAGAAAATCAATGAAATCAAACATTTCTTTTTGAAAAATTAACAAATTTAACAAACTTTTCCCTAGACTCACAAATTAGAAAAGAGAAGACTCAATTTACTAAAATAAAGAATAAAAGTAATCTGCATTGGAACAGAAGGAAAATGATCTCTAGGTGTAGATAATGTAATCTTATAAATAAGAAACCCTAGGGACCCACCAAAAGACTATTGAAGCTAGCATATGAGGTCAGCAAGATTACAAGATTAATACATAAAAATGAGTTGGATTCCTCTACTGCCATGAGTTGAATGTTTCCCCCAACAGTTTATGTGTTGGAAACTTAATCCTCATTGCAACAGAGTTAAGAGGGTGGGAAATCTGGTTATTGATGGTGGGTCCATTAAGAGGCAATTGGATCGTGAGGACTGTGCCCTCATGAATATATTAATCCATTCATGGAGTAATTGGTTAATGATTTATTGGGTTATCATATGGATGTGAATTGCTGCTTTATAAGGAGAATAATAGAGCACATTAATGAGCCCCCCTGCGATTCCTGCTGTGTGATCATCTGCATCACCACGTGACTCTGTAGAGAGTACCCAGCAAGAAGAAGGCCATTGTCACATGTGCCCTCCGGACCTTGGACGTCCTAGCTTCCAAAACTGTAAGAAATAAATGCTGGGGTTTTTTAATATAAATTACTCAGTTTTAGGTATTCTGTTATAAGGGACAGGAAATGGACTAATGCATATACGCTGTCAAAGAACAATCCAAAACTATAATTAAGGAAACAAATTTTCTATAGTATCAAAAACTAAAATACTTAGGAATATATATATAAGAAAAGTGGAAGACTTGTGCACTCAAAACTACAAAACGCTGTTAAAAGAAATTAAGACCTAAAAAATAGAAAATATCTTGTATTAATGATCAGAAAAGTTCATATCATTTAGAGACAATGCTCCCTGAATTGATTAACAGATTTAACACAATTTCTATAAAAATGCCAATTGTTTTTTCTCTTTTTTCTTTCTTTCTTTTCTTTTCTTTTTTCTTTTTTTTTTTTTTTTTTTACAAAAATTGAGCAAGCTGGACCTAAAATTCATATGGAATTGTAAGGAAACCAGAATAGCCAAAGCAATCTTGAAAAGGAAGAATAAAGTTTAAGGACTTACAATTTCCCATTTCAAAACCTCTTACAAAGCTGCAGGGATAAAGACAGTGTGTTACGGGCATG
This sequence comes from Cynocephalus volans, assembly GCF_027409185.1. Lineage (NCBI taxonomy): Eukaryota > Metazoa > Chordata > Mammalia > Dermoptera > Cynocephalidae > Cynocephalus > Cynocephalus volans. Next base: position 3,263,175 of record NC_084471.1, read on the forward strand.
AGGACAAACACGTTTATCTATGGAGTAAAATGCAGAGCTCAGAAATGAAATAAAGTGTGTATTTATGGCCAATTGATTTCCTACTAGGGTGTTTAAACCATTCACTAGAGAAAAAATAGTTTTTCGACAAATAACTTTAGGACAATTGGATATCCACAGGCAAAAGAACGAATTTGGGCCCTCCCTAAGCATATGCAAAGATTAACTCAAAATGGATCAAATTCTTAAATGTAAGACCTAAAACTATAAAATTCATCAAAGAAAACATGGTGTAAATCCTAATGACCTTGGACTGGACAATGGTTTCTTAGATATGACATCAAAAGCACAAACCAAAGACAGATAAATTGGACTTCATCAAAATTAAAAACTTTTATGCATCAAAGGACACTATCAAGAGAGTAAAGATTCAAGCCACAGAAAGAAAGAAAAGTCTTGCAAATTATACATCAGATAAGGCTTTAATATCCAGAATGCATAAAGAACAACAACATCGACAAAAAAGACAACTCAACTTAAAATTGGGCAAAGCACTTGAGTGAATCTTTCTCCAAAAATATATTCAAAAGGCCGGTAAGCACATGAAAATATGCTTCACATCATTAGACATTTGGGCAATGAGAATAATTAAAACCACAATGAGCTACCACTTCACACCCTCCCTCTAGGGTAGCTATGATCAATAAATGGGAAATCAGTGCTGGTAGGTACGTGGGGACATTGAAGCCCTCATACATTGCTGGTGGGAATGTAAATTGGTGCAGCCTCTGTGCAAAACATTTTTGCAGTCCCTCAAAAGGTAAAACATAGAGTTACCCTATGATGCAGCAATTTCAGTCCTAGGTGCATACCCAGGAGAACTGACAACAGGTGTTCCAACAAAAACTAGTACATGAACGTTCACAGCACCGTTATTCACAATAGCCAGTTGGTGAGAGCAACCCCAATGTCCATCAATAGAGGAATGAATGAACAAAAGTGGTACATCCACACGATGGAATATTACTCAGCCACCAAAAGGAATGAGGCACTGGTACATACCACAATATGGGTGAACCTTAGAAACATTATGTTAGAGCAAAAAAACCAGGTACAAAAGACCATACATTACGCATTTCTTTTTTTATATGAAACGTCCAGAATAGACAAATTCGTAGAGATAGGAAGTAGATTAGTGACTGCCAGTGGCTGCGAGTGGGGAAGGATTAGGGGGAGTGACTGCTAATGTGTATGGAGTTTATCTGGGGGTGATGAAAAGTGTTTTTGGATTGGATAGTGGTGTTGGTTGGACAACCTTGTGAATATACTAAAAACCACTGAATCATACACTTTAAAATGGTGAATTTTATGGTGTGTCCATTATATCTCAATTTTAAAAAAAGAAAGAATAAAAAGCAAAACAGTAGTGGTTGAGTTATTTTGTAGACATCAGAGAAATACACCTAGATGATGAATAAAAAAATCAACTCTACTAAATATTACACAAAGCGGTATATGAAGATCACAGTAAATTTTCATCAACAGTAAGTTGTATGAGTTTTAAAAATATCTCAGAATGACTTAGCTGGAACTGAAGTCAATATACTTTGTAAAATTGTCTTATGTGACTCAAAATGTTACTTGAATTGCGACAAAGACTAACGAATGTTAAAGAAGAACATCAAGAGTTTAAATAAAATGGTTTTGTTTAGAATGCTTAAAAGCAGTACTTTCAAGTTACTAGATATTTTATATGTCATCATAAATATGTCTGGATAACCAAATTAATAAATATTGCAGGTAAAGAAAAGAAGATAAGTACATGAGAAAATATTTGGACTGAAACAGCAAAGACAAAAGGATGAAAAGTATTTTATAAGGGCATAGAAGACTTGTAGGACATGACAAAAAAGAAATCCAGTGCTTGAGTAATTGCAGAATGAGACAAAGAGGAAAGAAAAAAAGAACAAAAGTATTATTTGTCTGTTCAAAATTGACCACAATAGCACCAAACACATGCACAGAGATGTAATCTAGGCAAACTTATAAAAACCAGAGACAGAGAGAAAAATCTCAAAAGTAGTCAGGGAAAATGATATACATTACCTTCAAGAGATAATTATGGGGCTGGCCAGTTAGTTCAGTTGGTTAGAGCACAGCAGTGTAACATCAAGGTACCTGCCAGCTGCCTGCCCCATCCACCCCCCAAAAAAAGAAAAGAAAAAAAAGACAAATCATAAGAAAGATGGCTCAACAAAATATCAGAATCCCAAAGACAGTGGTATATCATCCTCATGGTGCTGAAAAAGAAATAATTGCTTACCTAGAATTCTATATGCTAAACAAATATTCTTTAAAGGTGAGGGTAAAATGAATACATAACTAAACAATTACTGAAGTAATTAGAAACTAGTAAAACTTCCACTAGAAAGTACTACAGAAGTTGTTCAGGTAGAAAGTGACTCGCAGTGGAAGCACAGAAATGCAGGAAGAAAAAATATATAAATCATATATATGCAATTATATAGTATCTATATAATTGCAAGTACAATTATAATTATAATAATTGTAGGAAACAAAACATATAAAATTAAGATTTAAAGCAGTAATGACATAAAAGTAAGGAGGGAGATTAAAGTACTGTATAGTTTTTGTATTTGAGAAGTGTTAAATACAAATTGTCAAATCAAAGATACATGCAATAATCCATAGTATAAAAAAATACATAGTAAAAGGGCGCATATATAGTAAGTTAGAATGGAAATAAGGAATGATGAAAATACTGGAATAAACCAAAAGGAGTAAAAAAAGGAAAATAGAAGTAGAATCACAGACCAAGTGTAAAAATAGAAATATTAAGGAAGGAAATTCAAATCCAAAAATAAAAACATTTATATTGCATGTAAATTAACTAAATACACTAATAAAAATAAAAATATTTTTATACCAAAGAAGAAAGTACAACATTACTGCTTACAAGAGTCATGTCTTAAAAATAAAGATACAAAACTGATGCTAAAAGATGGAAAAAGATATACCATATAAACCATAAATATTACAAGAATATGTTAATTTTAATAATGACAAAGTTGTGTAGCTATCACGTGTCAAATGAACAAGACTGTAAAGCAGAAGGGATTTCTAGTTAAAATGAAACATTTCATAGCAATTAAAGGGTAATTCTTCTGGGACAATAAAATAATTGTAAATATACACTCACCTATGGACATGGCCTCCAGGTACATACAACCAAAACTAGAACTAAAAGCAGAAGTTGACAAAGAAACAATCATAATGGAGATCCTAACATATGTCACTTTATAACTAAAAGCAAAAGCAAACAAAATTATTAGTTATTGTGTAGGAGATTTTACCCATCTGATAACAAATTTAATGTAATAAATATATGTAGAATGCTGCACCCAACAAATGTAGACTATGCATCTTTTTATGTGTATACGGATCACTTACTAAAATTACCTATATGTTGAACCATAAAGTTCCAACAAATGTCTGAACTTATACATGGCATACAGTACAGTTGAGCTAGAAAGTAAAAAAAAAAAAATTAAAAAGAATAATCACAAGTAGGTAATTCCTAAATATCTAAAAACCAAGCAGCACATTTTTATATAATCAATGGATCAAAAAAAAAAAATTCACGAAGGAAATTAGGAAATATTTTATCAGATATGATGACATTTCAAGTAGTTGAGGAAAAGAATGGAAAATTAAACTGAAGAATGGAAAATTAAACTTTAATTTAATTAAAATTAAAATTAAAATTACAAAATGAAGATAAAATCAGAAATTAAAGAAAGACAAGCAAATTATTATAATGGAATAAATCAACAGCAAATGTTGGTTCTTTAGAAAAGAGTAACATATTAGAAAAAACCCTTGTCAAATACATAAGATTTAAAAAGAAAGAGAGAAAAGGCAGAATGTACAAATAATAAAAACACCATTGACTTAAACTGACTCAAAAAGAAAGAAAAATTTTTAATTTGAATGATCAGAGGCAGGGGCTATGAGTTAACGGACGCAGTTAGCTGCAGAGTCTGTAAAAGCGCGGAAACGGATTCTTCCTTGAAGCCTCCAGGAAGAAGCAGCTCTGATGACATCTCAACTTCAGAATTCTGACCTTCAGAACTATAAGATAATAAACTTGTGTTGTTTTAAATGACGAACTTCATGAAAATTTGTTATGGCCCCAGTAGGAAACTAATACAGAGACCAATATCTCAAATGAATATGAATGCAAAAATTCCCATAGTAAATGTGAGAAAACGAAACCCATGATATTTAAAAGTAGACAATACATTACAGTCAAGTTGAGTTTATTGCAAGAATGCAAAATGTGAAGTAATGCAAAGGTAACATTTGAAAATCAGTCGTTGTAAATCATCATAACAACCAAATAAAGAAGAGAAGTTGTGGCTGGTTAGCTCACTTGGGAGAGCATGGTGCTGGTAACACCAAGGTCAATAGATACATAAAAAGCATTTGATAAAATTCAACACCCATTCATGGTTAAAAAAAAAAAAGTACTCTTAACAAACTTGGCATAGAAGGGAACTTCTTTAATCTAATAAAAAGCATCTACAAAATAACCACAGTATACATCATAGTTAATGGCAAAACATTAATGGCATTTTATCTAATTTTGGAAACAAGACAAGCTACCACCACTTCTATGCAGAAATGAACAGGAAGTTCTAGCTAATGCAATAAGGCAAGAAAAAGAAACTACAGTTGTAAGATTGGGTAAAAGTAATGAAATTGTTATTATTCTCTAAAGATATAATTGCATATGTAGAAAATTCTAAGGTGTCTACAGACCAACCAGGACAATTCATAAAAAAATTAACAAGGTCACTGAATATAGGTCAATACGCAAAGTTCAATTTTATTTCTATATAGCAAAAACAATTAAATATAAAATAAAATTCAATAAGACACCATTAACATGATTTGAAAAATGTAAATTCCTAAGAATAACAATATGCATGCAAAATTCTCTACACAGAAAGCTATAAAATATTATTTGGAGAAATGAAGCAAGCAAAATTAATGGATTGAAATACATAATAGTTAGGTATAAATTTTTTTCAAATTGATCTATAGATTTAATGTGATCCTAAAGAAAGTGTTAGCCATTATTATTGTTTTTTGAAAATTTACAGACCGATTCTAAAATTTCTGTGAATGTGCAAAGAGCCAAGAATAGTTAAGACAAGCTCAAGGAAGAATGCAGTTTGAGGAATCACACTACCAGAAATCAAGATTTATTGCAAAGCCATGGTGATGAAGACTGTGTTGAAATGCAAGGACAGACAAGGATACCAGTGGAAGAGAACAGAGTCCAGAAACAGACACACATGATTTATGACAATGGTGTTCCAGAGCAGAGGAAATGATGTCTTTTCAATAAATGTTGCTGGGTCGATTGGATTTGCTTATGGAAAAAAATAAATCTTGTCCTCTTCACATCACATACAAATTCACTTCCACGTTAATGAAAATCTCGATGTGAAAGGAGGACAATTTAGGAGAACATCTTAGTGATCTTCAGTTGGCAAAGATTTCTTAAACAAGATACAAAATACACTAACCATACAGGAGAAGACTGATAAATTTCTACATTAAAATTAGGAACTTGTGTTCATCAGAAGACACCAAAAAGAGGAAATTCACAAACTCCTGAATGAGAGAATATATTTACAATACACATAACAAAGAAATCCAAAATCAATGAGGAAAAAATGGACAAAAATACTCAATAAAAATATTGGCAGGAGATCAGAACAGGCACTGTATAGAAGATGTCCTAAAGGCCACGAAGGTGAGAAACAGTGCACACCCTCAATAGTAACCAAGAATATGAAAATTAAAATCACAGGGAGATACCATTACATACCCTGGAAGGATAAAATTAAAAAGTCTGACAACATAAAGTGCTGGCAGGAATATGGAGTAATTGGAGCACTCAAATTCTACAGGCAAGAGTGTCAGTTTCTACAGCTAGTTTGGAAAACTGTGGGACAGGTTTGTATTACTATGTTTTGGGTTGCTGTAACAGAACTGCCTGTGACTGGGTAATTTATAAAGAACTGAGGCTTATTTGGCTCATGATTCTGGGACAGCTGCATCTGGCCCGAGCCTCAGGCTGCTTCTACTCATGGTGGAAAGTGGCAGGAGCCAGGGGTACAAGCAGATCACATGGTGAGAGGAAGCAAGAGAGAGAGAGAGGAGGTGCCAGGGTCTTTTTAAACAACCAGCTCTGGAAGGAATTAATAGAGTAAGAACTCACTCATTAATCGCCCCCCCCCCCCCAGGGAGAGCATTAATCCATTCATGAGGAATCCACCTCTGTGACTCAATCAGTTTCCAACACCACCACATTGGGGATCAGATTTCCACATGAGTTTTGGTGGGGCCAGCACATCCAAACTCCATCATTCTGCCCCTGGCCCCCCAAAACTCATGTCCCTCTCACATACAAAATACAATCATTCCATCCCATTAGTCCCAAAAGTCTTAGCTTGTTCCAGCACCAACTTAAAAGTCTGTGAACCTGTAAAAGTCAAAACCAAATTTATCTACTTCCAAGATACAATGGTGGAACAGACATTGGGTACACATTCCCATTCCCAAGGGGAGCAATAGGTGAGAAGAAAGGAGAAACAAGCCCCAAACAAGTCTGAAATCCAGCAAGGCAGACATTATGTCTTAAAGCACCAAAATAATCTTCTTTGACTCCAAATCCTGCATCCTGGGCATAATTGGGCATCTGGGACCCCAAAGCTTCAGAAAGCCTCATTCCCACAGCTCTGCCAGGCTTAGCTCTGCCTGCAGCTTTTCCAGGCCTGCATTGCATGTTACCACTGGCCCTACAGTTCGGGGGTCCTGGCAGCAGCCCCACTGACTTGGCTCTACTAGACATTTCTCTGGTGGGGGCTTTTTGTGGGGACTCTGACCCCACTTTTCTGCTCAGCATTACTCTAGTAAATGACCTCTGCAGTGGCTCTGCCCCATGGCAGGTGTCTGCCTGGGCCCCCAGGCTTTTCCATACATACTCTGGAATCTGGGTGGAGGCTGCCACACCTCCACTGCTCTCACATCCTGCTGCCCTGCAAACTCAACACAACATGGATGCCACAGGGGTTTCAAGCTTCTGCTTTCCAGAGCTGATGCTTGAACTACAGTTGGGGCTGTTCCAGCCAGAGCAGCTGTGATGCAGGGAGCTGGTTCCCGAGGGCAGCTGCACCCCAGGTCTGTCCTCGGGAACAATTCAGTCCTTCTAGGCCTCAGGGTCTGTGATGGGTGGGGCACCCTTCCAGACTTCTCAAATGCCTTTTCTGCCATGGTCTTGGCAATTAGCATCTGGCTGCCTCATCACGAAGCTAATGTCTTTAGCAAACAGTTTATCTGCTTCACTCTTGCATTTTTCTCCTGCTCTCTGCTTCTCTACTTCATGGCCAGGCTGCAAATTTTCCAAATCTTTACATTCTGCTTCCCTTCTAAATTCTGGCTTTACATCATGCCTTTGCTGCCATAACTCAGCATAGGCTATTGCAAGTAGCCATGCAGCTTCCTTAATGCTTTGCTGCTTAGAAATTTCTTCAGCCAAATTCTCCAGTTCACAACTCTTAAGTCTCACCTTCCACAAAGTCCAAGGGCATGGACATAATGCAGCCAAATTCCTTGCTATGGTGTAGGAAGTGTTATCTTTTGTCCAGTTCCCAGTAAGTTCCTCATTTCTATCTGAGACCTCATCATCCACATGGTCTTTACTATCCACATTTTTATCAGCATTCTGGTCACAACCATTTAACCAATCTCTAAAATTTTCCAAACTTTCCCTCATCTTTTTGTTTTCTTCTAAGTCCTCCAAACTCCTCCAACATTTGCCTAACATTTGCACCCACATTTTCAAGTATCTGTATAGCAACACCCCACTCCTCAGTACCAATTTTCTGTATTAGTCTGTTTTGTGTTGCTATGACAGAAATACCTGAAACTGGGTAATTTATAAAGAACAGAGGCTTATTTGGCTCACAATTCTGGGACAGCTGCTTCTGGCATGGACCTCAGGCTGCTTCTACTCATGGCGGAAAAGTGGCAGGCAGCTGGCTGGTGCAAGCAGATCACATGGTGAAAGGAAGCAAGAGAGAGAGAGAAAGGAGGTGCCAGGGTCCTATAAACAACCAGCTCTCATGGGAACTAATAGAGTGAGAACTCACTTACTACTCCCCCATCCCCTGGGGAGAGTATTAATCCATTCATGAGGGATCCACCTCCATGACTCAATCAGTTTCCAACACTGCCACATTGGGGATCAGACTTCCACCTGAGTTTTGGTGGGGACAACACATCCAAACTCCATCAGCATCTACTAAGGATAAACATACACAGAAAATGGGATCCAGCAACTTTACTTTTAGGTTCATGCCCAGCAAAGCTGCATACACAGACGCACTAAAGACATGTGTAGACTAATCACCCAGCATCTTGCATGACAGCCCCTAGCTGCACACGGCCCTGCACCTGTCACCAGTAAGATGCTTAACAAATTGTCATAGAGTTATACTGCGGAGTACTCTACAGTGACACAAAATGGGTAGAGCACTAATATGCAAAGCCATGTGGATGAGTCCCAGAAACAACATACTGGGTGAAAGAAGCAGAACAAAATATATACTCCACAACTCAATTTCTATGAAATTCAAAACAGACAAAACTAACAGAGGGGCCAATAGTCAGAAGATGCTTCACTTTGCAAAGAAGAATGTGGTCATGACTGAGGAAGAGCACAGGGGTATTTGGAGTCCTGGAGACTTGACCATCTTGATTAGGGTGGTGAGGCACAGGCGTGTTTGCTTTGTGAAAATTCACTGGGCTCCACACACAGCACACTTATGATGTGTGCACTTTCCTATTTGTGTATTTAATTAAAGATTATTTAAGATTTTTAAAAGAAGAATAAAGGAGAAACTCGGGGTAAGGGCAAATTTCCTTGTTTCATGTGGGTGTATTACATCTGAGATACCTGGGAGCACCCTCGTGGCCATGTCCAGCTGGCTGCTGGGTTTGTGACTGTGGAGTCAGGACAGAGCGTCAGGCTGTAGATAGAAATTTGGACATTTCCAGCTTATCTTAGTAATTGGAGCCACCTGTAGATGAGATCTACCAATATCACGCCTAGAGTACATTGAGAAAGATACACAACTTTGAATTCTACATTAGTATCAGACACGGTTCTCCAGAGAAACAGACCCAGAAAGATACTTTGTGTGTGTGTGTGTGTGTGTGTGTGTGTGTGTGTTATATAATAAAATAAAAATAAAATAAATAAATACAGATTTAATAGAAACACAAAACAAATATAAGAGATTTACTGCAAAGAATTGGCTCACACGGTTGTGGGATCTGGCAAGTGTGACATGCACAGGGTAGACGGCAGACCGGACCTTCTGGGCAGAGTTGCACTGCAGTCTTGAGGCATAATTTCTTCTTGCTCAGGGAAACCTCATGATGCTCGTAAGGCCTTCACCTGATTGGATGAGGCCCTGACATTGTAGAGGGTCATCACCTTTAGTCGATGTCAGTTGGTGGCTGGTGCTAACCACATCTACAAAATACCTTCACAGTGACACCTAGATTCATATTTAATTGAATAACGGGGCAACTTAGCCAAGTTAACACATGAAACTGACCACCACAAGCCCTTCTGGTCATCAGCTCACAGGGCATCTTCCCCAAGAGACTTCTCTGAATAGTTGCTATCCTTTCTGAACTCACACTGGTCATTCTATCAGCACCCAGTTTATTTTATTTAAAGTAATTATGACCAACTAAAATCGTGTGTGTGTGTGTGTGTGTGTGTTGCTATTCTACCTGGCCTGTCTTGTTTACTACTATGTCTCCACCACGAGGGCAGCGGGTATGACCTATAATACGTTCCCCTAAACAGGCAAGCCCAGTGACCATCAAGGTTTAAGAGGACTCTGGAGAAAGTTCCCTTCCTACCAGAGCTCCACGTCTCCTATCACTGGAACCACATCAATGTGTCGCATGTTCTGGGGAGGCCTCTGACATGAGGGGACAGCAGCTCTTCAGGGCACTGTGGTGTGTGACTGGCCGGCCCAGGTTCTTCCTACCAGCTGACCGCTTGGAGCATCCCCTCTGTGTATCGAGTTTTCTAACTCCAGCATCCTGTGCTGGGTAGAGTCACTGCACAAATCAGAGATCTGGAGACAGATCCCACCAACTGCTACTCTTAGCTTTAATTGCAAATTTGGAAATTAAATAAAAAGCATCCACCATATTTTGCTTATCCAATCATGACTGTTTTGAAGAATTAGCTATGCATTAGTCTCTGCTCTGCGTCTTTCTCTCCATCAGTCATTTTCAAAAATGAAATTAGGGAAACAATGAGAGAATGAGGAGCTGATCACAACTGTCTGACACCTGCCTCCAACACTGCATTAGAAGCCCGAGAGAGCTCCCAGGCAGGCACGCCGGGGACAGCGGAGGAGGGCAGCTGGGTGCCGCTCTTCAGTGAGCCGGTGGCTGACAGTTAGTGCCCGGGCAGGTGGCTGAGTGGCAGGAGCCACAGTAGCAAGGCCTCCCCAGGAGAGCAGGGGAAGGCAGCGTCCAGGACAGGAGTGGCCTCCTGGGAGCCTTGCCACAAACAGGACTCGGAAGACCGCATCGAACCTTCCACTGCTGCCCCCCACCCCCTACCTACCTACCTTCCTACCTATGTACCTGACCAGCAAGCCAAACAGCACAGAACAGGCTCCACGTTGGGTTGGCACTGTTGCTTTGGAACATCTATGTTCCATGAGCAGAAACCCCACTTATCCTGCACCCCTGGCCGGGGCTGCTCACATCCTAAGGGTGACTGAGGGCTGGGCCAGAAAGGCTCTGGATGCACTTAGGCAGGTGCACCCAAACACACACCGTGCTCCATAAATACATACAATTATCATGGGTCAGTTAAAAAAAATAAAAAGAAAAAATCTCAGAGACAGGAGTAGATTACAGGCTACCAGAAACTGAGGAGAGGAAAACTGAGAAATTATTGCTTAATGGGCACAGAGTTTACATTTAGGATGACAAAAAAGTTCTGGAAATAGATAGAGGTGGTCACACAGCACTGTGAGTGTAATTAATTCCACAGAATTGTATGTTTAAAAACAGTCAAAATGACTAATCTCATATATATTTTAACACAGTAGTGAAAAAACGTGGGCAACCGCATTACTCCTCCTGGGCAAAGCCTTCAGGGCTGTTTGTGGGGGTGTGTGGCACATGCCACCCTATGCAGAAGATGGGGTGCAGGCATGCATGACAGGGCGGCATCCTTCGTGCAGGGGGTGCTCAGGCACTACGCTGTGATGACCAGTCAGGGCGTGACATGCTCTGTGTAGTGCTGGGAGGTGGCTTTGCAAGGGGAGTGGCCTTTGAGCTGTCAGAGAAAAACAGCCCCATATGCTTGTGAAAGGAGGTGAGACAGACTTTACACAGACTACCACAGTGGCGGGGAGACTCCGGTGTGAACTGAGCTCAGCTCCCGGGAAGACAAAGGTGACGGGCTTTGAAAGAGACAAAGAGGGGAGCAAAAGGGGCCCTGGCAACCTGAGAAAGGGGAAACACAGAAGGGACTGGGAACTATGGGGAGATACAAAATCACAAAAGGGCCTGCTATGGCCCGAATGTTTGTGTCCCCCAAAATTCAAGTAAGTCGTTAGAGCTATTTCAATTTATGTAAAGGTTTCTAAATTCTGCCATGGGATTTAATTCTGCTGAGGACCCAGGGCTGGGCCCTTCTCTCATGTGACTTACTGAAAACAAACTAGCACCCACCAACCCCACAGCGGTCTTAGATTCAACCCTAAGAACATTGAAACTGAAATGCTGAAACCTAATGCCCAATGTACATGCATTAGGGGGTGGGCCATTGGGGACGTGGTGAGGGGCTGTGTTCAGGGAAACGTCATGATGCTCCTAAGACCTTCACCTGATTGGAAGGTGGCGTCCCCCTGGTGGGGGGAGCCTCATGCATGGAATTTGTGCCTTTACAAAAGAGGCCCCAGGGAGCCCCTTCACCCTTCCACCATGAGAGGAGCTGGCAAGAAGCTGCCATCTACAAACCAGGCACCAAGTTTACCAGTGCCTTGATCTTGGACTTCCCAGCCTTCGGAACCATGAGAAATAAATTTCTGTTCTTTGTAATGCACCCACTTAATGGTATTTTTGTCACAGAAGCCTGAATGGACTAAGAGAGGGGTAGGTGGACAACTAGTGAGTGTGGCTTGGCAGTGTGGATTGGGACAACACACATTTGTGGGTTTGGCAGCATTGCATTTTCTTGAATGAGGACATGGCACAAGGCCAGGGGACCTGCAGGGACACAGCCTAATGCAGACAGAAGTTGTCCTTTGTGCTGCGCGGGACTCACAGAGCCATACGAGGTCACAGCAACAGGGGTTGAGGCCTGCAAGGGCTGTGTCAGGGATGGGCAGGCCCTGGACCAGCAGGGACTGTGAGGGGGAAAGGGGTCTCCGAGGACAGACCCATGAACTCGGGGACTGACTACTGGAATGCAGGGATAAAGCTGGGACCACCACAGGGCTTATGGATGCTAGTTCGTTCTGAATAAGAAACATTATGGAGAGGCTAAGCCTGGGAAGTTGGTGCCACAGTAGAATTAGATGTCGTGGCAGGATTTCAGAAACCTTTATGCAAATTGGAACAGCTCCATTGCTAGCTGCAGCTGGTGAGACGGCAAACTGTCATATATCTGCTTGCTGGGCATCTGCTGTGGGCCCGGGATTGCTCTGGTGTTCTCTCCCACAGCAAATGTGAAAGGGAGAAATGACTGTTACCATTTATAGAGCAGCGCTACCCAAAGGAACTTTCTACAAAGACAAAAATGTTCTATAATCTCCAGCACCCAGTAAGGTAGATGCTAGTAACAATATTAAATTTTACCGGAGCCCCCCGGCCTCTAAGAAAACAGCAAAGGTTGAAAATGCCGTCCCCTGCCCCCCACCTTGTGATCTGGAAAACAGCTTCTGAAGGAAGCCTCCTCCCCATATGACTCAAGGGCGCCCCTTTGCTTACCTGGGGCAAGGCCAGACACACCGGCACACTCCTCCTCTGCCTTATAAGAGATTAGCTCAGCTGCTTGTCCCCACTGACTGCCTGGAGCAAAGCGCTCATTAACCACACTCTGGCTGAGACTTTCCCCTTCTCCGGGCCCCTGCACGCTGGCCCACCCTCCGACCAGCCGGCACACAGACGCTTCATCTTGCTCTTCCTAGCTTTGTTTTTCTCTATAAAAGAAAAACCCTTTTGCCCAACGCTTGCTACACCTGCGGGCCTTGTGGTCAGAGCGGCCTCACTGCTGAGACCGCGTTTCTCCCCTATTGCCACAGTCCCCCACCTGCCTCCCCTACTCCCGGCAATCATCCTTATGAATAAAGCAACTCCTCACCAATGTACGGGAGGAAAGTTAAATTTTCCTCTACCCTTCATAATTCTTACTTGGGACAAACCCCTATAACAAAAGACTGAGTAAGAAGAGAAAACAGAGAAGTTTATTAACATGTATTCCTCATGTACACATGGGAGCTATTCAGAGAAATGAGTCAATCTCTAAGAGGTGGCTCAGAGTTCATGTTTAAATACCATCTTCAACTAAAACAAAGAAAGAAGGATGTGGAGGAGCCATTTATAGGAAGGTGACCAGGAAAATTATGCAAACAAGGGTAAGGTTTGATATGCAGATTGAAGTCAGTGCCATTGATAATGCTGGACTGAGCAGGGCTGAAGCCATGTTGGGACCTAAAACTGCAGGGGCTGTTGGCAAATGTTATAAGGACAGAGTTATTTTTTTTTTCTTGGCATGCCCTCTTTTCCCATGGTTATTTGATATTTCGAACACTGGTTATGGGGCAAGAGGACACTACTTACATGAATGGAAAGTTGTTTTGCAGCCAGCCTGGAGCTGCAGACTTGAAGACCTGCATGTACCACCCAGACTCTGGGAAACCAAGAAAGAAATGGGTAAACTGTGCTGATCCCACCCTCCAGCAGGACCCTGAGATAGCAGCAAGGGCAGGAGCAGAAGCCAGATAGAGCCTTGGCGAGACTTTGCCCCTGAGAACTTGTGTGAAGCCCTCACTGCTCATGTGCCCCTCTCTCCTGCTTTTCATTGTCCCACATTCCATTCCATTGGCCCCCTTTTTAAAAATCCCTCAGTGAATCTGAGTCTTTGAGATGGCTTTAGTCTTGAGACAGGAGGTGCTTGGTTTCTCTGGGCTCAGGTTTCAGGACCCAACTCTGGGTCACAAGCCACTCCCTGAGGTCTCAGTCCCCTCCTCTGGGCCCCACTCTAGAGGAAAGTCACTGTGCCACTTAGACCTATTTTCAGCACCAACAGGAGGAAAATGAGACCACAGGGGCTGGCTTAGGCAAACCCAGTGGCTGAGCATGCTCAGTAGAGAAGAGTTATATAACCCAGGTAGTTGAATGACCTTCCACTTGGGGTGCAAAAGAGCACAGAATGTTACTGAATATGTCTGGTGCCTGTGATAGGATTTGACCAATGAGCATGCTCCAAGAAGAGACCAACTGAGCATGTGCAAGACTATGTTACATAACAGGGACCCACCACCCCCCTTATTGAATCTTCACTAGATAGAGAAACTATAAAAGCCAAATCCCAGCAGAAGGCAAGGGCTGCTGCTCACCCTCCTGGAGGCAGCCTTCGCTCTGTCTGTGGAGTGTGCATTTATTTCTCTTTGTATCAAGCTTACTTTCAGCCAGCAGCTGCTCACTCTCTTGGGCCAGCCTGCACCCTGTACTAGACTTTAAGTGTGCATTTCTTAACTTTTGTGTAAAGCTTGGTGTGGGCCTTGCTCAGTCTCTGGAGCTAGGCTGCACTTTCTCTGTGAAATCTGTATCTCTTATTCATTATATTAAACCTGTTCTTCTCACTTTACTGTGACTCTGCTCTTGAATTCTTTCCTGTGGTGGAGTCAAGAAACTGGTAAGAGGACGGGGGTGGGTTGAGGCTGACTATCGGCCCCCCAGACCTTTCTTCCAGCATCAGTCTGGCCACTCTCCTTGAGGTTTACCAGAGACGTGGGTTATTCTAACATCTCTCCTCAGGTCACTGGAACTCCTGAATAAAAGCTGACTTTCCATTCTCCCCAACATTTGACTTTTGACTTTTGACCTTTGACAGGGGCAGGCAGTCGGACCTGTGTGCCTGGTAACAATAGGAGTCTCTAGTGATTTAAATTCATCTTTCCCTTCCTGATGCAGAGAGGGAGATACCCTTACAAACAGAGATTTCCTCAGCAGATGTAAACCTCCCTTACGTAAAGGTAATTCCTACTACATTTTCAGAGCTTCTCCTGTGTCTGCAGTTTCTCAGAATAATCCTTATGCCAAAGAGGCATATTCCAGTCTCCTACACTAAGACTGGATTTATTTTCTAATTTGACGTCTGCCACAGGTGGCTATGGAACACTTAAAATGTGGCTAACGATACTGCAGAACTCCACTTTATTTTATTAAAACTAATTTAACTTAAATAGTCACATGTGGCTATTGGCTCCTCTATGGGAGACCACACGTTTAGGGTAGGAAGGAGAAGAAGTTGCCAGATGCAGGCTTCCCGCTGAGCTGAGATAGGGCTGGGATGCACCGTGGGCCTGTCCCACATGGAGCCTGAATTAGTTGCTCTCACACGCTGCTTTGCTTGGATGAACTCTGTTACTGAGACTCTTAAGACCAGAGAGGAACGGAGAACTGGTCATCCGAACCCCTCTGTTACTGCTCTGCTCCTTCAACGGCCTTCTCAGGGGTACAGGAATCCCTCTGCAGTGGCCACAATGGACTGGTGGGTCCGGTCCTGGATTCTTTTGCTCTTTCCGTACTCTATTGTATGTGTCTAAACCCTACCACTGAGCTCTTAATCTTTGTCCCACAGAGAAATGCAGATTTTTTTAATCTTTTGGCGAATGGTTTGAGATAAGTACAATACGTCTCAAATGCATTAGCAGAACAAAGCCCTGTATTTCAATGGGTCCTTTCACTGAGAGCTGGAAGACATCACCTGCTGTCTAGCTCTGAAGCCACTGGGCTGGGTGAGAGCTGGTAACCATCCTCTGCCATGAGGTGCAACTTAATGGGATTCACATATTAAACTCAAGGTCGCACTGTGGACACACTGAGAGAAGATGCAACTGTCACGCTGCCCTCAGTTTAGGACTTTTCACTCAGGGGAAGAGAAACATTGTCCTGGGGCTGGGGGATCAGATTCTCGCTCTGGCTTCAGCCGGTCTCCAGTGGATCCTTATGCAAATTCCTTAACTTCTTTGAGTCCAGTTTTCTTACTCATATGATTAGAGCAAAACAGATCTCTCATGCCTACTTCTTGAATTCAATAAGTAGGCAAATAGGATAAAACACATTGCGATACTTTGAACATTAAGAGAATGAAAGGTTGTCTTCGGTGCAGTTCCCAGAAGCAGAGCCCTGCATGTCTCCTTCCAGTGATTTGTTGAGGGACAGCGTTGCTCTTGAGGGGCCTCAGCGAAGCACGGTGGGGTCCCACAGATAAGTGCTGCAGGTCATCCCACCCTGAAGCCAGGGGCCTGGCATTTTGTCCCCCGTGTCCTCCAGGCTTTAGCCGAGGTCAGCCTGATGGGGTAGGGAACCAAAGGTGAGGCCACTCCTGTTCTTTTGGAAAGGTGATTTCCCAGAGAAGGGGACGTTTGCGAGCTGATGTTACCCAGTCAGGGCACCACCGCCAGCACTGTGACAGCCAGTTTTCATCATTTTGGGTGGTATTGTCGTAGAGTTATCACATGCCTTTCACTTGCGAGGAAGTGAACTAACATCTCTGCCTCATGGTCAGCCCCTGCAACAGTGCCTATCGCCTAGCTGGTATCCAATAATAAATAATGGATAATTGGATGGATCACTGGTTGGAAGAAAGAAGGAAGGACAGGCGGGTGGATGGGTGGATACCTGCGCACATGCATACACCGGGGCATTAGGGAGGCATGTTAAATCTCCTCCTTCCCCTGTGATTCTCCCAGCAGTGCCGTGGGTAGGCCTAGAGAGATTAAGTTGCTTTTTTGAGTTTAAAGGGCTGGTGGAGATAAGCTCTTCCAATACACAGAGCGGAGACTCAATAGCTGTCCAATTACCTACTTAAAGCCATAACTGAAGAGTGTGTTCTATTCAATAGTGCACACTACATCTATTAGGATTGCCAGATTAGCAAATAAAAATAAAATATTTGGGACCTACTTATGCTAAAAATTTATTTGTCGCTTATCTGAAATTCAAACGTAACTGGGTATCCTGTACTTTATCTGGCAACCCTACTTTTATAAGACACATAAGAAACATTCAATAAATATGAATTGACATGGGCCTGCGAGGTGCCTTTCTCTTCTATTACCTATTTAAACAATCACCTGGAATGATGACTTTTATAATACCAGGACTGAGTGCAGGGGACAGCTTTGCAAAGAGGCGCTGGTGGTTTGACTTGTGGCACTGACATCTGAGGGCCCCGTGCCCATGTGAATTCTCTACATTTTCATGAATTCTCTCCCAGGCAGGCATAACTTTAGGAGAAAAAGAGGCCAGCATCTCAAGGTGGCTCCAACCTAACCTCAGGGATTGTAGCTGATAGACAGGTTCATCACGACCTTAGTCTTTAGAACCTGCTGCTGAAACCATGTTTCTTTCAAGAAGAATGACAAAAGCAGGTATGATCTTGCAACCAATGCAAAGCCCTAATAAACATGTTCTAAAGGCGGTCAAAGTCAGACTACTTCATTCTTTACAGTAAGTGAGATCCCTTTCAAATGTACCATACTAGTTAAAACACCCAAACATCTTCCCAGTGTGACTTTGTTCATGAACAAACTCGTGTCTGCCTTTGGCCACAAGCTCTATGTTACCTACTGCGCATGGTCAGGATACACTGGATATTGGATAGAGGAAATGTCCAGCTCTCAGGAAATTCAATTTTATTAAATGTAGCAAATATCCATTGAGTGCCTGTAACTGCCTGACATTTTGGCACACCGCTGCTCTTCAGGATTATTTTTCATACTAGAGTATTCATTAGTCAAGAGACAAGACTTCTAGTGGGAACTGTGGTCAAGCCACGGGACGTGTATTGAGCTCTTTTTCTACGTTAGTTTTTATCATCAGGAATGATGGAGAGGGAGTGATCAGAGCCACAAGCGGCCACCATCCCTTGACTGAAAGAAGGCTCAAGAACACACCAGGAAGGGCTGGGGCAGCAGAGGAGGCCAGGCAGAAGGAGGGGGAGGCAGGAGAGAGTCACTCTGTGGAGCAGATCTGGAGTCCAGCCTGGAAGTGCCCTGGAGCCCCCAGAAAGCAGGGACCGCACTTTGTACATGACTCTCTGACCCTTGGTCCTGGCCTGAGCTAAAGGTGAGCAGACGACGGATAAGAATAGGTGGATCTCAGCAGGTGCATGAGTAGGGGGAGGTTGCATCGCAGTAGGCAACGACTATACAACCAACAGCCCAGGAAAAGGTGGCTTTGGGGACCAACATTTACTGAATACGTCCCACATGTCAGTGAACTCAGAATAATATCGTGTGTGTTACTTTGCTGTGGCTGCTGTAACAAAGTGCCACACTTAGGTGGCCTGAACAATAGTAATTTATTGTCCATTGTTCTGAAGGCCAGAAGTCTGACATGAAGGTGTCAGCAGGGCTGGTTCCTTCTGAGGTTGTGAGGGACAATGTATTTCATGTCTCTTTCCCAGTTTCTTGTGGTTGTTGGTGATCTTTGGTGTCCCATGGCTTGTAGATGTGTCACGCGATCTCTGGTCCCATCGTCCCACAGCATTCTCCCTGTGTGTGCATGTCTCTGTGTCCAAATTCCCCTTTTTTATAAAGATGCCAGTCATATCGGACTAGGCTCCAACTTACTCCAGTGTGACCTCACCTTAATGTAACTAATTACATCTGCAATGAACTTATTTCTCTCAAAGATGTTATGTTTTGAGGACCTGGGGATTATAACATCAACATATAAGTTTTGGGGGAACACAACTTAACCCATACCTGTGTGTGTTTGTGCACGCATGTGCGTGTGTGTGTGTGCGTGCACGCATGTGCATGCACGTGTGTGTGTGTGTGTGTGTGTGTTTACTTGTGGCGTCTCTTCCTCCAGAGCTGGCACCACTCTCCAACAGTTTACAGATGCCGATTCAGTTCATCGTCAGAGCAAACCTACATGAGAGATGGCAGCACTGTCCTCTTGTTATGGCTGAGGAAATTGGGGTGCAGGCAGGCTAAGTAACTTACCCGTGTCACAGACAGTAAACAACGTACTCAGAATTTCTCACGTTACTGTGGAGGAGAAGGGAGGCAAGCTTGCCAGGCAGTCACCAGCTGAGTGAGGGGCACGGGGCTCCTGCAGGCATGGGTTGCAGGATGGATGCCCATGCTAGGAATCTCATGCAGGTCAGAGCCAGGCCTCAGCAGATCTGCACACAGTGAAACTGAGTCAGGGCCTCTCCTTTGCGTTGTCCTGGCCAAGACCACAGGCTGAGATGGTGACAGCTGTGAACACCCTGTTAGATAAAAACTTACTCAGTGGTACTTGTTAAAGCGCAGTGAGAAAGACTTTGTTCAGGACCATCATGGTAGGTATAGACCGCTGCAGTGGGGTCTTGCAGGGGAGGAGTGGGGCTGGGCTCAATTCTGCATCCAGCATGGGCAAGTGGGAACTGATAGCCAAGGAGCATGTGGAGGGCAGTGGATGGAAAATTGCTAAGAACAGACATCAAGGTGAGGGGATTTCTACTAGCCTGATTCTTGTGAAGATAGGCCAGGGTGATCAGACGTCACCTGGGGGATGGTGTAGGATGAGGACCCCAGTCAGCGTGATCAGATAACAAGGGTAAGAGGGTGATCAAATACTGAGGGGGGTTCTGGCTAAAGTGACTCAGCAGGATTCTTGCTAAAACCCAGATTTCGCAAAGAAGTGCACAGATGGGCTGGGAGAAGGTTCAGGAGCTCGACTTTGGTCAAGCAGAGACTCTTTGTCACCTCCAGCAGGTGGGGTGTCAAGAACTGAGGGGACACCAGGGAATAACAGAGTGAGAATCCTCAGGCACGAGTTGCTGTGGGAGCAGGAAACATTCCTTAGTTCATGTGGGAACCTGCAGCACCTGCCTCTTCACCTAGGGAAGGAGATGGACGGGCGGGCAGAAGAGAAACACCCAGAAAGAGCTTCAATAACAGATTTGAGTAGCATAATTCCAGCAAAACTGAGTTAATCAGCAGATGCATAGCTAGCCCAAGAGAGATGGATATCTTGTATTGTTGGGCTCCACCCTCCCCCTCAACTCCTCCTCTGTCCCCATGCCCTGGAAAGAGCGAGATGAGGTCAGACACGGGAATAAAGAAGAGCAGGTGCTCGTCTGTCTGTCTGAACCGCAGAGCAGACGTCTTGGCCTCACCCACGGGGCCCTGTGTTGGGATTAAACAGCTGGCGGGGCCATTCTGCAGCAGGAGGATGTGTGTGTGTGTCTGGGAAGCTGGGGAATGGGCAGCCAGATCCACTTAAAGCTGGAAAGGGTCGTGTATGCAGACTAAGGGCAGCAGATCTTAGGGTTTCAGAATCTCAATTCCCTGGACAAAGGCTCTGGACAGCCTTTATTAGGCAGCATGGACAGATTCAGTTACTCCCTCGTGATGACCATAAGCTGTCTTAAGACATTTCTGAAACACACGGGTGGTAAAATAGCATGGCGTGGGAGGGCATGACGCCACCTGACGTCATACAGTGGGACTCTTCCGGGTCAATCGTCAGTCAAAGCACAGTAGGACTCAAGTCTACCACGCTGAGACTGGAAAGGACACCCCAGGCTGGATGCACAGGTGTGGGTGGGCATGCGGCACATCAGAGACCAGAGACAGTCAGGAGGCAAAGACAGAAAGCCACAGAGCGGAGTGGCGGTGCAGACTGAGGGGTCTTCTGTGCGTAGGAGCTCATACTCTGTCCTTGTTGGAGGCTCTGGCAACTGTCTGACTTAGAGCTGACAGCTGCGGCGCTGGGGATGGAGCAGAGTGAGATGGAAGAGCCGTTTTTTCAGGCTAGCCTCCTCCATGATGTGCATTTTGATATACGAACGTCTTTACAGCTTCACCTGGAGTTCTCCATCACTGACAATGCCTTGGATAGAAAAGCATTTTTCAGACGACCTCAGCAGGGCTGCCTTTTGCTGCAAAAAATAAATTTTGATATTGTACTGGCACTTAAAAAATAAGTGAGACTCTAAGTCAGGGAACGTGGACTGTTGCTTTGGTCTTCAGGAACGTACGGTGAAGAATGTCATGTGGGTCACTTTGGGTGTTTCCATTGTATCCATTAGAGGACATGACTGTTTCCCCCACCCGTTAATCCAGAACTCCCAAATCTGAGTCATCATTCAGTACCTGGGGTAATAAGTTGACATCATTGATCCAGCTGTCTGGAAAATTGTACTATGATGGCACTCTCTCTAATAATCCATCAGGAAAAAAATCATTTGGTTCATCTTACAGTTCTTTCTCTCTCAAGGTTTGACATCTCCCATAACCCTGTCATTGATCAATATTAAGCTAGATTCTTAAGTGCATTTTTAATGACTTTTTGCCATTGTTGGGAACAACTGGACGGAACAAATGGGGGCTGTTCTCGCCTGCACTGGCCATCTGTTTCCATCTCAGACTCCTGGAGGTTTTTCTTCAGTTGCTTTGTGTCAGGCAATTGTTGGAGTTAGTGGAAATAGCCTCAAATTGAGGTGTAGATAAATCGAAAGTTTAAAACACAAATCATTGAAGTTGTCTTGGAACTTAATTGCCTCTTTGCCGTCTGACATTTCTCCTTCTCTTACCGGGCTACATGGTATCACTCAGAAAGTTCCAGTCGACTCTGCATGTCTGCAGATGAGTGACTGTAAGGCTTCTACATATCCAAAGATGAGCAGACTACCAGTCAGCGGAGCAGACCAGAGGCCAGGCAGTCAGCGGCCTCACCTGGAGGTGAGAAAGGTGGAGGGTGGACAGGACACACCTGGGATCACACAGAGGACAAAGGCCCAGGACTCCTGACTTCTGATTCTGTGCTCCTCTACTCCACCCCATAGCCTCTCTCCAGCCGGCGCTCCCAGAAATACCTCCACTCTGTAGGGACATGTCCAGTGAGGGATATAGTTCCATCCCAAGAACATCAGATTTTGGTCCATTCTCAACTTAGAGGAGAACCACAGAAAAGCTTCATCTTTGCATTGTCCCATGAGATTTAAAAGGGACTATTAAGGCTCCCAAACAGTAGTAAGAGTATAAAATCCAGCCCCCAACAACTTAAAATCACAATGTCCGTAATGCAATAAAATAACCAGTTATGCACGGAAGCAGGAAAATACCAGCTCAAACAGGAAAAATATAAGCTAATGGAAATAGAATCAGGAAAAACACAGATAATAGAATCAATAATCTAGGATATTAAAACAACTGTAATAAATCATGTGTACAAAAAGAAGAAAACATGAAAAGCATTAAAAATGAAAGCTACTCTGACTAAATTAAACTTAACAAGTTTTCAGGGTACGAGGTTAATATAGAAAAATCTATTTCATTTTCATGTACTAGCCACAAAAAAATTGACAATGGAACATGGAAATTTTAAAAATACCACCTCAAATAGTACCAAATAGCATGACATATTTAGGGGTAAATCTAACAATACATGTACAAGATATGTGTTTTATAAGCAACAAAGTATGGGTAAAAGAAATTTTAAAATACCTGAATAAATGAAGAGATCTAATGTTCATGGACTAAAAGTTCAATAGTTTAAAGATGGTATTAACTATATATTTTTTATTTTCTATATTCCTGATGCTCAGTCCTATGGGCCGTCACTAACTAGGAGAGACTGCTTCTTCCGGGGCCAGGCAATTCTTAGGGATAGCAAGCAGCGCCCCCTCCCCAACCAAGTGCACCTTGCATTTACAAACTGACAAATCCACAGCCCATACTGAGAATCACCTCCTCTCTCTGGCTCTTATACTCCAGAAAGCAATATTTATTTTCTTGTCCTAATCATCTCAGGCCCAAGTACCAGACAACTAGATACAGCTCCTACACCCCAGAGTGCACTGGAATTTTTCAAATTAGCCGATCACAAGCCTGCTTACCCTGCCTGACTTGGCCTTTCCCACAGAAACCACAATAAAAGTTCCTTCCCATGATTTTTCTCATTCTTTCTGGCTCCGAACTGACCCTGGAGCTCCCCCTCTGGCCCTGCCGGACATGGCATGTCCCCTCCTCTTGGTAACTGTGAGTAACAAACTATTTTGTCAATGGCAATCATCTTCTGATGTGCTGGCTTCACTGTACAAGAGAACTAATAAAACCTACATTTTGAAACAAAGATATAAATTGTCCTCAAATTGATCTACACATTCAACACAATACCAATTAAAATCAGGTGTGTTTTTTTTTTTTTTTAGAAAGCAACAACATGACTCTAAAATTAATGGAAATACAAATGACAAAGAATAGCCAAAAAAAAAACTTTAAAAAGAACAAACTAAAACTCTGAGAAGAAAATTTTTAAGAGAACGCATAGAGGACATTTTCATAAATTTAGATAAGGCAAAGTTGTTGTTGTTGCTGTTTTCTTACATAAGACATAAAAGCATAAAGCATGAAATAAAATGTTGAAAAATTGGATTTCATAGTAATGAAAAATGTTTGCTCCTCCAAAACGTCCCTATTAAAAGAATGAAAAGACGAGCCATACACAAGGAGGATATATTTATAAAACACAAATTGGATTAAGAATCCATATCCATAATATATGAAGAACATTTACAACTCAAAAATAAGGAAGAATGAAACTAAATTAGAAAGATGCAAGAGGTACAGACATTTCACCAGAGCAGACATATGTAGGGCAGGCATATATGTGGACAGATGGTCAATATCATGTAGTCATTAAGAAAATGCACATTAAACCCACAATAGCATGAAACCGAAAACCTAAATAAAATGGCTCAAATTAATAAAACACGCAGACAAAATGCTGCCAAGGATCTGGAGCAACTGAAATTTTCATACATGGGATGGTAAATATACAAATAATACAACCACTTTAGAAAACAGTGGTGTCAATTCCACTTATAGGTATTTGCCCAAGGGGGAAAAAAATATGTCTATACAAAGATTGTTAAGTGAATGTTTATAGCAACTTTATTCATAATAGCTATAAACTGGAAACCTCTGATGAATGGATGAACAACTATTTGTATACGTACACAATATAAATATTTGTTCAACAATAAAGAAAGTTAAAGTAGAAAAATCTGAGAAAAATGGTAAATTTAAAAATTGTGAGATAATATTGCTAAGATAAGTGCTAATATAATTTTTGCTACAGTAAATGTAAAGGTACTAATATTTCTGGGAAAAAAGAGACTACAGGAATGAAGATAATAAACATGATATTATAATATGTTGTCTAACAGAAACATACTTAAAATTTAAAATCGAACAATACAGAAAGTTTTGAACGTAGAGCACAGCTAAGAAGAGGTAAAGTAGATTTAAGATTAAAGATCTCCCAGAGAAAAGAAATACTATATATTTGCAGCAACAATTGATCAAGTTTTTAAAATAATTATGAAGATACATAATTTTAATAATATAGTTTTAAAATATAAAAAAATGGAAGAATTTGGAGAAATAAATTTATCAATAATTGTACTTGAATATTTTAACACTACTCTTTCAGAAAATGAGATAAAATATCAAAAAAAAGCAAAACATTGGAATATTTTCATAAGTAGACTAAATGAAGTTTAATATACATCCTCAGGCATATGCACATGTATTAGCTAGCCAACTCTAAAGGTATATTGAAATTAATACATTATTAATATGGTTTATTCTAGTAACAGGAAAATGAACTAAGGCAATACATCACACTAACTAACTAGTAAAAGCACGTTGTTCTATCAGTAACTATGTGAAAACAATTTGATACATTCAATCCTAATTTATGTAATAAACTCAAACCAAAAAAATAAATTATTAAATAATACAACAACCTATGGAAACACAGAGTAACAACTAACACTATTGGAAGAAACAAGATAATTCACAAGGTTGCAGATCAATTCACTTTCACGAATAATATTCTCCTACATCAGAAATAATTACCTAATAATATAATAGAAAAAGGGAATCCATCCACAGTACCAATTATCTTTACAAATAATTAAAATTATTCTAAAAAGAATGCACAGGATTTATGATAAAAACTTTAAACTCAATTAAATAACAAAAAATAGAGTTTAATAAATAGGGAAAGAAACCTTGACCAGGGATGGGGCGATTTACCAATATAAAGCTTAATTTTCTCCTATCTTATACTAAAACTTTGTGCAATCCCAATCAAAACAACAATTTTTTAATGAAGTCAATACATTTATTCTACATGGGAGAATGAAAGTCCACAAATAGCTGAGTAGAATTTGAAAATGAGACAAAGTTAGGGTATTCCCTGTTGGGTATAATGACAGTCTCCAATGCCAGTGTAAAAGCGCCAATAGCATAGTGATCATGGGACCAACACAGGGATTGGCAGAGGGGGCAACAGAACGCAGAAACTTACCTGTGAGGATCTGTGGGATCCAGGGATATGAAAAAAATATACAATCGTCACTTTGTATGCCTGGGGAAGCTTTCCCATAGACTATACAGTCTTCACTAATGTATGCACCTGTCCATGTTTGCCAACCAGTGCAGGAGGATGTGTTGTCTTATAGATTGCATTTTTAAAAATCAATGACTCGTACTATAGAGAAAAGCTCGGCTGGATGTCTACCTTATATCATATCCACAAATAAACTCTAGATAAAATTTTAAAAACACTAAATATAAAATATGTAACTAACAGATGGATAGAGTGAGACTATATTTGTAATCTTCTGATGTGGACAGATCTCTAACCAAGATTTGAAAGCACAAATCTCAAGGTAAAAAGTGATAGATTGGGATTACATCAATATTAGATTTTCTTTCAAGAAAGACACTCTAGACGCAGAATGCAGAGCAATGAAAGACTGGGAGGAGTTATTTATAACATCTAAAACTGACAATGGTATGTCACCTTGAATATGCAAGGCACTTCTGCAAATCTACAAGAAAAAAGTGAAGAAAACTAATGGAACTACTGGCAAAGAAGACAGCAGACAATTCCTAGAAAGGCAAAACTGAATGGCTAAGAGATACGTGAAGAGATACTAAAATCATCTAAAAATAACACCTCCTAATGGCAAAATACAGAAAGGAAGACAACCCCAGCAGATGGCTAGGATGTCGAGAGACAGAGTTTTCTGTGGAGATCCGGAAGATCTTCACCGGTTCTGGCTGTTGTATGGCTACGGACAAGTAAAACTCCCTGAAGACGTTCTAGGAAACACTGTGAAGAAGGTAGAAGCAATGGACGACTGGTTGTCTACAGAGCAACAGACAGGCGCTGCTGCTGTGCGGTCTTTACACGTATTCATCACACATTCCCAAACCAACTTGTGAGATTGGCAGTCATATCTCTCTTTCACAGATGAAGAAAGAAGTGGACATCTGAGAATTCAGGTGCCCAAATCACCTTTTCTATTTTAATGTTTCATTTACTTATTTATTTTTATTTTATCATTACACAATGTAAATATTTTTGGGGGCCCTTTACCAATTTCTCCCTATTATGGGCCATTTTAAATCTAGGCAAAAAATAGAAACAACAGTGTAATGAACCCTCTGTGGGCATCCCCAGCTGTCACAGCCAACCCTGTTTGCTCCGCGCCTTCGCCTCCTTACCCCCATCCTGCTCCATTTCAGTTTTGAAACAAATTCCAAAAAGAATATTATGTCATATTTAAGAATATAGTTCAGAAATATAAAGTCTTCCCTGTTTGGGTATACTCCCTTGTGAATCTAATGGCAGCGTTCTAACTGCACTCCACAATTTTCGACAACGGATTTTTACTGTCATCAAATACACTGCTACTGTCACATTTCCCTGAGTGTTTTCTAGAGATTTACGTGTTTGTGCACGTATGTTTGCATGCTTATGTACATGTACGGCCACACAGTGTAAGTGGTTTATCTGTCTGTTCAGCGTGCTCATGTCTTCACGGGTTCCCCTCGCATCTCTTCCTTTGTCCCCCCCCCTCTCTCTCTCTCTCTCTGTGGAGCTGATTTGTTGAAGAAGCCTGGGTGTTTGTCACACAGAGTTTTCCGCAGTCTGGATTTTGCTGGTTACATCCCCATGAGATAATTCGGAATGTTCATATCTTCCCTGCGTTTTCTGGAAATTGAAAGATCCAGAAACTTGAATAGAGTTAGATGTTTTTGTTTTGTTCTGTTTGGGCAAAAGCACGTCACAGATGACATTTTGCATCTCTGTCACAGGTTACACAATGTCCGGTTTCCTCTCGTTTTATGTCAGCATCTGTGCAGGATCACTGCCTCCAGCCACTAATCCGCCAGAATTTAAGAACTGTGATATTCGGAATATTCACACTTCATGATTTCTAACTTATTCACTGGCTGGAATAGTTTTATAAAGAGAGATTTCCCCCAATCAACTGTTTGGTTATCTTGAGGTAAATTCAGACAAAAAAGCAAAGCAGGTGTTGGCGCTTTCCCGGTACTTTCCACTTTTCGGGTTAATTGTGTCTATTCCCTCCTATCCTCCAAGCTGATTAACTAGTTCCTTTTTCCAGTATTATTATGGACTCATGGATTTAAATCTATTTGGTGTTTCCAATGCATGGCAGTCCACATGTATATTGATCTCAGATTTGCTGTCTGAGTATGTTTCTCGTGACGCTGGCTGCCTTTGAAGCTTACCTGCTGCGGGGCATGGAGAGATATTCCAGGCTCTTCCTAAACATTTTATGCCCCAGACTTGGAATCTCCAGTTTCTCCAGCTATGTCACCATGGGAAACGGTATTTGGATAGAGGCTGCTCTTAGCCACTACCCCGTACCATCTCTCTGTATTCCAAACTGTTGAGTTAAGGAAGAAAGTAAGAGCCCTAGCAGAACACATGGGGGGAAATGTACACAGAAGAATACTTTAGATTTCATAAGTCCAGTTGGTTATCACAGCTAACATCAAGCATAGTTAACCTGAAGCGTCAGAGCAGGTGACAATAAAAGGGACAGATGGAGTAGCGATGAGACAAGAAATGAATCATTTGAAACGAATCTTTGTGTAACAGACTCATGTTTTATGGACTGAGATGTGTGATTAACTTAACTTTTTCCACAGATGGTCAATAAGTTAATAAGACAACATCATAGAAGGAAAGAAATATGGACAAATCTATACAGAAAGTAGGTCAGTCGCTTCTGTGGTTGGTGGGGGATGGGAAGTGGGAAGCGTCGGCTCATGGGTACAGGGTTTCTTTGTACGATAATAAAAATCTTTTGGAATTAGATTGTGCTGATGCAAATATATTTGTGAAAATACTAAAAACCACTAAATTGTATACTTTATAAGGGTAAATTTTATGGTGTGTAAATTACATGTCAATTTAATAAAAGCAAAGGAAAAATATGTCTATTACCCTCCTACATGCATACCCTAGAAAAATTCACAAAGGGATCTGGGCACGTGGCAGTATCAGGGGTTATAGGCAGCCTTGATTTTTATTAGGGGACTTTTCTGACTAACACTAGAGGATACATCACATGATTTTCTATGCAGTAGCCAGAGGCAGTGATTATGAGCTACAGAGCAACAAAGAAAAATCTTAAATACGTGTTGCTTTGTGTAAACTGCGGGAAACCAAAGGAGATTTATGGCACACTACTCCACAGAAGTGTTTAGTATATTTATATATGCATACATAGACAACACTGCCTATTTTTCAATTCCACACCTAGCCAGTTGCACATATCAAACACATCAGTGCAGGTGTCAAGGCAGGAGGCAAGCGGACCTGTGTGGCTCAGTCACGGAAGAGAAAACAGCTGAGTTGGGGTGGGGGCAGGGAGGATGTCCCACCTGTGCACAGATGGTGAGGAACTAGCTGTGAACCAGGCATGTGAGGAAGCTGCCCTGCACCTGGGCTCCAAAAGAAAGAAAAAGACCCACACTCTCAATTCGGTTCAAATACTTGCTGTTATTTCTCTCAAAGAGCATCAGAGAAATGGAAGTGTAGTCTTAATTCACTGGAAACTGCCTTCAAAACACTCTCCTCACTTCTGCTCGTCTCAGTGTCCTTTCCGGGAGGGCATTTTGCCCTCAAAACTCTTTCACTCCCTTACCTCATCTTCCAGCTCCTGAATTGCTTCAATTCTCAGAGCTCTTGTCTTTCCTCTCTTTGGAGAGTGAATTTTAGCTCCTTGCAAACTACCCACTCTTGCTTCTACCGTTCTGCTCTCCTCTCTAAAGTGCAAACATGTTCTACACACAGAAAAAGTCCAGGAATCAGGTTGGCAAATGATTTTTTCTATTCCGGGGGGTGAAAAGAGGGGAGGCAGAGGGATAGGAGGTGGTGCTCCCTGGAAGGCAGCAGTAACAGATGGAGCAGTCTCCATCCCCAGTTTTGACCACCAGTTCCTTAGGGTCCTCCTCAGTGCTCCAAGGAGCTCATAATCCCAGCCTTTTCCTTGTTGTTGCCCCAGCTCTAGGAGTGTTGTTTTGTTTTCTCCAGTTATTATTTACGGTTTGCTACAGTGTTTTTCTTTTGCTCTTTCAACTCTCTAATACTTGTGTAACCAATTCCCTATATTAAATTCCATCTGTTGAAAGCCTGTGTAGATTGGTTTCCTTGATTGCTTGGCTGTTATAGCATATAGTACCGGAAATAGTTCCAGCCCGGGAAATATACCCTCAAAGATGGGTTCTGGAATTGGTTTGGTCATACGCTTGGCTTTAAATGCAATGCTGAGCTCAGAAGCATCGGGCAGTCAGAGACTACTAAATGCACGACATGACAATTAAAGAATCACCTGCTGTTGATCATGATGCAGCACCTGCTCCGCTTGTCCATTATGGTGGTTTTACCATATGACCACAGCACCATGGGTGAGAGTTCTCTTTTTTTACTACACTAGAGAGCTTAAAGAAAAAATGGCAAACTCAGAGCTATAAAAGCTCATTTTAAGTCATGGTCAGAAAACCAAAGAGATTTCAGAGCAGCCCTAAAATAATCTCTTTTTTTTTTTTATTGTAGCTACAGTGAGAAACTTGCTGGAAATCAGAGCCAAAATACATTTCTGCAGGTGGCAGAATTATAACATAAGCTGGATTCACACATCTACCATCTCTCTTACGTGAAAGTTAGAGAATTGATTGGGAAGAAGTGAAATTTTGAGACTTGTAATGGGTACATCTGAATGGACTTAGATAAAGTTGAGAATCTGGAAAATGAATCTCTCTGGGGGTCCCTTGCCAGCATAAATGGTCTCTACTATAAGGGGTCTAGCTAACTCAGCCTTGTTTAAAGATCTTGTAATATGCTCACCAGGCAGGGCATTTGCAGACGGATGCCTATTCTCCCCAAACTCAACCTCCTCACCCCAATACCTGTAGTAGAGCCAGAGCTCTCTGTACTTCCATGCAGGGCAAGTAGAATATCTGACTCTATGAGGAGGTAGTCTATGGTATGAAAGAAGCATGCGATTTTGCTCATTTTCACCAGCAGAAATGTGAGGAATATGCGTGGAAATGAGTTGAAGGGTGTCAGACCAAAGAGGATGAAAGGCAAATTGAGATCAGGCCAAATTTTCCAGTGGCAGTGTACTCACCAGAGATCCTGGATTTAATGTGTTAGCACAAGAAGCGGGAAGAGTTTCTAATAGTTTTCTTGATTGATTGGTTGAAACTTGGACTCAGTGATGACCTACATCCATTTGAGATGCCAAATCTCCCCTGGCATAATGAAGAGAAAGCAATGCAAAGGCTGAGAAACCCAGGAACGTCGGAGTAGATTTGTTATGTGTGCCCTTTCCCTACGACCCTCCCCGAGAGAGCCCAGAAGACACTCGCTGAGGAGTGCACCTGCCAGAGGAGCAGCAGCTTTCTTAAAAAGCTCGTTGGTAAGCTTGGGATGAGGGTTAGCTCGGGATGAGGGTTAGGGGCACCACCATGGGGGTGGGGATGATGGAATCCTGGGAAAGAGAGATCAGAAGGCAACATCTGAATCTCAGAGATGTTGCCACAGCAGTGAGAAGGGACAAAGTGCAGATCATGTTTGTCCACAGGCATCTTAAGCAGTGACTATTGATCATGTTGTCTCCAGGAATGCAACACATGGAAAGCTCACTACATATCATTTAGCACATAAAACACAGAAAAACTCTAAGTTCTGGTGGGCAGAAACCCAACTTTAGAGGACACAACGTGAGCCACGCTTCCTCGCCCAGCTTTACTATTTGTAGACTCAGAGCTCCTTGGCTGAAGGGGAGGTTGTGTCTGTGCAGAACGGCTGAAATACATTTACAGGTGCACACTGTCGACGCTCCTCCAAACCCTTCTCAGAGGGCTCTGCAGCTGTCGACTGGAGCGAGGTGCCCTGGACAAAAAGAAATGACCTGAGTCTTCTCTGTTCACTGGACCCTGCCTCCGAATTGATGCTAATTTCTTGGAACCCAAATGCCCCTGTGACCCCCCAGTAACAGGGGTCAAGGAATGGATGGGCCCAGTTGGTCCAGGCTATGGCCCTATAGTTTTCTCCCAGTTCCTCAGTGTCTGGTAGAGACTTTCTTGACCACTGGCAGAGCCCCACTTGACTCCCTGGACTATGGAGTGGGAGCTTTTGTGGTGGGAAGAAAATGTGTGGAAAGCCCTGGGATTTCTCCTCTGCACTGGGACAATGAGCAAAAGCAATTCCACAGCTCTTGGAGAACTGCAGAGAAGGGTCACTATCAAAAGGTTGCAAATGTAGATGTGGGGACCTGCCACATGCCCGTGCAACTTGTCACCTTGCCTTATGTAGTGGGTGGATGAATCTGAGAAAGATGTCAAATTATCTCAGCATTGAGCAGGAAGTGGATGCAGTCCCAGCTTCTCTTCCAAATGTGATATCTTCACTGATGTAAATCAAAACAGTGCCTGCACCTGTAACCACTCCCCTGACCTAACTGTCCTCTGCTTGAAATACCTGGAATGGTTTCTGGTTTTGACTGGATGCTGATTAATGCCTCTTGTTCCCAAGAGCTGTGGCCCACACTGGCAGCCTGAGTGTGGAGGTAGATGCAGAGGAGGGGGAATATTACCTTCAAATAAATGGTAAATAATACATCCACTAGCCATTTCAATTTCTAAAGTGAGTTTGTGTTTTGTGACTTAGTGCAGGATTGCCTCTACCAAGCAGAAAGTCCTGGCACCTGCTGAGATTTACTGGGGGAAGGGGAGATGTAAGTGCCCCCCCCCACACACACACACACTGATACATTTGAAGGAGCAGTGATGGACAAAAAATAGGTTGTGACCTCATCTCCCAGAGAGTCATGCATTCAGTGCGTTGATCACCCTAGCATTGGCCACCACTAAAGTTAGCGGTCTGAAGATTTGCTTCAAACCTGTTTTATTCTGCTGCATTCTAACCCCAGAAAGCCAGCGATGCCGTCCATAATGTCCTTTCCTGTATTCCCAGTAGCACACCAAGTCCATGATACATAGTAGGCGCTCTTTAATTACCCGTTGAAATGAATGAATAAGTAAATGAATTCCATAGAAAAGGAAATAAACACCCAGGAAGAGGAAGTGATGGCCGAGATCATAGAGAATGGCCTCACAGAATCAGAACTCACACCCACGTCCACAGAGTCTTCACTCAGTGTTTTCCCATTATGGCAAACTGAATTTCTGCTAATCACCTGCTCCAAAATAAAAAAATAAAAGAAGTCTTTTTATTGAGCAACTTCTCCATGCTGAGTACTACGTCCCCATGGTCTCCTTCTTATGAACAAGCACGTTGAGACATAAACAGTCAGGTGTCTTGTTCATTGCCAGTTAATAATCATGAGGCCAGAAAGGGAATGTGCATGTCTATTGAGAGTGTAAACTCCCAGGACTGGAAAGACTTTAATCTACCCACCAAGGCAGTGATTCCCAAAGTACGGCCCAGGCCAGCAGCCTCAGCAACACCTGGGTGGTTACTAGAAGTGCATATTCTCAGGCCATACCCAGCACCAGAGTCAGAAATTCTGGGGAGCGGGCACCAGAACTGTGTTCTAACAAACCTCTGGGTGACTGTGATGTACACTCAAGTTAGAGCACCACTAACTAAGCAATGACCAGAGCCCAGACAGTGGCTGGCACAGACCACGTGCTCAATAAATGTATGATGAGTGATTGAAAAGGATTCTAACAGCCACACTTTACTACTGCAGACTCTTCACTGGGATGAAAAATCCTAAGTTTTCCAACTCTGGATTGGCTCAAGTTGAATGCTTCATTAATGTACCAAATATACAACGGTGAACCGGTAACCCTCCTTTTAAAAAATCAATATTGTAAAAAAGTAAAAAAATAAAAAAATAAATCAAAACGAAGTTAACTAAAGTCCCTCATTCATGGCATGGTTTTCTTCCATTTGCAAAGGAAGGCAAACACATTTCCCATCAACAGCAGCTGTCCTCACTGGCTCTACCATACGCTGCAATTTATAAAAATTCAATTTACACAGGACTTTCAAGAGAGACATTTATTGTGGCAAGTGGGGCATTTGACATTTGGTTCCAAGATCAATAAGTCCTGGGACTGTTTTGAGTTAAGGACAAACGCCCGTGTTCTCTCAGCTCGGCTGCGGGGACAGGCAGACCTTTTGCCAGTGCATCGGCTGAACGGCGGGCGTGATTTCCCACCACGCATGACTAGGTCCATGGAGAGCCGTAAATCTGCGGAGGGCCAGCACCCAGCCAGGCAGTTTCAGGAAGTCTATGAAGTGTGTATTTACAGAATTGTGCCAAATTGTTATGGGGATTTTTAAAAAAATCAATTCTCTGATCTATCTATCCTTGTAGAAAGTCTGTCCTATAGGAAGCCATCGGTGAATGCTGCTCAAGTGATGAGAATAATAATAATTTACATAAATGCCTTCCCCACTGGAATATGGAAATAAAGGTGGAATCAATAATAAGACATTTGGTTGCACCTGCTTTTGAGTGGTTGTAGTTCAGAGTCTTTTTCTTCAGGTCTTTATTTTCAGATTTATCTCACTGTTCACAGGCTACACACCATGTAGATTTTCTAAAACTCTGGGAAAATGCTTGAAGACACATATTTGATACTTTCCTCTTGTGTTCAATTGTGGGGGAAAAAAATGTTACCAAGAAAATACGTGAAAAGCCTATGTAATAATGTAAGTGGCTGGTTTAAGAAATTTTTTAAAATTTAAGAAAATTAGAAGATTTAAGATGTTTTTTTTCAAAATTTTGCAAAAAATGACCATTTAATAATCCCTTTAAAGGAATGAATGTGTAGAGGACAGCTTGTACCCCAGACACCCCAGGTCTGGAGGGAATTGAGGGATGGACAGAGGGCATGGGATGAAAAGGAAAGCCCTTCTCAGGGTCTGCCTGGGTGGGCAGAATCAAGGGTTGGGTGGTGACAATGCCGGGTGCTCAGGCAGGGAGCCCAGACACTGCATGGTAGTTACTCCTAAAGCCATGAGCATCTCCTCTTCACAGCCTGAGACCTCCGGGGGAACAGGCCTGAGCCCTGCCGAGGGTCTGCATGGGCACCGCGGAGCAGCTGCAGAGCTGGGCATGCACCTCCTGCAGGGTCTTTGTGATGGAGGGACTAACGACCACACAGGAAGGTTGCTCCAGAGAAGGAGACTCACCACGTTAGGGCTGACCACAGGCACGTTAGGGCTGACCACAGGCACGTTAGGGCTGACCACAGGCACGGTGGTGCTGTAAACAAAAAGTGAAATGTCCCAGTCCCGGGACACTGCCCATTCCTTTTCTGTGGCAAGATGGCTGTATTAGTGATCTACTGCTGCACAACAATATTATGCAAGCTCGGACCCATCAAACAGCACTTGCTTGTGATCTCACAGTTCCTGTGGATCAGGAGTCAGGGCCCAGCTTAGCTGGGTGTCCACAGGGGTGCAAGCAATGTGTCGTGTCAGCCAGGGCCGGGGTCTCATCTGAGGCTCAACTGGGGAAAGGTCCCATTCCGCGCCTTGTAGGCTATCAGACTGAGGGCCCTGGTGTCTTATTGTCTGTTGTCTGTAGGCTGTGTTCAGCTTTGGCCACCCGGGACTCTTCTGAGGGCAGCTCATAACACCTCCCTGCTTGCAAAGAAAGGGTCTCTCAGCAAGGCAGACATCAATATCCTAGATACCACCATAATGGGAATAACATCCCATGACCTTTGCTGTATTCTATTGGTTAAAAGCAAGTCAGAAAATAAATAAATAAATAAATAAAAGGTGAAGTAAGGAAAAAATAAATAAATAAATACAAATAAAATGGACATTATAGTACTATTTTAAAAAAAAAGGAAGTCAGAAGCCTGCCCACACTCGAGGCAAGGGGTGTCTATGAGGAGGTGGGCATCACTGGAGCTGCTGGAGGGTCTGTCTTCCTCAACCACTAAAGCTGCAAGAGGCCAAGCGTCAGCTGAAGGTCTGAGGCTGGAGCTGGGTTTAAGTAAGACTTTAAAGAAGAAGATCCTTATTAATTAATTAACTAATAATTCATCCATTCATCCATTCATTAGCAGAGGCTGCCTGGAAGGTAGAGTGTGGTCGGTTGGCAGGACAGTCCCCCTGTCACTTGCCAGGCAGATCTACCCTGATGGGGACATAAGTCATAGGATCTTAGAGAGGCATCTTACAGACAGAATGAAGGTTACTTGCCACCCATACACTCATTCGCTTTTTATCTATTTATTCGATCAGTAAATATTCACCACGTGCTCACTGGGTACAGCTCTATGAGAGGCACAGAAGTAGACATGGGCCCCCTCAGGGCACTTAGGTTCTGCAGGTGGTTGGGGATGGGTGGCAGGGAATGACCCCAGAATGGAATAAATGTATAATTTAATGTCAGGTGGGAATTAGCACTCTCGGAAAAGCAACATGGATTCTTTAAATTGGACTAAGCAGAAAGCCACCCAGCTACTGACACACACAAAAATGATGTGTCCTGCAAGAGGTGGGAAAAGACCATATTTCTGAAAGGACGACAGAGCCCCAATGCCTCCTGGAGTGCTCTCATCAATAAGGACGTGGGAGAAGGGACAGGCTGAGAGGTGAGAAAAAAGTTACAGGGGCTACACGAGAAAGGAAGTGGTGTTTTAAAACCCAGCATTATCAGAACTGTAAAATGCAGTGCAGTAGTGATGAACAGATTCAAACCTTCAGCAGAGCTCAGCAAGAACACGGATACGTGCTTTAGAAGAGTCCAGAATCACACCAGGTGCACATGAAGGCTTCAGAGGACCATGGCGGAGGCCCGTCTTGTGGGAAGGCAGAAATTCTGCTGAACAGCTGGAGCAGAGCTGCCCCTGCACGTTGAGTTCCTGCTATGGGCCAGACTGTGTTTTAGGCACTGGGGACAGAGCAGCAGAAAAGGGAAACAGAGTCCCTGCCCCCCTGGGGGTGGAGGGTGCTAAAAATATGGGAACGAATAGATTACAAATAGTTACTTATGCTATAAGGAGAATAATACAAGATTATGTGAAACAGTGTGGTCAGGGCTTGTGGGGGGGGCAAGTACCCACACAGCTAAGATGTTCCAGAAAGTTCTGAGAAGTGGCATTTAAATTGAGGCCTGAATAACAAGGAGGCAGCCATGTGGAGCAGTGGGGGAAGAACATTCCTGGGCAGTCTTTGGGGAGCAGTGAAGAGGCCCACAGAGCTGGGGCGGGGTGTCAGGGGCAGTGGAGGCACGGACAGGGTTGAGTGGGCATTGCTGGCCAGAGCCACGGTGTGGCTCATGATCATGGAGAGGAATACTAATTCTATTCTCCTTGCAAATGGGAAGGACCATTGACGGTTTTATTGGGAAATAAGCAACCTTCAAAGACATAAATAGAACACTTTCTGGAGCTCAAGAACTATCTGAATCTGCATATCAAAAGTGCTCATTATCAGGCAAACTTGATGAAAGAGGATCAGCAGCTAGGTATGTGCAACACGTTGAGCTGGTTGGATCCCAGTGCTGGAAATAATAACCTTCAAAGTTTAAAGACAGAAAAAGCAGCCCGCACAACCCAGATGAAAAGTCAGACTGATTTACAACTGCTGAGTGCCAGGAGGATTTCTACAAGTTTGGAGGAAACAGTTCTGTTTCAGTGACTTGTGTCCAGCCCAGCCACCCCACCGTTCATTTGTCAAAGCTTCGAGAGAAACAGAGAAGAAAAGAGAATATATTATTCCTGTATTATCTTCCTAAAAAAACACCACCCACCAAAAGTGAACCAAAGCCATGTGTTCCCACACGGGGAAGGCTCAGCACAGCAGGGTGAGCTCAAGTCCCAGTCACTGAAGATAGAATTGTGTCCGTGGACAGCCACAGGTACACCCACAAAAACGGTGTCATTGTTAGAGGAATCTTGTGAGACAAAATAACAATTTAGATCTGGATGAGGATGACGGTTATGCCAACAGTGATGGATGTAGGAGTCACTCAAGACAATGGAAGTGTCACTCGGATGTGGCTGAAGACCTCAGACCTTAGACCTCAGAGAAGAGGAGATTTTCCCCGCGCTCCTCAAGTCCAGTCCTCGTTGCCCCAGCATTGAGAGGTAGAGAGAGACAGACTCTCCACTCTGAGCCCGCCATGACTGCCAGACGTTCTGGTAGCTAAGCCAACACATTCCTCTCTTTCTTGAGTTAGGCTGGGGTCAGTCTGGGTTGCATTACCAACACTTGGGAGACCAGGGTCCCAGGAAGCCTCAGCTCCGAGGACCAGGAGAGCGCTTCCCAGCACAGGTGAGTTCTAGTTCTAAAGAGGCGTGTGATGGGTCGGGGGAGGGCTGGACACTCCATACAGATCCGGTAGGAACAGCTTCGTTCCATCTTGGGGAGTCCTGAGGTCTTTCTTCTCCTGGAAAGGGAGGCCTCTCCCAAGTTTGGCCATGGCTGAGGCAAGGGGTGAGTTTGGAAAGGAGCTGGTGAGAAATGGATTTGCGGGTCAGTGTAGGGTTCCAGGTGTGACCCAGAACACCACTGCAAGGGGCTCTCATACCCCTGGCCTTGTGCCCTTCCCCTTCCAGCGCTGGACAGCTGGGGTGACACTGGGGGCCCTTAAGTCTGCCTTGATCTTGACCCTCTGTCAGAAGGAAAAATGACCAGTGAGATGTTAAAATTGGCCTCCAAAGCAATCAACAGACTTGATTTTGCCTTCCCTCTTCCTCATGGAGGGTGGAAGGGGTCAGGCTGCCTCCTCCTGCCCACCCAGCAGAAGGGGGTTGCCACCCTCCCCTGCCCCCTGTTCCAGCTGTGACTGCAGGACAAGGACAGTGGGAGTCCGTGGCCTCCCCATGTGCCCGAATCTTCTTCTCCAAAGGACCCCGAATACAAATGGCATTCCCTTCCCACTGGGGCTATGCTTTCTTTTTCTTTTTTCTTCTTCTTAATTTGACAGAATAAAAAGGAATAGGGTTGATTGGTTCCTCTAACTTTCAATAATGAGTCAGAAAAGATAAATATGAAAGGCTTCCAATTAATTCTAAGGAGCTTAATTATTTTTTTCCTGGGATGCATTCTTTTTTAAATGAGTTCTCCTATCTTCCCTGTGTCATAGCAGTACCCACCACCCCCCCATCCCCGACCCCCCGGCTTGGCAAAAGTTTATTTTGGGCTTGGGGAAAGAATTTGCAATTTAAAAACTTGCTGTCATAATCACATGCATTTGCATAATATGGGCTCTTCATTAGAGCACAGAGAATAAAATCAGTCTGATAATCAAATCAATCCATCTGCTATTTAAGGTTTTTGAGAGCCATAGAGTCTGGGCTAATGGACAGAAACCCAGGCGAGGAGCTCTGGGAACCACATCCTCTGTGCTGCGCTGGCCATGGAAATGTTCAGAGGTGGGATCGTGGCTTCCTGCAGTTGAGAGGCAAGTTCCAAGTGGCTCTTCCCTGGCCAGGCCCACAAGGTAGAAATGCTGGCTCTGACACCTTCAGCTTTTCGAGCAGGGGCATAGATCCCAGAATATAAAATAGCTGTCCTGAAGTCAAAGTTTCTCAGGATGGAATTTCTTAGCAACCAGCACCAGGACTGTTGGGAGCAAAACTGTACAGAGTGCAGCCACCACCACCCGCTACACACATATGCATGCACACACACATGGCATATGCACCATGCACACTCATGCACACTGCAGCACACAGACTAAATACATAAACACACACATACACATATGCACATGTGCACACACAACATTCAGGAGTACTTTGAAAATTTTGTGAGAGATAGAATTAAAAGATAGTATGAATCTTTTCAAAAACTTTTTGAAGTACCCTTGTACACACCCACACCCCTGACATGCACGCACACACATAGACACGTGCACATTGAAACACATGTATGCACACATGCACCCATGCGTGTATACACACAACATATACACCCATACTCCCCACAACTACCACCTCACCCACACACCCACAAACTCCCCCAAGCACACACTTAATCCCTTCATGTTCTTGCTCCTGATGTGCCAAGACTCAGGTCCCATGAGAACGAAATTTGAAGCCAACTGCAAAACACCGTAACTATTGATTTCCAGACAGGGACCTGCAATTAGACACAACTAGAAACAGAAGTAATTGCTCCAAATCCAATTTCTTATAAGAAAAAAATTGTAATCTACTAGGGTGTAAAGTCTTTCTAGAGAGAACGTAATGTATTCCCAGTGCTGGAAATTTGGGCAGGACACGGTCTTTTACAAAACAAAAGTTTTTAATTCTGATAAAAATCCATTTATCTTTCTTTTTTGAATCATGTGTTTAGTGTTATTTGTAAGAATTCTCTACCATGTCCTAGATCCCAAATATTTTCTTCTATGTAATATTCTAAAAGTTTTACAGTTCTACATTTTACATTTATTTCTATCTTCCCTTTGGAGTTAATGTTTATAAGATGCAAGGTTTAGGTTGAGGGTTTTTTTCTTTTGCATGAGGATTTCCAATTGTCCCAGCACTATTTCACCTTTGTGAAATATTGGTTGGCTACCTTGCAAGGAGGTATTTCTAGGTTCTCCAGTCTGTTCCATTAATCCTTGTGTCTGTTCTTGTGCTAGCACCATGAAGTCTCAATTACCAAAGCCATATAATAAGTCTTAAAATAACAGAGTGACTCACCCAGTTTACTCTTTTTATTCCAGAATTGTTCTCTTTTCTAGTTTCCTTAACTTTTTGTATAGATTTTAGAGTAAACTTGCATATATCTACAAAAATATCTTGCTGGAATTTTGGTAGAAATTGGATTAAACTAGTAGATCAATTTGGGGGATAACTGACATCTTTGCAAGAATGAATCTTCAATCCATGAACATGGTATATCTTTCTATTTATTTAGATCTTCTTTGATTTTCTTTATAAGCATTTTGTATATTTCAGAGTACAAGTCCTGAACATGTTTTGTTAGATTTACACCTAAATATTTTATTTTTTGAATAATTATAAATAGATCATAATTTTAAAATTTGTTTCCACAAGGGCATTGCTAGTGTATAGAAATAGAATTTATTTTTAGCATATTGACCTTGTACTCTGTGACACTGATAAACTCAAACATTAGCTGTAGAAGTTTTGCGGAGTTTTTGTAGCTTACTGTGAAGTTTCTACGTAGACCGTCATGTCATCTGCAGAGAAAAACCATTTTGTTTGCTTCTTTCAGCACGAGTGATCTTTATTTTCTCTTGTTGTCTTATTTTGCATGGCCAGCACTTTGACACTATGTTGAATAAGAGTGACAGGAGAAGACATCCTGGCCTTGTTCCCGCTTATGGGAGGGAAGCATTCTGGCCTTCGCCATTAAGCGTGGCATTATTTGTATCTTTTTTGTAGATAGACTTTATCAAGTTGAGGAAGTTCCTCTCAATTCCTAGTTTTCTGGGAGTTTTTGTTATAAGTGGATGTTGAATTTTTTTCAAATGCTTTTCCTGCACCAACTGATGTGATCATGATTTTTCTATTTAGCCTGTTAATATGGTGTATCATGTTTATTGATGCTCAAATATTGAACCAGGCTTGATCCCTGGAATAAATCCCACCCTGTCATTATGTAAAATTCTCTTATATATCATGAAATTTTGTTAAGACCTTTTGCATCGATATTTATATCAGGATATTAGTCTGCAGTTTTCTTTTTCTACTATCTTTGTTTAGCTTTGGTATTAATAACAGTAGCTTCAGAAACTGTTCATCTTCTTTCATTTTCTAGAATTTTCTAAAATTAGAACCAATTCTTTTTTAAATGCTTGATAAAATTCTCCACTAAAACCATCTATGCCTGGCAATATCCTTTTGGGAATTGATTACAATTACAAATACAATTTCCTTAATAGCTACAGGGCTGTTTAAGTTATCTATTTCATATTGGGTGAGTCAAAATAGTATGTTCTTGTGAGGAATTGCTCCATTTAATCTGAGTTGTCAAATGTTATATGTCAAGTTGTTTGTAGTATTCCTTTATAATCATCTGATATCCGCAGGGCAAATACCTCCCGTTTTTTTTACTTATATTTGTAATTTCTATATTCTTGGTTTTTGTCAGTCTAGAGGTTTGCCTATTTTGTTGGTATTTTCAAAAGGCATATTTTTATTTTCTTGATACTGTCTGTTGTTTTTCTGTTTTCAATTTCATTGATATCTGATCTTTACTATTTTCTGCTTTCTGTCTTTAAGTACATTTGTTCTCCTATTCTAGGTTTTTGTGGTGGAAGCATATATTATTGATTTGAAAATTTTTCTCTTCTCTAATGTAAGTATTTAGTGCTGTGAATTTCCCTCTGAGCACTGCTTTAGATATGTCCTACAGATTTTGATATGTTGTATTTTTATTATAATTCCGCTAAATATATTTGTTGATTTTGCTTGAGACTTCCTCTTTGACCCATGCATTATTTAGAATAGTGTGTTGTTTAGTTTCCAAATGTTTGACAATTTTCCTATTAAGTTATTGATTTCTCATTTAATTCCAGTATGGTCAGAGAATACACTATATTATTTCAAATATTTTATTTATTTGTTTATTTTTAATTTACATGATCTGGACCATGATGTGTTTATGGCCCACTTTGGTATATGTTTTGTGGACACTTAAAATGTTGAGTGGGTGCTCTATAAATGTCAATTAGATTCTGTTGCTTGAGTGTACTCTTCTACTCATATATTCTTGCTGATTTCCTGTCTAGCAGTTCTAACAATTGCTGAGAAAGAAGTGCTGATGTCTTCAATATAATTGTGGGTTTATCTGTTTCTCCCTCAGTTCTATCAGTTTTTGCCCCACATATTTTTCAGCTCTGTTGTTTGTGCATACACATTGGAATTGCTCTGCATTCTTGGTGGTTGACTCTTAGCATTGTGCAATGT
This sequence comes from Cynocephalus volans, assembly GCF_027409185.1. NCBI lineage: Eukaryota > Metazoa > Chordata > Mammalia > Dermoptera > Cynocephalidae > Cynocephalus > Cynocephalus volans. Next base: position 3,305,813 of record NC_084471.1, read on the forward strand.
CCCTCCCTCCTGCCCCGAGTTTTGTTTGTTTGTTTGTTTGTTTGTGCTCAGAAGTGTTCATTATTTGATATTGACAAAGCCACTCCTTTTTTTTTTCATTTTTGCATACTTTTACTTTCAACCTACCTATATTGTCATATTTGAAGTGAGTTTCTTGTAGAAAACATATAGTTCGGTCATGATATTTTTCAAAAGAAATACTCTCAGTACAGAAAGAAAAATATTGCATATCCTCACTCATAAGTGGGAGCTAAAAGATAAACAAAGAAAAAGAGAGACAGAGAGAGAGAGAGAGAGAGAGAGAGAGAGAAGAAAGAAAGAAAGAAAGAAAGAAAGAAAGAAAGAAAGAAAGAAAGAAAGAAAGAAAGAAAGAAAGAAAGAAAGAAAGAAAGAAAGAAAAAGAAAAGAAGGAAACAGCAATCACAGTAGTACATCAAGCTTTCAAAAGGAGAGAACAGAACTGAGGTTACCAGAGTAAAGGGGGAAGGCAAGGGAGGTAAGGGAGGAATTGGTAAAGGAATTGGTTAACAATTACACTGTATAATGTTGACTCTACTCATTATCCTGATTTGAGCATCACATATTCCACACAGGTATTGATATTCAACTCTGTACGCCACAGATGTGTACAATCAACTATGTTGCCATAAAAAAAAAAAATGCTTTGCCAATTTCTGACTTTAATCAGTGTATTTAATGTAATTATTGATGTTAGGGCTAAGTCTACCATCTTAATTATTTTTGCTACTTATCTGGTTTTTATTTCTCTGTATTCTTTTCCTGCCTTCTTGTGCATAACGAACAAATTTTAAAATTCTGTCTTTATTTATTGACAATGCTTTTGTAAGCATCTTTCGTAACATGTTTTAGTAGTTGCTCTGAAGTATTTCATTTTCTGGTACATGATTTCTTCCTTTGTCATTCCCTCTCTTTTTTTTCCTTATTTTTATTTTCTATTGATTACACTTATTGATGGGGTACAAAGCTGACATCACCACCTGTGCCCAAGCTGTGATGGACAGATCAGTGCTATCAGCACGCCCATCCCCACAGACTGCGATTGTCCCCTCTCTGTGTAGAGCTCGTCCCATGGCCACTCTTTCAGGACAGGTCTGCTGGCGCCCAATGCTGTTCATCTTCCTTCCTCTGACAATAGCCTGATTCCTCCTTCATTCCCGAAAGACGTACCGGACATAGAATCCCAGGCTGACAGTCCTTTTCTTTCTGCACTTGGAAACCGTTGTGTCCCTTCCTTCTGGATGCCACGGTTTCTGATGAGAAATGTGCTGTCATTAGAACTGTTTTCCTTATAGGTCCTTCAAGTTTCTCACCCGGCCGGTCCCAAGGCTTTTTCTTTGTCTGATGTGTATTGGGGTAGATTCTTTTGGCTCTACCTTGCTGGGATCTGCTCAGCTCATTAAATCTACATGTTTGCGTTTTGCCAGTTTGAGGACATTTCCAGCCACCATTTCCTTGAGCACTTCTCAGCCCCACTCTTCTTTTCTCTTTCCAGGACACTGACACACTGGTGACAACAATGTTACATTCTCTGTGAGTCCCGTGTCCCCGAGACTCTGGTTTTTGTTGGTGATGTTTTACACCTGCTCTCCCGGTAGCCCAGGCTGGGTCATTTCTACCAGTCTGTGTCGAGGGGAGCTCACCAGTTCTTCCCTATGCCCTCTTATTTTGCTGTTGAGCACATTGAGGGTTTTTTTTTTTCAGTTACTTTATTTTTAGCTCTAAAGTTTCCATTTTCTGTTCTAAAATTTTCAATTTTGAACTTTTCTATTTCTTTGTAGAGACTCTGTTTTTTTTCATTTGTGTCTTAGATGTTCAGAATTGCTCTTTGAAGCCTTTTTAGGATGGTGTCTTTAAAACCCTTTTTATTTAATTCTAACGTCTGTGATATTTTAATGTTGGCAGCTGTCAAGGGTCCTCTCCCATTTAAGTTGAGACCTTAATAGTTTTTTGTATGATGAGTAATTTTCTACTGAGAACTGGACATTTTAGATAATATATTATAGGATTCTGAATCTTATTGAAATCTCGTGTTTTAACAGGATGCTTCTGAAACCTCTTTGGTAAGGAAAGGTGAATGCCCCCTTATCACTGGGTGGAAGTCCAGGGTCTCCACGTGACCGCCACTGAAACCCGTTTGGAGGGACTCCTCATTACTGCTGGATGAGGACAACTTGGCCCCCACTGGGCCTCTGCTGATCCCATCCTGGTGGGCAGCAGAAGGGGTGCCTTGTCAGTGTTCCCCAGTGGGCCTCCTCTGACAGAGTGGGGTGGGAGGCGGTGTGCTCAGTTGCACTGGGTGGTGGTGAATCTCCACTAGGGGTTCTCTGACTCCACCCCACTGGGGATTGGGGGAGGCTTCTTGTTACCGCTGGGTGGGTGTGGGTTTTCCAACTGACACTAAGGAGTGAGGAGGCAGGTGTTTCTCTACCCAGCCTTCTCTGATGCCACCCCAGTGGGATGGAAGAAAGTCTTGGGACACCTTGTTATAACCTGGCTTATTAGTCAGGGTTTTCCAGAAAGTCAGAATAGGTAGAATATATATATATATGTATACACACACACATAGATATTGCTATCATTATAGATACAGATGTAGATGTAGATGGATATTTGAGAGGGGATTTAGTAGGGGAATTAGCTCACATGATTGTGAAGGCTGAGGAGCCCACGACAGTCTGTCTGCAAGCTGGGGACCCTGGGATTCCGGCAGTGTTGCTCAGCCCAAGGCTGGGAGCCTCAGAACCAGGGAAGACGATGGTGTAAATCTCAGACCGAGTCCAAAAGCCTGAGAACCCATGGGGGAGCTAGTGTCAGTCATGGAGTCCCAAGGCTACAGTCTGGAATTCTGATGGCCAAGGACAGAAGAAGGAGGGTGTCCCAGCTCCAGGAAAAAGAGGGGGGACCCTTCTTACCTGTCCTTTTATTCTGCCCAGGCACCCAGTCCACTGATTGAAATGCTAATCTCCTCTGGAAACACCCTCACAGACGCACCCAGAAAGGACAATTGACCAGCTCTCTAGGTATTCCTTAATTAGTCAAGTTGACACTTAAGGTTAACCATTGCCAGAATTGCATTGTGTTTGTTTTACAAATAGTGGCCAAGGTTTTTAGGTGTACTTGGCAGGATGAATAGGGAAAATTATGTCTACTCCATGTTTCTGAAGCAAAGTCTCCTTCTCTGGCTACTTTTAAGACTTATGTTAGTCTCTGCTTTGCAACCATTTGATTTTGATATTGCTTGGTGTGATTTCCTTCATGGTTTTTTTTTTTTTTTTCATACTTAGGGTTCTTTGAGCTTCTTGGATCTGTGGGTTTATAATTTTTATCAAATTTATTTATTTCATGTTAGTTTTTCCAAATTTTTCCTCTCCTTCCTCCATCTTCTCTCTGTCGGAGACTCAGATTACATGTGCATTAGGGTCTCTGGAGGTTGCCTCAGAGTTCGCTCATGCTCTGCTTTATCCTAGATGGCTTCTGTGCATACGTTTTCAAATTTACTCATCGTTTTTTCTGCATTATCTATTTTGCTATTAATCCTCTAGGGAATATGTTCGAGTCAGACACTATAGTATTTAATCTCTAGAAGTTTATTTGGGATATGTCATATCTTCCGTGTCTTTATTTAACATGCTCAGTCTTTCCTCTAGCTCCCTCAACATATGGACTATAGATCGAATTTCTGTTTTAATATACTTGTTCACTAATTATACCATCCTTGTCAATTCTATTTCTTTTTTATTGGTTGGTATTTCTTCTCAACACTAACTTCAAATTCTCCTGAGTTCTGTATTGAATGTTGCATGTTACACACTTTTCTGCTCTGGCTGGTAGGAACAGGAACTTTTCCCAGCCCTGTGTAAACTTTTGGGGTTGTTCTCACTGATCCTGTCATTTTGTCCCCTGGCTTTGGGTAGAGCCCTCGCATGCACGTGCTGATCACAACTCAGTCCTAGTTTGGAGGAGGCACCTCGCTACTTCCCCCGAGTCTTCTCTCTCTGCACTTCTGTCTCCCTGATCTTGTGCTCTGCAAACTCTAGCTGTCTTGACCTTCCAGGTGACTGGTCCCATCTCCTTGACTCGGGGACTCGGCTGGGCTATGCTCCCTGTCCTGCAGCCTGGAAACTGTAGGTAGTGAGCTTTGGCAATCATGGGATCACCTTGCTGGTTTCCTGTCTCCCAGGAATCACTGTTCTTTGCTGTGTGATACTCAATGTCTTAAAGACCGTCATTTTGTATGTTTCATCTAGCTTTGTGTCATTTCATATAAGGCAAGGTCGATCTGATTCCTGCTTTGCCATCGCGTTCATAACTAGAAGTTCCTCTCCATTGCTCTGTTTATACTGATGCTCTGAGTCTTTTCCTGACGATCTTAAGCCCAAGTAATGCAGACAGGCAACCCTGGAGTCTGCAGACTTTGTGACTTAAAAATTCCTCACTCAGAATCACAAAAATCCACCTATGAGACTCATTTTGAAAAAAAAAAGTACCGCAGAAATGGGAGTGGGTATGTGGTAGAGGCATAAAATCTCATCAAAACCAGCACTGGCGGGCAGAGAGATGATTTGCCTTTCGGCTAACCCAGCTTTTAATTTTCTGCCTAATGACAGTGACAGTAAAGACTTCTTGAGATCACACAAACAGCCTCAGGATAGAAGTTCCTGGGAGAAAGCCTGTTCCCGTAGGGGTGAGAACACTGGGTCCACACAAATATCTCCTGGGGGAGTGAAGAAAGTCTGACATCTCATTGTTCTTTTTAGATTTGACCCCTCCAAGCCATCTTTTATACAGCTGCTAAGGTAGGATCTCTATGGTCACTCTCTATTCTAAAATATCTGCTGGTTCCTGTTGCCCCAAAACATAATTCTGGTCCTAGCTTTGGCCTTTAATGTCCTTCTCAATCTACTTTTTCTTTGCCATCTCCAAATGTTTTCCCCCAAACCCTCAGACGCCTTTCCTCTTGGCCTTGGGGAACGCCTTTCTCCCTTGCTGAAGTCCTCTGGACTCCCCAGTTGGCATGCTCTCTCTCTCCTCTGACCCTGCAGAATTCAGTGTTGTTGCTGGAGCACAGAGGTGCAGTGCCCCCTCCAGCCTGGCCCATCCTTGAGAACTGACAGCAAACACCAGTACTGGAGGAGGAAAGCATAAACCGCATGTGGTTCTGGGTGATGGGCATCCTGTTGGCTGAGCAGTGAGCTGGGTGCAGGAGTCTGCTGGGAGCGCAGGTGAGACCAGAACTCATCCTCCTGCCTGTGCTTGCCCACTGCTCACTGCTGGCCAGCAGCCCTGCAGGGGACAGACAGCTTTCCTCTGAAAAGAAACCTCAGGGACAACCAGGGGCCACTGGCCGACCCCAGATCATTCCAGAGGATGCTTTGGGGGGTGGAAAGGAGAGAGCAGACTGCACTCTGAGTGGGTGAATGAGTGGGGTTGGGACATGCACTGAACAGAGATGGCCAGATGAGTGCTGGGAGTGTGACATGCTCCCCTGACTTCCAGCCCCTGACTACGGGTCAGCTAGGAAGCCGGATCCAGTTGGAATCCGAGCAGGAAAACGTCCAGGGCAATGTTTGCTTGGAATCAGCCAGAAACCAGCATAACCCGTGCTCTGCCTGAGCTGAGCTTTTAATAATAGTAATAACTATTTTGACAACAGTGATAATAATTTCTGTTGGACAGTCATTTTACCATTTAAGAATCGCTTTCTTAGACATTATTTCATTTCGTTTCATCCTCTGAGGGTTTCTCAGCCCTCATCTCTTTATCTTAAATTTGATTTATTATATACACGCCCACACTCATATGCATACTTTTGAAAATGCATAAGAGCACGCTGTTTATTTTTACAAATGCGCGTTTTTAATTTTTTTTTCTCTATTGCCTTCCTACCCTCTTCCCTTCGCCTGTAATCTCTGCCCTTCCCCCACCCCCTATCAACACCAGCAGCAGGAAATCCACACTGTTTGCTGTGGTTTGAATGTCCCCCCAACCTCATGCTGGAACTTAATCCCCAATATGGTATTTGAAAGGTGGGGCCTTTAAGAGGTGACTGGATCATGAAGAATATGCCCTCATGAATAGATTAATGGTTAATAGTTTAACAGGTTATCAGGGAGTAGACTTGGGCTTAATAAAGAGAGCAAGTGAGCAGGTTAGAGTGCTCTTACCTAGTCCCCATTACATGACACCCTGCATCTCCAGGGGATGCTGTACCAAGAACACCCTCACCAGATGCACCCCCTGGGCCTTAGACTTTCCAGCCTCCAAAACTGCAAGAAATAAATTTTGTTTTCTTATAAATTACCCAGTTTCAAGTATTCTGTTATAAACAACAGAAAAGAGAATATTCTTTTCTATTTCAATTCTAATTTACATGATAATCTACTTACATGATACGTGTGTGTATATATATTTACCAGTCTCCTCACATATACATGCACTCATGCACACATGCCATACATCTATTTGTGTGCACTTACACATGCACAAATGTACAGTGCATGTAATTGTAAATACACATGTACATATGGAAACCCATAGATGAGTATGCAGGATTTATATTTTGTCATTGTTTTGCAAAAATAAATTTTATTAAACACACCTTTCAGCATCTTGCTTTTTAAGCTCAATAATGCCTTGTCAAAACCCCATCACCTGGCAGAACTCAAGTTACTCTTCTGAATGACTGCATAATGCTTCCAATGTGAATTTCCACAAAGCTATTTACTTTCAAGTTCATGTTTCAGCCCTTCAATAGCTGTTGAACATGAACTTTGTAGCAGCTGCACACTCTTTTCTACAAAAAAAAAAGAGAGAGAGAGAGAGAGAAGGAAAAAGTCTCACTTTGGTTTTGTTTTTGCTTTTTAAAGGTAACACTTCGAAGAGCCCTGGTGTATAAATACAAAATTCATAAAATTCATGATGAGCTCAGGAATCAAGCGGAGTTTGCAAAATAGCAGCTCAGTGAATTAGGAAGGAGTTCCAAATCCCTTTGAAATGCAAGTTTTAAAAATTCAGTTCATAGAGGATCTGGTAAAATTAATGTTGCTGCTACTTCTATGTTTTTTCCCTCTCTCTCTTTCTGAACTTCAAAACTTCATATTAAGAGGCCATAAGTTATACTTTTCCCTTAATAATATTTCATTAGCCCCTACTCTGTCTGTAATGCAGTGCTGCAGGCTGGACTGCAGTAACACTGGAGAGCCCCCTACAGTTGCTTCTGAGCCTTTGTGCCTCTGAACCATCATCACGGGTGGGGCTGGGAAGAGAGCCTGGCTTGGATTCAGGGCTTGTATCCTTGCTGAGTTCTGAAGGATTTTGATGGGAGTCAAGGCACAGTACAGATAGAGTCACAGGCCCCAAGGTCAAGATAAAAAAAGGGGAGGAAGCCAGGGGGCTCAATGGGGGTCCCAGTGTCTGAAAGTCCACAACTCAGGGTGCTGGGCGTCCATCTTGAGAATCCATGTCTCCCCTGAGAATCCATGCTGCCTCCAGAAAAAGCAGGTGGTGTGCAAGAGGTACTGGCAGATTGCGATTACTTGGAAAAAGGACCACGTGGTTGCAGGCATCTTCACAGGGACGGAGGTGACAGTCCGAGGCCCTGCTGCAGTGGAGACCACAGAGGTCAGGAAGACAGGAGACGGGCGATTGTGACACAGCAGGTTGAGTCTCAGTCCTGTTTTTACAGCACCCGAATGGTTTCCCAGAGCACTCAAATAAAGCCCAGAGTAGCCTTGAATCTGGCTCAGAAAGAGCCCAATATCATGTCAATCCCCTGGCCACATCTGCCGCCCATTCCTGTTCTCTCTGCTTGGGCCACTAAGGCCTCTCTCTGTGGCTCTGAACCACAAGCTCCTCCCGCTCACTGCTCCTTGTTGCATTTTTCTCACCTTTGTTTTTGTGTCCATGGTAGGAACACAAGGATCCACCCCTTCCAATACTCCCAGCCCCACCACCAAGTGTACCATCTCAGTGTTGTGCTGTGCTCAAAGCAACATGCTGAATTGACCGTCTGACCCCAAATTGCATGGTCAGGAACACCAGGAATGGACACGGTGATGCTTGCACCCGTCAATAGAAATAAGATGGAAATCCAGGAAGGGCAGGGAGAAAATCTCCCCCCATGTGTCCTCCGCTCTAGGAGAAGTGTCTAGGAAAACCTGAGACACAGTGACACAGGTTTCAGCAGTCACAGTGGAGTTTAAAACCCTTCCCCAACGTGTTGGCTTGAGCCTGTCACTCTCCGGGTAGCCCAGGACTCTAAGGGACTGAGGTCAGCTCCCCAAGGGCCTGCTGCTCCTTATCCATCTCCGTGGGTGCACTGGCTCCTAATGTGGAGACACAGTGACTAAATGAAGGTCACATAAATAAAGGGCTCTGTCCCAAGGCTTTCCACATTGTCAAAGTGAAGCCTCAGGAAATTGCCAATAGTTGACCCACAAATTGTTGATTTTATAGGGTTTGGCAAAATGTCCTTTTCTCCCTGATTAATGTGCCCTGAAGATTCTACAGTGTAACTCCCAGAATAATACCCAAACCTAAAGACAATGTGGTGGTTGGCTCCTCCAACCAGCTCGAGTCCAAAGCACCTGAAAACCAGGTGGGGAAACTGTAGCAGGACATGCAAGGCCAGGACTTCCCCACCAAAGTGGTGTCCAAACATGGAAGATCCTTAAATGGTGCCCTGCACAGAATGTCGTCACCTTCGGCCCCATGGCAAAGGTCCCCACCATCAGTGTTCGAACCCACAATCGGGTATTGGAGGAGAGACGATTGACGCAGATGCTTAGCAGGAAAGAAGCAGGTGGTGGCTAATATCCACACACTACAGATTCAGGTAAACTGGTGATAGCCAATACCTCCATGGACTCCGGCACACCTCTGATGGATGCTGTCCTGTCCTTCTCAGGTGACTGTGCATGGTACGCAGGGTCACGCACGCCCCCTCACCCACGCCTGCCTGGTTCATTGCTCACTGGCTCCTGTTGATCTTAACTCCTCCCTGGTCTGCTGGTCATTCCCAACTCCCATTTCCTTGATTCCCAGTCCTGCTGTCTGGTCTCTCTCCAACTGGACCAGCATGGCAGACTTCTGAGCACCATCCTGCCTGTCAGGCCAGCCTTCCCTGGGCCCCTGCAGCAGAATCTGGCCATACCATCCCCAGGAAAATTCAGAGCAATTAAGACCCTGGGCCTAGGATTGAGGCTGGACTCCACCACTCACTGGCCCTGTGGCTCGCGTGCAGTGTCTACCCTTCGTGCCCTAGTTTACTCATGTGAGAAGTGAGAGTGACAGTAGCAATTAGCTCCAGTGCTGCAAGGATCAGAAGGGTTACAATGCTGAACAGGGCCTGGCCTGCAGTCAGTGCCCAGCATTGTTCATGCCTGCCGTTCACATGGGCTAACTCACCCCTGGCTGTCAGGTCCCTGCATGGTTCTCAGGATGAAAGGAGAGCTCCTTCAGAGCCCTGTATGAGCTGGGCCAGTGCCCCAGGCTCCAGCCACACAGAACTACCTGCTCTTCCTGAAAGGATCCATCTCAGCCTGCCCAGGACAGCAGCATGTTGACCTCATGTGTGATCTCATCCCAGCCTGCCATGTCCTCCAAATGCCAGTGTGTGCAGGCACCATGGGGCGGGTGACCAGCCTCCTCCTCGAGGAGCTCAGGTGACAGCGGGTGGCAGATAAGACACGGGGCATGGTGAGGAGATGTCACACAGCTACGAAAGAGCCAGGAGTCGTGGAATCCAAAAGACACACCTCACCGGACAGGACCAGAGAAAGTCAACAGAGGAGGTGGCTGGGTTTAAGCCAAGGCTGATGAGTGAGGGCTGGTCAGGTCACAGGAGGGTGTACAGTCCAGACAGGTGGCAGGTGCACAAGGAGGGAGAGAAGGCGTATTTATATGTGTTTGTGGGTGTGTGTGTTTGTTCGTATATGTATGTGTGTGTTTGTACATGTGTTTATATATGTGTGTGGCTTTGTAGATGGGTGTTTGTATGTGTGTATGTGTGTTTATATATGTGAGTATATGTGTGTTTGTATATGTATGTATATTTGTATATGTGTGTGTACATGTGTTTATATGTGTGTCTGAAACTTTGTAGATGTGTGTTTGTATGTGTGTGTGTTTGTATATGTGTGTATGTATGTGTATATATTTGTGTATGTGTGTTTTTGTATATATGTGTGAGTTTGTATATGTGTGCATGTGTGTGTTTGTATATGTGTGTACATATGTGTATTTGTACATGTGTGTATGCATGTGTGTTTGTATGTGTTTGTATGTGCTTGTATTATATATGTGTGTCTGTATGTGTGTGTATGTGTATATGTGTGTGTGTTTGTGTATGTGTGTGTTGTTTATTTGTGTGTATGTGCACGTGTGCTTGTATATGCACGTGTTCCTTGAAATACATTCAGCGTGCTTGTGACAGGCCACTCTAAGATGCCCCCAGTGATCCTCTCCTCCTGGAACTCAAGCCCTCATGACATCTCCTCCCCTGAGAATAGACCGTGCCTATCAACTTACTTCCAACACACAGACAATGGCAAAAAGTGATGGAATGTCACTTCTGAGATGAGGCTGCAAAAAGACGGTGACTTCTGTCTTGCTTTCTGTCTCCCTTTCTCACTTGGAGGGAAGCCAGCTGCTGTGTTGTGAGCTGCCTGAGGAAGAGGCCCACTGGGCGAGAAACCAAGAGAAGCCTCATGGCCAACAGCCCGTGAGGAATGGAAGCCCCCAGCCCCCAGCCCTTGAAGAGCTGGGTCACGCTGCCAACCATGTCAATGGGTGGAAGCAGCTCCAGCCGCAGTCGAGCCTTCACGTGAGGCTCCAGCCCAGCCCAACGATTCGACGGTAAAAGAACTCGTCAAAGCACACAGCTAAGCCAACTGCATTCCTGAACCACAGAAACTGAGAAAACAGATGTTTGGTTTTTGCATCCAATAAGTTTTGGGATGATTCGTTATACAGCAATAGTTAATATATAGCTTTTCTGCAGATGGACGGATTTAGGACTCGCTGCCTAAGGTCTTTTGATAGAAAGTTGTAGTATACGGAGTCTATATGAGTCTAATGCCACCTGTTGATGGAAAGGCACGAAATAAAAGATGTCACTTTATTTTTGAGCAAAGATCTGTGGATGGCCTTTTTCATAGGATCCCTCAAACAAGATGCTGATGGGAACCTCATGGACTCAGTCCCTGACCCTAGCCTGGCCTGAGAACCTAGATGCTGAGTATGCCCTGCCGGGTTCGTGGGGGGTGGGGGGACATAGGGTTGGGGCAGGGAGATGAGGTTTTGTGTCGTCCAGGAGCATGGGTGGAGGAGGGAGGGTTTCATGTAGGATAGGCAGGCAGCGGTGTCCACAGAGTAAGTGCAATCAAAAATTCAGGGACAGGATGACTTGCAGAAAGAATCTCCCCTCAGGGTCCTTCAGTTGTTTTCAGTGGTTTCCAGTTTCAAGAGTTTTAGCGGCGGGTCGGAGTCATGCTCTGTATCCACCCATGCTGACGTCCTGTAAAGAACTCACAATAGACTATTTCTGTCCACAATCATGCACTATGTTTTCTTCTTTTCTTTTTCTTTTTTTAAGTGTGAGGTGTAAGTTTTCTCTGTGTTCTAGCATGTGAAAACAGATAAGAATATCAGTGGAACAGAGAAAAATGTCCACTGAAAATGAGTAGTAGGGGATTCAGGCTCCCGGTGGTGGCACTGATCCCAGAAACGATGCGGTGGTTTTAGTCACAAGAAGGCGATCCCGGGGCTGAGCGACAGGTGGCCCATCTTGCTGTTTTCTGCTCAGGAAGAGGACGTCTTCATGAAGTTGCTGTGTGGAAACACCAGCACCACCTCAACCCAGCCCCATGTCTCTGGACTTAGGCTTCCTCTGCTGGGTGCACGCATCCCAGGTCTGTCACTTCCCTTGAGAGGACAAGACCCCTCAGGTGGCTGGGTAAACCTTGGGAGGGTTCCCAGATGCAGCCCTCACCAGTGTGCCGTTGCTTACAGGGCACTTCCAAATGCTCTAGGGCTGCAAAGAACATGTGGCCGGAGCCCTGAGAGTCGTGTCAAGAGCCCTGAGAGTCGTGCCCGAGTCGCAGCTTTTGTAGACCAGCTGTGAGAACAGGGGAAAGTCACTGGCCAGAGCCTGCAGGACGGAGCTGACAGCCTCTGCCCTGGCTGCTCCACAAAGCTCTGTTTAAGATTAGTAAAGGTCCACCTGCTACCGGACCCCTGGAAACCAGATGCGTTTCAGAATTCAGCATTACTCAAAAATTAAAGAGTAATACGATGCACATAAAGTATTGTATAGAACACCCAGGGGCTTAGGGACAGCACTGGTAATCAAACACTAGATAGCAGTTCCGCATGAAGCATATGATATTCTTGCTAAAACTGCAGGTGGCTCAGGTCAGATTTGATCACCGAAGGTTTTCAGGTCAGGTCAGGCTGGGTTTTGTCATTAAATGAGTTCCAAATATATTTCTGGTTTTCAGAGTTTTTTAGATCTTGGCGTTGCAGTGAGGGACTGAACCTGGACCAGCTGCTGAGTGACAGCAGGCACATCCAGGCTGGGAGAGTTTAAGTGACTTGCCCCAGGTCCCATAGCTTATAGTTGGTAGAGCTGGCACCATGGCCTGTTTCTGCCTCCCCCCTAAGACTGTGTCCCGGCTCCACCACTGAGCCACACTGCCCCTGAAATTCTGGTGGGAACAGTGACGTCCAGTGTGCAGGTGAGTTGGCATCACAGCGAAGCCGTAAGAGACGAGTTACTTCCTTCTCTGCCTTTGTTTCCTCACCCGAAAGTAGAGCAATGTCACAGTTCTCAATCCTAAGACGTGCGCTTCTGAGATTGGAGTCTTGCAATGTGTGTGTACATTTAATACAAGAGGGTTTTTTTCCGGTACCCCCTCCCCAACCCCAAGACTCTCTGACTAAAATGCTGGTATCTTATTCTATGGTACCGTAGGGCAGGGCTGGCATCCTGGAAAGTGAAAATCACCTCCTCGCCCCATTGCTGGAGACGGGATGGACAGATTCCATGGGAGGCTCCTGAGACCTCTGGGGCAGGGGGCAGGGGCTGCAGCATTGGTGGTGCCAGGAAATGTCCGTCTCCATTCTGAGCAGCCCCAGCTTGCTGACCTCCTGGGACTCAGGTTCCAGGAAGAATCAGTCATGCTACAAACAGCTCTGACAAGAGGCAGGGCCTGTGCAGCCTAGAGGGACAGCCGAGGTGTTGGGAACATGTGGGGCTGGAGAGATGGGGGAGGGGCAGACTGTAAAAAGCTGGCATTTCGGGGTTCCCTGGGTCTGAGGGCCTCTGTAAGGGGGGTCAGACCACTGGCTGCAGGGAGATAGGACTCCCAGGTCAGTCCTGGATTCCAGACTTTCCAAGACGCTGCCTGGTGGGCATTCTGTGCACACTCGGTGCCATGGCCAAAGTCCTCATGTGGCTGTGCTGGACACGGGCCTGAGCCACCACCAAGCCACTGAGAGCTCAGTTCTCTTCACCCTCTGGAAGCCAGGTTTTCCCTGAAAACTCCAATTTGGTGACATGTGACTTTGCCCAGGAGAGCAGGCCATGGGTTGGAAGAGGAGGCCCCAGGGGTAGCCCATGCCAGCTCTGGACTCCCCTGCTGTGCAGCCTTCTGCAGCTCTGTGCCCTTCTCTGAGGTGCAGCCATGTCACTTTACTAGGGGCACCTTGCTCTCTGAACCTCTCAGGATCACAGTGAGAAACCCATGCGCCAAAGAGCCTCAACGTGTCCCGAAAAGGGGAATGCCCGTGAGAAGCTCCCCTTCCAGTCCAGTGCCTCATCAACTGCAGCACAGATGCCTGTCCTGCCCCAGGCCAGGAACCAGGACACCCCAGGCCAGGAACCAACTCTACAAAGCAGAGAGGATGATTATTATCCCTATTTTATATGCAGACTCTGAGCCCATAGGGGTTAAGCAATCATATTCCAGGTGTGTCTGACCCGCAAGCCACACCTTCACCGTGTGCCCTCCCTTCAAGGTGGGGAGGATGTTTGAGTAGGGATCCAGTGTGCCAGGATATGGGGCACAAAAAAGAGGACATGAGAGAATTCCAGGTGCAATCCAGTCGAGTCTGTGGAGGGAAGGCTTTGAAGGGAGGCTGAGGATGTTGGACCAAATTCAAGCTGGGGACGAGGAGCCAGGGAAGGTTTCTCAGCCGAATGGAGCAGAATCCGAACTTCTCGGGTGGTTGGCAGTGGGATGGGAGCCTTTGGGTGTGTGCTCAAGTAGGAGAGACCCAGGCAGACTTCCAGCCCCAGCAAGCTTCATGGTGTGGGTGTATTTGGTCCCCAGGTCAGAGCAAGCATGGTTACACCAGAATTCCTGGGTAGGGGTGGAGTGATGTTATCTTGTTCTGCCATTTTGAGCTCCATCTCCTTGTCCTGAGGGCCACGGAGCATCTGTTTGGGTGAAAACAACACATGTAGGGGCCTTTCACTCAGAATGTAATGAGGAGTTCAAAACCACTGGGAAGACAGCCTGAACGTACTCTGTGAGAGCACAGTGTACACCATGCAGGCCTACACATAAATGGCACATAGCACTGTGCACAACGGGCCTCGGATTGGTTTCCAGTGCTTTGAGCAAAAGGAAAGGTGGACACTGTGATTGCAGAATGGGAAGGTGGGGTCCCAAGGCTACCGAGGCCTGTATTTCCTCTCTGTCCATTTTCTTGGGGCTCAGTGCTGCTCTGGGCACAGGCTGTCCACTCAGATGCCATATTCTCAGTCCTTATATACGTGCTTGCCGAATGTTCTTCTGAAAAGCAATGTGTATCGATCCATTTCTGTGTGGCTTGCTCCCTTCTACATGCTGTGAGATTCTGGCTGCCTGCGGTGCTGGTTGACCTGGGGATGGCTTCTCCAGCTTGACAGGCTCCACGGCCACACCTGGACACTGAGAGCTCTATGCAGGAAGGGTCAATTGCAAGTGCAGAGAGACTGCCCATCACCCACACAGGCCCAGCTCCCACTCACCAGGGCACTGTGATCTCCTGGTGTACAGCTTGGGCCCTTTCCTGAATAAGCTCTACCTGTGGGAGCAAACAGCCAGCCGCGAGTGCAGCCAGGAGCCCAGTCTAGACGTACCAGGTGGCTGAGGCCCAGACGAGGCTTTGTGCCGGGGTGCTCAAGCAGAAATTTTGCTCAGCCCATCGTGATCCTATTAGGGAGCGGAGAAGTTAATGAACAGTGTGTTCCTTCTTGCTTTCCCTGTCTGCCTTCTGCCCGTTGTGTTTATCTACTTGCATATGGAAATCCAGGTCTTTTTAGTAGGCAGAGCAGAGAAACAGCGTCTTGTCTTACTGAGAAACTGTGCACACATCGTTCCATTCAGGCACAAGCCTTGATTGGGCTCTTTGAGTCTAAATGAGATGTCCTTAACCCTTCATCAACCCAGACCCCTGTTGTTTGAGACTGGCTCTTTTAGGCTGCAGGAGACAAAGAAATGCGCAAAGAACAAAGACGTTCCCAGAGAGAGAACTTTGTTATGAACTACGAGAGACACAAGAGGAGGAACCACAGCTGCAGAGCCAGGCTGTGGAAGAAGGAGCTCATGAAGGGCATCCAAGGTCACTAAGGCTTACAGCTGAGATATCATGCCATGTCCTCCAAAGACACAAAGGGCTGCCTCCTTCCCATGCGATTATCACATGTGTACCTTGCTCTTGCAGCTTTCTCTCTAGAACTCAAATTCAATCAATCAGAGAGGGTCTGACGGTTACAGCCAGTCACCATCTGTTGGGCAGAGCATGCTCGGGGGGCACTGTGGGTATGGACTGAGCCTGGAGGGGAGCAGCTTCCTAAGATAATCTAGGACAACTGTCAGAAAATGGAACTGCCCTTATTTGACAAAGGCAGCATTTACTACTTTTTGAGCGTTGATCGTGTACCAACCTCCATGCTAAGTGTCTGTTGTAGTTATCTAATGCTGAGTAATAAATTACCCCAACACTCAGTGGCATGAACCGCCATTTATTGTGCACACAGATTCTATGAGCCAGAAATCTGGGGAGGGTTTTCTGGGCAGTTCTTGCTTAGGGCCTCTCACGTGTTGGCAATCAGATGCTGGCTGAGCTCTAGTCACAAAGGTACGAGTGGGACTGTAGGATCCACTTTCAAGGGCTCATCCACATGGGTTAGGGTTGGCTGGGGGCCTCATTTGCTCTCCACATGGAATGTCCTGTGGGGCTGCCTGACAGTCCTCATGGCACCTTGGCTAACTTCCCTCAGAGGTAGCAATCCAAGACCCAAATGGAAGCTGAAATGACCTTCATGACCTGGTCATTTTCTCTGAATCCCGTGGGTTGAACAGCTCCGACTCACTGTGGGAAGACACTACATGACTCACTGTGGGAAGACACTACATAAGCAATAAACACTGAGAGGCATGGAACACTGGGGCTTTTCTTGGGAGCCGGCTATTTGCCTGACAGCTCCCAACAATTAATATCCTCCCCATGGACAATTGTGAAAATGCCCATCACTACATAACTGGTGCCCCAATTCCAACAGCATTTTCCTTCTTGCCCTTTAAGCCATCACCATTGGGCCTCTCCTAGCAGGCTTTTCAAAGATGTCCCAACTTCTATGCATGGACAGGCACCAAAGCAACTGCCACATTTTTAGGTTTTATTGACATTGCACCCCACTTCTGATACCAAAATCCATCCCAGTTACCATGGCTTTGCAAAGTAGCACCCCAAATTTAGTGACTTGAAATAACATTTATTTTGTTCCCAAATCTGCAATCTGGACCAAGCTAAGAAGGTAGAAAAAGCTAAACTGCTAATTATCTCTAAATTCTGCAATAAATAAAATTCTGAAAATACTATTCAGCAAAGGCCCAGCTTATTGCAATAGCCACTCAAAGGTCCATCTGCAGGAACACTTGTTCCCCAAACTCCTGTCCACACAGCAGCCAGAGCAATTCATCATAAAATGATGTCACTCTGCTACTCAGAAACTCCCAAGTTCCTGCCTCACTCAAGCCCCCTCCCAGTCCCATCATGATCCTGGCTCCACGCAGCCCCCTCCTACACTGCCTTCCACCACCCTTCACCACCCTCCACTGACCTCCTGGTGCCTCTGACTGAAGCACCAGCCCAAAGAGCATTCTGTCCTCTGACTGGGAAAGTCTTTGTGTGGCTCTCCCTCATAGCCAGCAGGTCCCTCCCTGTTTGTGGGCAAACTTATCAGAGGGCCCTTCCCTGTCCACAACTGTCACCGTCAATCCTCATTCCCCTACTTTATTTTTAGTGTTAAGACTTTATCCTCTGTAACAAATAATGTGTTAGTGCCTGTCTTCTCAGACTAGAATATAAGTTCCATGATAGCAGAGAACATATCTTATTTCCTATAGTATTCCCTGTCATTATACCAATGCTAGGTCTCAGAAAGTATAGCTAAGAAAGAAGGAAGGGAGGAAGGGGGGAAGGGAGGAGGAAGAAAGGATTTTCCATAGTTTAATTACCTTCTCTAGATTAAAGAGTCCTGATATTGTAAATCTTAACCATGTGTCAGGCCAGACCGGCAGAGGGCCCTGTGATTGGACCCGTTGTTTTCCTACATTGTGCTTTCTCATGATTCTGTGGAGTGTCAGTGCCACTGAGCTTGTACTAGTCAGGGTTCTCCAGAGACACAGGACCAGTAGGATAGACATATAGAGATAGATACAGATTTGGATACAGATATAGGTATAGATACAGATAAATATATGATGCGAAATTTATTAGGGGAATTGGCTCTAGTGATTATGGAGGCTGAGAAGTCCCATGACAGACATTCTGCAAGCTGGGGACCCCGAGATGCCTGTAGTGTCTCAGGAGCAGAAAAGCTGATGGTATAATTCTCAGCCTGAGGCTAAGTGCCTGAGGACCCAGGAGGTCACTGGTGTTAAGTTTTGGAGTCCCAAGT
The DNA here is from genome assembly GCF_027409185.1 of Cynocephalus volans. NCBI lineage: Eukaryota > Metazoa > Chordata > Mammalia > Dermoptera > Cynocephalidae > Cynocephalus > Cynocephalus volans. The sequence goes on from NC_084471.1 coordinate 3,323,784, forward strand.
CTGGACAGCCTGAAGTTCTGATGTCCAAGGGCAGAAGGAGAGTGTTCCAGTTCCAAGAAAGAGTGAAAGGAGATACTTTTCTCTTCTTTTTTGTTCTTTCCAATCCCCCAGCTGGTTGGGTGATGCCACCCACACTGAGGATGGGTCTTCCCCACTCAGTCCACCGACTCACACCCCAGTCTCCTCCGGAAAGAGCCTCATAGACACACCATAAATACCAGTTCTCTAGTTATTCCTTAATCGAGTCAAACTGACACTTAAAAGTAATTGTCACAGAGTTATGCTACTAATGGCCATCAAGGGTTCTTGTATTAATAATAAATATGTCTTAGAACTGGCTCATCTTTTCTGCTTCCCCATTTACTAACCCCTACCTACATCGAGGTGTACATAAGTGTCCCTGTCTCTACATAAATCCTTTCTTTTATTCTTTTCAGTACCGGCTAGTTGTGACCTTCCTAAGGCTGCCTCTGGGGCCCAGTCCCGACCCCAGACTGTGGCCTCAGCTGTAGTCTTTATGTCCTCTCCCTAACTATGTATATGTTTGGGATTTCCAAGTGTTTGGCATAGCATAACAAGATGTCTAATTAAACTCAGATTATTCCAGATTTGTGAATGAAAGAAGGCAAACGTCCAAGAAGCCAGATGGCATCAAACCAAGGACGTAAGGGGAAGGTTCGTAAACTCTGGACCACCTCCAGCCCCCTCCCCATTTTTACTGTGAGTGCTCAGGCTGTGGTGTGGGGCAGAGAGAGAACCAGAGGAAGGAGGAGACTTTGGAAACTGTCTCTTCTAGGGAACCTATAAAATCTCTGTGGAAGCCTCTCTGTGAGCTAATTTTGGTCCCAGGCAGCACCTTTGTCCTGTCATAACATTTCCAAAGATGCTGTTTATCAAATGAACTTTTTCTGATGTACATACATGTTCAACCACAGAACCACCTGCAGGGGATGGGAAAAGGATTGTCATGATTCCGAGATGGGAAATTTTGAGAAAAAGTCACGCATGCATTATTGTTATAACTGGTATATGGGGACACTTTTGAGAAAGCAACCCAGTTACCGATGCTGCCTTTGCAAGGATACTTCAAAAACTTTGTGGAAAAAATGGAATTAAAGGACAATTCTGCTTTTCTCCCTCCTGTCCACCCTGGCAGCTGCTCTTGGTGGGGGGCCATCCTGCACCTAAGGCAGGAGAATGGTGGCCACAAAGAAGATGAAAAAGTCGCTGGAGTCGATCAACTCTAGGCTCCAGCACATTATGAAAAGCAAAAGGTACAAGCTGGAGCAGGAGCAGGCTCTAAGGTGATCCTGCAAGGCATAGCAAGATTAATCATCCTCACCAACAACTGCCCAGCTTTGAGGAAATCTGAAATAGAGTACTACGCCGTGGCGGCTAAAACTGGAGTCCATCTGTGCAGCGGCAGTGACATTGAATTGGGCACAGCATGGGGAAAATGTAGAGTATTCACACTGGCTACCAGTGATCCAGGTGATTCTGATGTCAATAAAAACGTGCCAGAGCAGACCGGATGCAAAACGTTTCTTTAATAAAACTTGCCAGAGCTTGTTTAGAAAAAAAAAAAAGATAATAGAAAATTTTCCATAAGCTTTTTGAAGACCCCTATATAAGGGCATCGAAGAGGGACTTCTCCTGGTCATGGCAAGCATGAACACAGCCTAGCTCCTGAAGATCTTTCTAAAGTTATTGTTCCAATGAGCACTGGATCATACAATAATTTTCTTTCTGCTTTGGCTGCCAGGCAGCTCACAGCCAGATCCGCAAACCGTTAGCGACTGCTTGAGAGTCCCATGAACATACCTGGGAGCCGATGTAAACCCGGCTCTGTCACCACCCTGTGCCTATGTCCTCCATCCCCTGGTAGTACCAGGTCCTTGCAATGCCTAGGACTATGTGGGAGATAATCATTGGCTACTACATCTCGCTGCCTGAGTGGCTGTGGAGCATTGATTAGCCTCCCCGAGCTGTAGTTTTCTAACCTTAGAAATGGGGGTGATGGTATCACCTACCCCCCCCCTTTTTTGGAGACGAAGTGAGTTACTGTACGTAAAGTGCTTAGTACACGGCTGCAACATTACATGCTTGACATATCTGAGACATTGGTATTATGCATAAACCCATCAGATATCAGTTGAGAGACAAACCCTCATTGTCCTGGCAGTGAGTCCACGTTCCCCAGCCTTGGAGTAAAACCCTTGACTCTGAGCCTCTCTCTCTTGTACGACGTCCCCACCCCAGATGACTTGAGGCATTGCGATGCTGAATTGGCTGCTTGTTTGATCCCACACACTTCATCATACCTTTATCATGTTCGTATGCTGTGCATTGTATTTTATTTCTCTATTTAAAAAACTGTCGACATGAAATTAAAATGAATGAATCTTCCTGCAAGCAGCCTATTTTCCCAGCATTATGTTTGTGAGAATTGTACAGGTCGTTACATGGAATCCTAGTTCATTTGTTTTCTCTGCATTTTATTGTGTGAATTTACTACAGTTGCTTTTATCATTTTTCTTCTTGATGCATTTCTGCTGTTTGTGATGGTTTCTTATATCAAACTAAATCGAACCAATCCCGCATGGGTTTTATTATTATTATTATTACTTGCCTAAGGGTTGTGTTATATAACTATGAGTGAAATTACTGGGTTGCAGGACATATGAATCTCATATTTACCAGTTATTGATAAATTTAGCTCCAAGGTAGTTGTGAAAATTCATGCTTCTATCAGACATACCTGTCGTCCTTTACATCTTTACCAACCCTTGAGAGTGTGTGCCCTTTAAATTTTCCTGACAGGTGCAAAAGAATAATGTGCTGAGATGATAACATCTATTTCCCTATTAATGAATTTGGATATTTTTCATATGTTTATTCAATTCTGATTTCTTTTTCTCTGAACTACTTTTTCATGTCCTTTGACCATTTTTCGGCTTCAGTTCTTTTTTTTCATTGATCTGTGTTCTGGAGACTAGTCCTTAGTCAGTTACACACACTGCAAATATCTTCTTCTGAGCTGTGGCCTATCTTTTAGCTTTGTTTATAGTGCCTTTTTTAAAAGGAAGGTTTTGATTCTAATGCTCTGGAATGCATTTAAATTTTCCTTCATGATTTTTTCAGTTTGAGGCTAAGATAAAAATGCATTAGTCACCACAAAGTCATAAAGATATTTTTCTGTATTTTCTTCTACCATCTGAAGTTCTGTCTCTGTCTCTTGCCCAGCTCTCAATTATATGTGATGCATTTCTGGAGGCCACGCTTCCTCTTCTGTCCAAATCATCCATGAGTTAACCTACGTGGCCAACACCACACAGTCTCACTCAGGTCACCTTTGTAGTATATCACTGTACCTGGTGTATCAAAATTCTCCTGGATGTTCTGAGCCCTTTGCTATTCCATATAAAGTTAGAATCCACATGACATACACAAAGAAGACCCTGACTTGATTTTGATTAAACTTCCTTCAACTTTATGGATTAGTCTTGGGGGAAAAAATGTATTTACAACATTGGACCTGTCTGTCTATGCACATGTACATAACTATAGCTCTTTTCTAATGTCTTTAATAAAGATTTTTGTATTTTTCAATAGAGTCTCACACTTCTTTTGCTAAATTTATTCCTATAAAAACTATGTAGATTCTGTTGCTCTTGTAATTGGTATTTTTTGTTGTTTTCAGTACACAAAGATGCAATTGATTATTTTTGCCACTGCGCTTACACCTTACAATTTCTCATTAATTTTAATAATTTATCTGTAGGTTGGTTATCTCTATAACTCATAATAATTTTGTAAATAATGAGAGTTTTGTTCTTTCCTTCTTAAATTCTGTTAGCATTTATTTCCTTTGCCTTACTGTTTCTTCCCCTGGCATTTCTTCTTTGGCCTGCCTCACGGATTTTACCTATGATTTTACCTGCAATTTAATATTCAGCCAATGTGTCAAGGGAACTTCTATGAAGATTTCTGCAGCTTTTTCTCTGAGTAGCTCCCTCCCCCCCTGTACTCTGTCCTGCAAATTCCAGCCACCTGGCCTCAACTGACTCTACTCTGTCTTTTAACCTCAGAGTTCAGTTTAGGCATAAGTCCAGAGTGATATTAGGGTTAATCTGATTTGTTTCACTTTTTCATTTATTGCAATCCTGTGCTGCCTATTATCTATCTTAAAACAGTGCTTTTGTAATTTTTTTTTAGTTTTCCTTTTTTTTGTTTGGTTGTTATCATTGTTTGATTTTTATGGTGGGACGTCAAGTACTATAGCAATTAGTTCTTTGGAGGGTGGAAGGAGAAATTCTAGGCTATTTATATTTAATTTAATTATCAATACGGTTGGGTTTAAGTCCCTTGTGTTGCTATTTGATTTATATTCATTCTATATGTTCTTTATTGCTGCTTTCCTTTTGATTTATAAAAGATTTAAACTTTTTAAAAGGTTCATTTTTAGAAAGGTTTTGGTATTCTATTTCATCTTTTCTATCCTTTAATTGCTTTTTAGCTATGTATCTTTATTTTTAGTAACGTTTCTAGGTATTACAACAGGAATCCTTAAATTTTATAGGAATCTACCTTTAACACTTTAGCATTCTCTAGAATGTAAAAACCTCAAATAATGAACTTCTATCTACCCCCTTCCATTATTTGTTTTATTTTTATATATTTGACCATATGTTATTAATCCTATTATTTTTGTTTCCATCAGTCAATTGTCTTTTAAATATTTAAGACAAGAAAACAAAAGATAATGCCTTCTAAATTTACCACAATATTTATCATTTCTGGAATTCTTCATGCCTTCTTATTAATCAGAGCTTCCATCTGGTAAAATGTTCCTTTAGCTTGATACATCTTTTATATAACGGATAGTGTGGATTATGTTGTCTCGGAGTTTGCACTACCTGATTTTTTAAACTTTACTTTAAAGTATAATTTTACTGGATTCAGAATTCTTAGTTGACACTATTGTTCTTTCTTGCAGCACTTTAAAGATGTTATTGCTTCCCCTTCCCCTGGCTTGTATTGCTTATGAAGAGAAGTCAGCTACCATTCTTAGAAGCCTGGTGACTTTTATGATTTTCTCTTTGTCTTAGGTTCATAGCAGTTTGACTTTGATGAGCCTAGGTGCTTTGTATTCACTCCCTGGACTTCACTGAGCTTCTTGGAAATATGGATTGATTTTCTATTTCATTGAATTCAGAAACAAATTTAGTCGTATTTCTTCAAATATTTTACTCCCTCATTCTTATTTCCTCTTCTTCTCATACTGCAATTTCATGCATATTAAACAGACTTTCGTAAACCACATGTTACTGATGTTTTGTTCTATTTTTTTATTCAGTATTTTTTTTTCTCTGCTTCATTTTGGAAAATTAGTATTGACCTGTTTTCAACTTCACTGATAATATTTACTTCACCCTTTAATTTGCTTTAAGCCCATTTAATTATTTTTTGTTTTAATATCAGATATTGCATTTTCACTTTAGAATTTCATTTGATTCTTTTCTTTCGAATTTTCATTTCTGTTCTGAAATACTTTATAACTTCATCTGACATATGAGGGCACTTCAAAAAGTTCATGGAAAGATTTGTATTACCTTTCAATTCTATTTTCCATGAACTTTTTGAGGTATTTTTGGAAGTACATTTCACATCATCCTATTAAACATTTACAAGAGCTGTTTTGAAATCCTTGCCTACTGATTACAATAAAGAAGACATCTTTCACCCTGCTTTTATCTATTGTTCTCTTGTGACTGTTTGAAGATAGTATACTATTTTATTTCAGACATTGTATACAAATATGAAGCTCTCTAGAGACTAAACATTTTCTTTATCTTGATATTTTGGGTCTTTCTGGTTTGCTTCTTGGATAGACCCTTCTCTCTGTCTGTGGTTAGGGTGAAGGCTGATAACTCAGAAGTCTCACAGGGTCAGCTGGAGTTTGCCCTGGTTTGCAACTTTATTCAGATTGATTTAACTTGCAATTAACCTAACCCCTGACCTCCAAAGTCGCAGCATTTCTTTATCTTGTTGATATTGAACATGGAAGGGGTTTGGCTGTGAGTTCACTCTGGCTGGGCACCATGAGGTAGTGGCTGCTGGAGTACTAAGGGTCTCCCTCTCTTTGTCTTCTCCACCGTTTTCTTGTCAAAGCTCTGTGTGAAGGGAGAAGGCTGGGGCCTGATGGGGTAATCAGTAGGTCAGTCCTTCCAGCCTTCTCTCCATCTTGCCAGCCCACACTGACATCCAAAACTGGAGGAATATGTCCTTAAACTTTCAAAGTCCCTCAGAGTTTCAGGCTCCTATCCACGTTCAGGGCAGACAGGTGCCCTAGGCACACAGGTGTGAAAGCTGATCTCTGCCCTGTGTATCCGTGAAGGACTCGTTTCTCTCTGGAAATCAGTTTATCAGGGTTTCATCTGCTGCTCTTCACTTTTCTCGTAAAGAAGCACAGTGTTTATTGGTTCAGGCTTTTCCTGTTATTTCCCTGAGAGCTAAGGTCTCTCACAACCGTCTATAACCCAACCAGAAGCAGACATACTTGATTTTTAACTACTGATTTATTCCTTTCATGGCTATTGGCATATTCAGGGTTTCTTTTTCCTTTTTGAATCTATATAATAAGCTAGCTATTTGGAGAACATTATTCTTTTTAATCTACATATAAAAATGTGTTGAAATAAAGTTTTTTTTTTTTCTTTTAAGTATTCTATTATTACCAATTTTTCTCTGCTGGATCTTTAGTCTTCTTTTTAATGTTTACTTCTTAAAATTGCTCTTTCTTCTTTTTTAAACTACGTATTCAAAGCTTAAATTTTCCTCTGAGCACTACTTTCACTCTGTTTCACAAAGTTTGACGTGCTGTATCTTAATAGCTAAAATATTTTCTAATTTCTGTTTTAATTTTTTTTTTTTTGACCCGTAGGTTATTTAGAAATGTATCATTTAAGTTCTCCAAAGTTAAGGATCTTCTAGCTGTGTAATTGATTCCTAGATGATTTAAATCGTGCTCTGATAAGTTACACTGATTTCAATTTGGGGGAATTTGTTAAAGTTTTTGCCATAACCCAGCACTACAAAAAAATGTAAGATATGTCATTGTTGAATGCAGTATCACTCTTTGTTTTCTATTTGGCCTGGTTATACTATGTTGTTCTGGTTTTTATTTCATCTTTCAGTATATGAATATCTTTAAATGTGTCCCTTATAAATATTTTTTCATTAGATATTTGTACAGGTTTTCAACTTAGTTGTCTTTAACTTGTGAGTTTAATCCACTTGCATTTATTCTGATATTGATGTAGTTGGATTTATTTTTCCATATATGTGCTTTATTTTTGTTCTCACTCTTCCTGCTACTTCTACATTTTTATCTGATACACGTTTGTTGAAATCTGTTATACACTTTACTGTTTTTGAAATAAAAAGTTTCAATTAACACACACGCAACCAAGTCTCAAATTTTTCAGTATTGCTACCCTCATGTTTAATTATGCAAAAACTTCAGAAGGGCTCAATTCCAATCACCTCCCTTCCTAATTATCAGGTTAATTTCTCTGTATTTTAGTCTCACTGCATGGTTTTATCCACAGAAATTAGTTATTGAAATTATTATTTTACATGACCAATATTTGTTTAGAGTTTATCCACACATACATCATCAACTCATGTCCTCAAATTCTCTCTGCACCAGTTTCTTATATTTTGTTGTTAAAAACTATCACCCATTGTCTCTACTGTCTGCTTTTGGAAATCCAATTATACTATGTTAGATCTTGCCATTTCAATCTTTATTACTTTAACTTTTATATATTCTATAACTTTGTCTTTGGGTGCTCCATGTAATATTTCTTCAAGTCTATACTCCATTCAACAATTCTTTATTTGTGTCCAACCCAATATTTAATATATCCTTCAAGTTTTGATTTTATTAACTATGTGTATTATGTCTAAAAATTTGTTTTTTGTTATTTTCTCAAAATCTCTCTGGTGTTTTTAAGTAATATCTTGTTCCTTTCTGGTGTTCTCAATATCTTTTAATTTTTTACATACCTTAAGTAAACACATTGCCCTACAATTCTATTATTTTAAGCTCTTCATGGTAAAAATCTGCTCTTTGTCACGTCTGACAGCTCTTGTTGATGGTGGTGGGTTGCTTCCTTAAATGTTTTGTGGTTTTGGAGCATAGCCTCATGTTTGGTGGAAATCATGTAGGTAGCCTTGAGGGAAAGAGTGTTTCCACAGAGATGATTTATATCTTTTCTACCAAATTTCCTTGGGTGCTACCGACCAATTCTTACCTCATATTAATTGTTTAACTTGGAATATCCTAGACCAGGTAATAAATGTAAGTTCAAGCCTCGAATCTAGGCAATTCAGTGACTAGTACTTTCAATAGTCACCTGATACTCCCCCCCCCCCGAGTCCTGCTTGAGAATGTCATGTTTTTCTCTTTGTTGACAGATGGATTTTTATTTCTGATAGCTTTTTACTAAATGTGCAGTCCCTCAAGTTTCCCATAACTGTGCAGGTGTCAGTTTTACATCTCCCCGCAAATGCAGGGACCCAAAGACTTGTCTTTTTGTTTTAAAAGAAGTATTTCAGTGTAATAAATTGGGAAATATCCCTGGGAAAACACTGTCTCCAGTGTTACCAAACTCTGCTTGTTTGGAGCACTCTTTAATTTTATTCCCTGGGGGATTTTCCTTCATTTTACACACACTCAGCTTATGCACATTAAGGATTTCTGTTATACTTTATCCTATAAACCTATGATTGTTGTGTAAGAAGATATATTTTCAAATTGTCTAGTCCATTCGTTTGAGGGTCACTGAAACTATTAAGTAGATGAAGTAAAGTGATCTTATCCCTTTTTTGACAAAGTTAATATGGTTAAAAGACTTGCTCTAATTCTCACTGCAAGTAATTCACAGAACCTGGTTTCTCCTAATGGCAAACCAGTTGCTGTTTTCATGGTATCACTGTGATTTTTAGAACAAATCTCAGTGTCCTCATTACTCACTGCTGTATCCATCATGGCATTGGAATTTAACAAATATTTATAGGATTTTATTTGATGAGCTTCTGTAAATTCAATTTGCTCACTGATGGAACACGAATCATTGGAAACAAAGGACTATGTCTTTGTCACCTCAGTCTGATCCATGTTTCCCAGCACAGCTCTGGGCACATCATATTTGCTCAATAATTACTTGTTAAATTGGTCTAATTCCAAAGACCTGTTGCCTCTAAACTCTAAACTGAAGCTAAGAGACTTTAAGTAATTTTCTCGAAGCTATACCTTTAGGGAAAATTGAGAATAGGACTTGAATACATTTTTCTCATATCTTATGTCTGTGTAAATTTCTCCCTCCCAAGGTTATTGTGAGGATTAGAGATCGTACATGTGATGGAGCTAGTGTAGCACAGAGCAGATGCTCAGAAATGCCAGTTTCCGTTCCGTCAGGACTTACAGTCTCCATCTCACCATTTCATATTCACGCACTTACGACACTTGTGAGAGATATGTCCTATGGACAGAAGCTATGAGGGCACATAAGAACTGAGGGAACTACCCACGGTAAAAATATAAGTATATAAGCCACCTGTGGCAGAATTCCTGGGGATTCTGGAAGGGGAGACCAGAGTGGCAGAGGACCTCATCTCAGTGCTGGGGGCACTGAGTGAGCCAGTGGCTGATCCTGGGGTTGGCCTCAGCCCCACAGGTGTGTGCAGATGATCAGGGATGTGGACTTCAGTGCTCTGGCCAGCAGGCTGACAACAGTGTCCTCAGGTACACAGGCAGAGATTCCCCACTGCTCCTGGGTGCCTAGAGAGAAGTCAGGACTGGAGACAGAGGGTGAACATCAGACTCTGGATGTGACAGAGGCAGCCCTGGGCATGGATATTACTGAGAAGTATAGGTTGGCAGCAAAGAGGCACAGGGGATGAGAGCATTTGGGAAAATATCTAAGAAGGAGAACAAAAGGAAGCTCAGAGAGGCTGGAGACCAACCAGGCTAGTGCAATTCGACAGGGATTGATGAAGAGAGGTTCAGAAGCAGGGTCAACATGGCCACACCAGGAGGACTCCCAAAATCTTGAGAAACACGGGGAGAAAACGTCAGTGATGCTATTGAGCTGGGTTGGTCTTGGAGTAGAGGCCCTGCTTTGCTCTCTGGGCAGCCTCAGGAGGTGACAGGTTCACAGAACCTGTGCTGAGGGTGGCTCCTTTGATGGCTCCCTCTTATCTGCACTTATAAACCAGATGCCGCCAAAGTAATCGATTTGGTGGGCATCGCCGTGTGCCCCCTCCCTCGCGCGCTTTCTCCCTCCCGTGTATGTATGCATGTGTGTTCCAACATGCATCAAATTATATTACATTCTTTCAGCGACTTACTTTTTTCACTTACAATGTATCTTATTAATTTTTCACGTCAGCCTTGCAGATCAATCTCCATTTTTAGCTGGTTTGTAGGACTCCACTGAGTAGACTTCTCATTATTAATTTAACTATTTCTCTCTTGATGATTATTTAATTTGTTTTCATGATTTTGCTATTTCAGATAATGCTGTGAAGAAACTATTTTTACATGCATACCTGTCTCATGCATGTGGGTTGGTTCTTTTACATAGATTCCTAACATATAAGTACTGAATCAAAGAGTCCATGCATTTCATATTCTGATGGACTTATCAGCTGCTCTTTTAAAAGCCTTTATCAATGCATGCTTCCACCAAAATGCAAAGACAGTGCAAACCAACCAACACTTCACATTATAATTTTGTATACTTTTTCTCTGAGAGGCAAAAAAATAATCATCTTTTAGTTTGCATTTGACAATTTTTTAATGTGTTTATTGGCCATTTTATTTCATGTTCAGTACGTCTACAATCCACATTAGTTGATTATTTTCTACTGGATTGTCTTTTTCTTGTTGATTTGTGTGAATGCTTTGTAATTCTGAATATTAATTTTTTGTCTGCTTCTACGGAAAATGTTTTTGTCATCTTGCCAACTGTCAATTAACTTTGTGTGTTTTGTTATTTATCTCAGGGAATTTGTCAAACTTTTCGCACATAATTTCTAATTCTTTCATATCACCAAGCTTCCCCCTGCCACAGATGAGATAGATTTTTCATGTTTATATCTTTAATAAAACTAGAATTTGTTTACATATATGAAAAGTTATGATTTACTTTTTTTAAGCGAGTGGAAGTCAAATATCCCGACATCATTTATTAGATAGATTTCCAGTCCTCACTGATGTGAAGTACCACTCTTATTATCTATTAATTTGATCTTATTATGTGCAAGGTCCCTGATGTGTCATCCATTTCTGGGTTATCTCTTCTGTTCCATTATGCATCTGTACTAATGTCATGCTGTTTGTATTGCTGCACCTAATGTCATGCTATTTGTATTGCTGCACCTAATGTCATGTCAAGAAGGGCAAAAACATACTCACACGCCTGCCCACAGTGGACGTTTTCAGAATCCTACTGGCTGTTCGCAACACGTTTATTGTTCATATGAACTTGAGAATTGGCTCATCAGTTTCTATCATAAACCTTGTTGGAATTTGCTCAAGATGTAGATAGAACGCATGATTTGGGGAGGACAAATGACATCCTTACAAAGTTGTCTTCCGCTGGAAGGCAGACGTTTGGGAGTGTTTTCCAAACCATGTCCGTTTCCTCTGGACACGTGGGGGTGATATTTCTCACCTTCTTTGCTTCGGCTGTGAGCATGTGACTAGGTCCCAGAGGATGGGAAGTGGGTGGGAATGTCTCAAGCCACCTACAGGCTGGGCACTGCCCTCTCTCCCTTCTGCCATCTTCCACTTGCATACAGAGACCTAGCAGGGAACCCGAGGTCTCAGAGGATGCCAGGACCACGTGGAAGGAGTCTGGGTCCCTGAACATCCATGCGGAGGGAAGGTCACATCCCAGAAAGCCACACCCAACTGTGATCTGAGCAAGAAGCAAAGTTAGGTTTTGCTCAGCCACTGAGAATTTTGGACTGTGTGCTCTGAACGATGATGTGTCTCCTCATCAGTGAGGCCAACTTTTACATTTACAGAAGGTGAGAATTGTCTGGAATTCTTCTATATTATTTGGCCATGAGTGGTGTCTCTCTTTTTTTTTTCTATTACATTTTCTATTTGGTTGTTGCTGGTTATAGAAAAGATATTGATTTTGGTAGGTTGATATATTCAGCCACAGGCTGCTGAACTCTCATGACCAGTTCTAGCAATTGATTAGTATACATTTTTGCATTTTAATAGGAAAGAATATTTCCATATATGTGTCATATTGTTCATGTCATTTTTTACATTTTTACATTCGTTAGAACCTTCAGCACGATATTAAATGGTTGTGTGTAATGGGCATCTTTGCTAAGCTGATTTTTAGAAAATATCACTAATATTTCATTATTAAGTATGAGGTTTGCTCTAGTTTTCTGGTAATGCTTTTTATCAAGATAAAAACGTTTCATTACTGTTTTTGTTTTCTAAGTTTTTTTTTTAAAAGCAGGAATGGGCATTGACGTATCAAACGCATCTTCAGCATCTAGTGAGATAATTAATTTTCCCTTTATTCTCTTAATGTAATAACCACATTGGGAGGTTTTTCTAAACATTCTCATGTTCCTGTGATTAACCCCGTGTGGTTGTGATGCATTATTATTTTAATACCTTGTTGATTTTGATATAAAATATTATTAAGGATTTATCTGTTTAAAGTGGACTTAAATGTAGATTTTTGTGTGTTTGCTTGTCTAGTGGTGTCATAATCATATCAATTATTTCGATGAGATGGTGTCTCTCTTCTATTTTCTGAAGGTTTATAAAATGTGTGTTATTAAATGTGTGTGGTCATTTGCCAATGTAAACGATCCTTATTCCTATTGCTGTTGTAGATTTCATTCATATTTCATATGAAAGTATGCAGTGACAAATTTCATTTCTTAAACACTTCTTTTTTATCAAGCTTACATAATATATGGTTTTAAAAGCTATGCTTTAGAGAAGATTAAGTGAAAAAAGCCAGGCACAGAAAGAGAAATACCAGATGTCCTCACTTATAAGTGGGAGCTAAAATAAAGAAAAAAGAAAGAAAGACAGAAAGAAAGAAAGAGATAGAAAGTAAGCATCAAAATAATACACTAAACTTAAAAAAAAGAGAACAGAACTGTGGTTATTAGAGGTGGGGAAGAGGGGGTGCTAGCGGGAAGGAAACTAGTTAAGATCACAAAGATTGATTACACTTTGCAAACATGAGTATACTAATTATCCTGATCTGATGGCTGCATATTGTACACATGTACTGATATTCGATTCTGTACCCCTCAAATATATATAATCAATTATATTTCAATAAAAAACTGTCAAAAAAGCTATAAAGTTCCACGAGTGTTGTTTTCTTTAACAAAGCAGTCGCTTACACCAATACTTTCTCTGCCTGCTCCTCAGAAACAATAACTCTATCCATTTGAGCTCTGTCTTTTGAGATCTTTTATGTCTGATACACTTCTACTGAAATTTTTGATTCCTCATCATTAGATATTAACTACTGTCTTCCTATCAAAAATATTGGCAATTTGATTTTCTTATGATCATCCTAAAACTCACATACACACTTTCCCTCCAACCAAACTCTTTGTGACATTTGTATAATAATTCAAGGATTGGCTTATGTTCAATTTTACATAACTTTGTGCAAACACATCATGTATGAGTCATGTACAAAAAGACATTTCCTGTATCATAACACTCCTAAAAATTTTTCCTGAAGTTAATAAGTATCTTGCTCCTCATGCCTAAAATAATTCATTCCAAATTCAACCCCAGCTCTGGGTACCCCTCCACACATTTCAGTTAATTGAGGCTTTCTCTATGGCATTATTTTATATCTATATAAAAATATACTATATATGTATAGTATAGCTATATATGTACATATTTCAGAAGGCAACCACTCAACAAATTATCACAAAGTAGACACACTTATGCCCATGGACCCACACCCCAGGCTACAAAACAGAGCATTACCAGCACCCAAAAAGTCTCTCATCACTCCAGCCTATGGCTATTCCCTCTTCCCCAGACTAAACCAGTATCTTGACTTCTGACCCTATACAGATTGCTTTTAACATTTTCTAAATACACACACCACACACACACTCAAAATAAGGTTTGTGAGAGCAATTCATTTTATTTTATGTAACTGCCATTTGGAATTTTATAATTGCTCTAACATATGACTATATTTTCCATAATGGATTAATCCATTTTACTGTTGACAGGCATTTGGGACATTTCCAGTAGTTTATTCACAAAAATAATGTTTTTAGAATATATTATGCATGCCTATTGGTGGTTATATGTGTATACGTTTCTTTCGGGTTATATACCTAGGAGTGCAATCATTGACCTTAAGGTATTTAAACTCACCGTTACTGTAGTAGGGATCAGGTTTCCCCATATCCTCACTAACATTTGGCATTTTTAGCTTTTTAAGTTTTGGCAATTCTGCTAAGTATATACTAGTTTGCCTTGTGGTCTTTTTATATGTCCGTGATGAGTAATGAGTTCAGCATCTTTCTTTATGTTATTGGTTCTTTGGAAATTCTCTTTTGTGAAGTATCTGAGGATTTTGACTGAATCTAATTTTCTGTTTTACAATATTTTTTGTTAACAATCTTATCTAAGAAGTCTCTGCTTATTCCAAGGTCTGGATATCAGACAGCAAATATTTATCTCCCCCTCATTGGCTCACCTTTTTAGTTTCTTAGAAAAGAGTTCTAATATTCCCAAGTCATCTAATATACCAAACTTTTCTATTAGAGTTAGTGCTTTTGTGTCTAGATTAGTAAATCTTTCTGATACACAAGTTCATTCAAAAATTGCCTCTAATATATTCCATGAGTTTTAATAATTTATCATTTGCATTTAGATCCAAAATATATCTGACCTTTTATCTTTTATATGTGTGTGTGTGTGTGTGTGTGTGTGTGTGTGTGTGTGTGTGTGTTTGTGTGTGTGTGTGTGTGTATAAAATGTGAAATAGGGGATCAAAATATTTTTCACTTATCGGTACCAACTACCCAGAACCATTCATTAAAAAGATGTTCTATCCACACTCCACCACCACAATGTCATCTTTTTAACAAATCAGACAATCCAGAGCACTTGTAGGGTCTGGGTTAAAAGTGCAGATGAAGATTCTCAAAGCATAGGTATAAATATTTACATATTGTAAGTCAAGGAAACAAATTATTACATAAAATATATTCCATCATCCTACAATGACAAATGCACACTTTTCTTTTCTCAGTTTTTTACTTAATAAAATAAATTTCCACTTAAGCATTGGCTTAGCCTTATCTCATGACTTCTGCTATGTATTATTTTCGTTAGTATTCTGTTCAAAACATTTTCCAATTTTCACATTGCTGTTTTGACCAAATAGTTGTTTCAAAGTATATTGTTTAATTTTTACATGTATAAGGATTTCCTAGTTATTTTGTTGTTATTAATTTCTCATTTCATTTTTCTTTTGAGAAATTAGCTGTCAGTTTATTGTCGCTCTTATGTAGGAAACCCATTCACATGGACATATATATGTGTGTATGTGTGCGTCTATATATATAATTTTTATCAATTTTAAGCATTTAGTTTTGTCTTTGGTTTCTAGAAGATTTCTATATTGTGATTAAGTGTGGTGTACTTCTATTTATTCTGCCTAGGTTTCGTGTTTGGTATGACTTGATATTTATAGTCACTTTTGAGAAACTCTCTTCCTTATTTCCTTCAGGTATTGGCCCCACACCATATTCTTTTTCCTCTACTTAATGGGATTTCAGTTACATATACACTAAACTTTTACCCCATAACTGATATGCTTCTTATTACTTCCTATATATTCTTAAGGTCCTTTTAGGTACATGTCTGAGTTTTTCTTCTGATCTGCCTACCAGTTTTCTAATTTTCTCTTCAGCTGTGTCTAATCTTGAATTAAACCTTTTTATTAAATTATTTGTTTTCTCCGCTATGTAACTCTAGATTTTCCAATCAGCTTTTTTTATTAGTTGCCATTTTTTTACATAAGTTTGTAACCTTGTCTTTCATTTCCTTTGGAATATCAAATGTATTTATTTGAAAGACAATTTGATAATTCACTATCTGAATCCTTTATGGGTATGTTTCTATTACCTTTTGTTCTTTAGGGTTTGGGGTCACATTGTTGTGTCCTCATAGGCCTGGTTATTTTTAGTAAATGTTGAACACTGAATTTGAAAAGTTATAGAGATTACTAATGTTCTGGATAACATCTTCTTCTGGAGAGGCATTATATTTGCTTGTGCCCAGTGTCTAGGCTAGGAACACCAGTAATCTTGGAGCATTTAGTCAAGGCGTGGGTCTAGACACTTTGAGCCTGGTCTTTATCTCTTTTTTGGACTATCTCTTTCCAGTTTACTCTTACTTCTGGGATGTATTTCTCTGAGGCACCAGCCCAAAGTTTGGGGGAGAGGTTCCAGATCCCTTTCTTAGGCAGAGCTCATCAGGAAACTGACTCTGAGACAAAGGTTTGTGTACTGAAGTTTTACCAGGGACTGTCCTGGGAACAGTGCTGTGAGAGAGTAAGGGAGACAGGATTAGGCAGAGGGAAATGTTGAACTGGGACACAGTCATAGCAGAAACCTCAGCTGACCCCATGGGGAGCTCTGGAGCTGCATCGGCCCTTAATAGTTGTCCTCAATTCAGGTGACAGGGCAGAGGTCTTTACCCTCCACTAGCCAGGTAATGGATATGTACTGCCCTGGGAAGGACTGTATCCATAGACCAGGTAGGTAGCACCCTCCGGCTATGATGATTCTTCTGTGACCTCTCACCAGCCAACACTACTGGAAGCTGGGAAGTGAGCACCTTGACAGTCTTTTTTCTGTAAAGGACCAGATAAACATTTAAGGTTTTGCAGCCCATATGGTCTGCAACAACTACGCAGCTTTGCTGGTGTAGTGTGAAAGCAGCCATCGACTCTACAGTGAAAATGGGGATGATTTTATTCCTCTAACATTTCATCTGCAAAATCAGGCCATGAGCCCAGTCATTTGCCGACTCTGGTCTTGGTCCTGAAGAGAGGCAGAGCATCTCAGCACATCACCCTTTCACCCCCGTCCTGAGCAGGTGTGGGCTCTGAGCTGTGCTGTTCTACATACAGTAGCCACTAGCCACACATTGTCATTTGAATGTGAAGTAATCAAAAGTAAGTAAAATTTAAAACTCAGTTTCTCAACCCTCCTCGTAGCCACATATCGAGGGCCACATGTCATAGACACATGCAGCTAGTGGCCACCACACTGGACAGAGAAGATGCAGAACATTTCCATCACCACAGAAGGCTCCTCTGGACAGAGCTGGCATAGAGAAAAAGTTGTCTTTAATGCCAGAATCCCCCCTGCGAGTTTCTCCTTCTGCTGCAAATTGGCCCCATAGTTCTCTCCCTTGATAGTTCTCCAATACCTTCAACTGAAAAAATGTTTTGTCCCATTTTTCTAGTTTTTTTCATTGAGAATGTTGGTCCTCATTATTTGGGCCATTATTTCCAGATGTAAAACTCTATACTGTTTTTTTTAACAATCTTTTCATTTTTGATGTAATCTATTCTGTGCTGTCTACTTGAGCATGTCAAATGCCCTCATTTCAAATCCTGTTTGAGATTACCCTATTTATTTGATTTCTTGGGTGAGTTTCTGAAGCCAGGCTGTATTTTCTCCCTTGGTGGAAGCGATGTGCTGCTCAGGGCTTCACATTCTCTTTAAACACAGAAATCCTGGAGCTCTATCACTTCCACTGCCTGGAATGAGTGTGTGTGCATCCTCTGTGTGTGTATGTGTGAGTGTGTGTGCATCCTCTGTGTGTGTGTGTGTATCCTCTATGTGTGTGTGCATCCTCTGTGTGTGTGTGCATCCTCTGTGTGTGTGTGCATCCTCTGTGTGTGCATCCTCTGTGTCTGTGCATCCTCTGTGTGTGTGTGCATCCTCTGTGTGTGTGTGTGTGTGACAGAGAGAGAGTGTGTGCATCCACTGTGTGTGTATGTGTGAGTGTGTGCGTCCTCTGTGTGTGTGTGTGTGACAGAGAGAGAGTGTGTGCATCCTCTGTGTGTGTATGTGTGAGTGTGTGTGCGTCCTCTGTGTGTGTGTGTGTGTATCCTCTATGTGTGTGTGCATCCTCTGTGTGTGTGTGCATCCTCTGTGTTTGGGTGCATCCTCTGTGTGTGTGTGTGTCCTCTGTGTGTGTGTGAGTGTGTGTGCGTCCTCTGTGGGTGTGCACCCTCTATGTGTATGTGAGTGTGTGCATAAGCCCACTCAGGGTTTCTGCATCATGTTGAACAGACATTTTGTGTCCCACACCCACTAATAGTACAGGCTCATTTTTTGTTTTATCAAAGACACTTTGTTTCCATTTATGGCCTTGGGAAGTTGGCTCACTTCTGAGTGTTAAGATTTGGACACAAACTCAATTTAACAGTTCATTTTCCACAACAGTTGTGATACGTTACGCAGGAAGCCCATCCCCCTACAGGGCTGTTTACTTGCTCAACTTCAGACTGATGGCTATGTCGGTACTAAGTGGGGGACCACGTACCTCCAACTCGGTCTTAATTTTTGGCTAGAAAGTATAACTATATTCAAGCATGTGGTGGATTCTTTTCCTTATTTTCAATCTGACCTATGTTTTTACATTCAACATATATTTAATTCAAAATTTCTGTGTTTAAAGCAGAATTAGAGAATTCTTGACATCTGTTCAGTCTACAATCTTGAGCAGAAATCTTGTGTATTTGTTACAAATGTTATCAAATTCAGTTCTCACATTGACCTTAAGTAGGTTCCATAATCATTTTCTGGGAAAGGAAAATGAGTAGTTATTAGGTGTGTGACTTTTAAAAAGCTACCTAGTACTGGATTCTATTTACAAAGCCTGTGATCCTTCCCATTCTGGAACCCAGCAATAGCTCCTGTTCCAAAGCGTGAAGAGGCTAGGAGAGTCTGCAATCACTACAAGGGACAACAATCCTATCAAGAGCCAGCTAGTAGAATGCTGCAAGTTTAGAAACAAATAACTTTGTGCAGGAGCTTTTCATCCACCTTGGCTCAGGAAACAAAGTCAATAAATACTTGGGGAACAAATGTTCAGTGTCCATTAAGAATAGGCTGGGCAATGAAATTGAGGTGAGGGAGAGTTATCACAGCACTCAGCCTCTATCCTTGGAGAAGACCTGTTAACTCTGCTGTTGGCTCCCTTGTGAGTGACTTTGGGTGATAGACTGAGAGAGGTGTTCCAGGCTCCTTGGGCAGTGGAAAGACATACAAAGTTGGCAGTGAGAAGCATTTGCTTTTGGAGAACAGCTAGTAAGTACAGTGTCTGGAATATTGATAGCATTTGATAAAGTCGTTGAATAGACAGGTACATGGAAAGGTGGGTGGGTGGGTGGGTGGGTGGATGGATGGATGGGTGGATGGATGGATGGAAGGATGGAAGGATGTATGGGTAGATGGATGGATGGATGGATGGATGGATGGATGGGCAGATGGATGGGTTGATGGGTGGATAGATGGATGGGTGGATAGGTGGAATGATGGGTGGGTGGATGAGTGGTTGAGTGGTTGGGTGGTGTGATGGATGGATGGATTGGTAGAAGGATGGATGGATTGATGGATGGGTGGATGGGTGAATGGTTTGGTGGAGGGGTAGATGGAAGGTTGGATGGATGGATGGATGGATGGATGGATGGGTCGGTGGATGGATGGGCAGATGGATGGATGAAAGGGTACATGGATGGATGGATGAAAGGGTGGATGGATGGAGGGGAAGATGGATGGATGGATGGATGGGTGGATGGATGGGAAGATGGATGGATGGATGGATGGATGGGTGGGTGGATGGGTGGATGGGTAAGTGTATAGATGGATAGATGGAAGGATGGATGGATGGATGGGTGGATGGGTGGTTGGATGGATGGATGGATGGATTGATGGGTGGATGGATGGATGGATGGGTAGGTGGATAGATAGATAGATGGAAGGATGGATGGCTGGATGGGTGGGTGGGTGGTTGGGTGGATGGATGGATGGGTGGATGGGTGGACTGATGAGTGGGTGGATGTGTGGGTGGATGGATGGATGGATAGGTGGATGGATGGGTGGACAGGTGGACTGATGGGTAGGTGGGTGGGTGGTTGGGTGGAAGGGTGGTTTGATGGATGGATGGATGGGAGGATGGATGGATGGATTGGTGGATGGGTAGATAGATGTGTGAATGGATGGGTTCATGCATAAATGGATGGATGGATGGGTGGAGGGATGGATGGATGGGTGGAGGGATGGATGGATGGGTGGGTGAGTGGATGGATGGGTAGTTCGATGGGTGGATAGATTAATGTGTGGATAGGTGGATTGATCGGTGGGTGGCTGAGTGGTTGGGTGGATGGGTGGGTGGATGGATGGATGGGTGGATGGATGGATGGATGGGTAGGTGGATAGATAGATAGATGGAAGGATGGATGGTTGGATGGGTGGATGGGTGGTTGGGTGGATGGATGGATGGGTGGATTGGTGGACTGATGAGTGGGTGGATGGGTGGGTGGATGGATGGATGGATAGGTGGATGGATGGGTGGACAGGTAGACTGATGGGTAGGTGGATGGGTGGTTGGGTGGAAGGGTGGTTTGATGGATGGATGGATGGGAGGATGGATGGATGGATTGGTGGATGGGTAGATAGATGTGTGAATGGATGGGTTCATGCATAAATGGATGGATGGATGAGTGGATGGATGGATGGATGGGCGGTTGATTGGATGGATGGGTGGAGGGATGGATGGATGGGTCGGTGAGTGGATGGATGGGTAGTTCGATGGGTGGATAGATTAATGTGTGGATAGGTGGATTGATGGATCGGTGGCTGAGTGGTTGCGTGGATGGGTGGGTGGATGGATTGAAGTGTGGGTGAATGGGTGGATCGATTGGTGGATAGGTAGATGGATGGATGGATGGGTGGATGGATAGATGGATGGATGGATGGGTAGGTGGGTGAGTGGATTGATGGGTGGGCGGATGGGTCGTTTGATGGATGGATGTGTAGATGGATTGATGGATGGGTGGATGGGTAGATAGATGGGTGAATGGATGGGTGGATGCATAGATGGAAGGATCGATGGGTGGATGGATGGATGAATGGGCGGGTGAGTGGATGGATGGGTGGATGGAAGGATGGATGGGTGTTTGAGTGGATGGATGGGTAGTTGGATGGGTGGATAGAAGGATGTGTGGACAAGTGGATTGATGGGTGGGTGCGTAAGTGATTGGGTGGATGGGTGGGTGGATGGATAGAGGTGTGGGTGAATGGGTGGATGGACTGGTGGATAGGTAGATGGATGGATGGATGGATGGATGGGCAGATGGCTGGATGGATGGATGAACGGATGGATGAGTAGATGGATGGATGGATGGATGGATGGGTAGATCGATGGATGGGTGGGTGGAGGGTTAGATGGATGGATGGATGGGTGGACGGATGGATGGATGGGTGGATGGATGGATGAATGGATGGTTGGATGGATGAATGGATGGATGGATGGGTGGATGGATGGATGGATGAGTAGATGGATGGATGGATGGATGGATGGATGGATGGATGGATGGATGGATGGACGGATGGGTAGATGGATGGATGACAGGATGGATAGATGGATGGATGGATGGATCGATGGATGGGTGGATGGATATGTGGATGGATTTGCAGATAGATGGATGGGTGGATGGATGTATGGGTAGATGGATGGATGGGTAGATCGATGGATGGATGGGTGGATGGGTGGATGGATGGCTGGATGTGTGGATGCATGGATGGATAGTTCTATGGGTAGTTGGATGGGTGGATGTTTGGATAAATGGATGGGTGGATAGGTGGACTAATGGGTGGGTGGATGGGTAGTTGGGTGGATGGGTGGTTTGATGGATGGGTGGTAGGTGGATGGATGGGTGGATGGATGGATGGATGGGTGGGTGGGTGGGTGAATGGATGGGTGGATGGATGGATGGATGGGTGGATGGAAGGATGGATGGATGGATTGGTAGATGGGTGGTTTGATGGATGGATGGATGAATGGATGGATGGGTGGATGGATGGATGGATGGATGGATGGATGGATGGGTGGTTTGATGGATGGATGGATGGAAGGGTGGATGGATGGATGGATGGATGGATGGGAAGATGGATGGATGGATGGGTGGATGGATGGATGGATGGGTAGGTGTATAGATGGATAGATGGAAGGATGGATGGATGGATAGGTGGATGGGTGGTTGGATGGATGGATGGATGGATGGATGGATGGATGGATGGGTAGGTGGTTGGATGGATGGATGGATGGAAGGGTGGATGGATGGATGGGTGGATGGATAGATGGATGGGTAGGTGGATAGATGGATCGATGGAAGGATGGATGGATGGATGTGTGGATGGGTGGTTGGATGGATGGTTGGATGGATGGATGGATGGATGACTGGATGGATGGATGGATAGTTGGATGGATGGATGGATGGATGGATGGGTGGATGGGAGGTGGGATGGATGGATGCATGGATGATGGGAAGATGGATGGATGGATGAATGGATGGATGGCTGGGTTGATGGATGAGTGGATGGGTGGATAGATGGATGGGTGGGTGGATTAGTGGTTGGGAGGATGGTTGGGTGGATGGATGGATGGATGGGAGGATGGGTGGATGGGTTGGTGGAGGGGTAGACGGATTGTTGGATGGATGGATGGATGGATGGATGGGTACATGGAAGGATGGATGGATGGATGGATGGACGGATGGATGAATGGGTGGGTGGGTGGAAGGATGGATGGATGGATGGATTGGTAGAAGGATGGATGGATAGATGGATTGGTGGATGGGTGGATAGATGGATGGGTGGATAGGTGGAATGATGGGTGGGTGGATGAGTGGTTGAGTGGTTGGGTGGTGTGATGGATGGATGGATTGGTAGAAGGATGGAAGGATTGATGGAAGGGTGGGTGGGTGGGTGGATGGTTTGGGTAGGGGTAGACGGATGGTTGGATGGATGGATGGATGGATGGGTGGATGGATGGATGGATGAATGGACGGATGGATGGATGGACGGACGGATGAATGGGTGGGTGGGTGGATGGATGGATGGATGGATGGATGGATGGATGGATGGATAGATGGATTGGTGGATGGGTGGATAGATGGATGGGTGGATAGGTGGAATGATGGGTGGGTGGATGAGTGGTTAAGTGTTTGGGTGGTGTGATGGATGGATGCATTGGTAGAAGGATGGATGGATTGATGGAAGGGTGGATGGGTGGATGGTTTGGGGAGGGGTAGACGGATTGTTGGATGGATGGATGGATGGATGGATGGGTGGATGGATCGATGGATGGATGGATGGATGGAAGGATGGATGGACGGATGGATGAATGGGTGGATTGGTGGATGGATGGATGGATGGATATATGGATGGATGGATGGATGGAAGGATGGATGGGTAGATGGATGGATGGATGGATGGGTGGGTGGATAGATGGGTAGATGGACGGATGCATGGGTGGATGGATGGATGGATGGATGGATGGATGGATGGATGGATGGATGGATGGATGGCTGGGTGGATGGGTGGATGGATGGATGGATAGATGGGTGGGTGGTTGGATGGATGGATGGGTGGATGGATGGATGGATGGGTAGGTGGATAGATGGATAGATGGAAGGATGGCTGGCTGGATGGGTGGATGGGTGGTTGGGTGGATGGATGGATGGATCGGTAGATGGATGGATGGATGGATGGATGGATGGATGGATGGATGAATGGATGGATGGCTGGGTGGATGGATGGATGGACGGATGGATGAATGGGTGGGTTGGTGGATGGATGGATGGATGGATGGATGGATGGATGGATGGATGGATGGACAGATGGATGGGTGGACGGGTGGATAGATGGATGGGTGGATAGGTGGAATGATGGATGGGTGGATGAGTGGTTGAGTGTTTGGGTGGTGTGATGGATGGATGGATTGGTAGAAGGATGGATGGATTGATGGATGGATGGATGGGTGGATGGTTTGGGGAGGGGTAGACGGATGGTTGGATGGATGGATGGATGGATGGATGGGTGGATGGATGGATGGATGGAAGGATGGATGGACAGATGGATGAATGGGTGGATGGGTGGATGGATGGATGGATGGATATATGGATGGATGGATGGATGGAAGGATGGATGGTTAGATGGATGGATGGATCCATGGGTGGGTGGATGGATGGGTAGATGGATGGATGCATGGGTTGATGGATGGATGGATGGATGGATGGTTCTATGGGTAGTTGGATGGGTGGATGGTTGGATAGATGGATGGATGGATAGGTGGACTAATGGGTGGGTGGATGAATGGTTGGGTGGTTGGGTGGTTTGATGGATGGGTGGTAGATGGATGAATGGGTGGATGGATGGATGGATGGGTGGGTGGGTGAATGGATGGGTTGATGGATGGATGGATGGGTGGGTTCGTGAGTGGACTGATGTGTGGGCGGATGGGTGGTTGGGTGGATGGATTGATGGGTGGATGTGTGGACTTATGAGTGGGTGGATGGGTGGGTGGATGGATGGATGGATAGATGGATGGATGGGTGGATAGGTGGACAGATGGTTAGGTTGATGGGTGTTTGGGTGGATGGGTGGTTTGATGGATGGATGGGTAGATGGATGGATGGATGGGTGGATGGGTAGTTAGATGGGTGAATGGATGGGTGGATGCATAGATGGATGGATGGATGGGCGGGTGAGTGGATGGATGGGTGGATGGATGGATGGATGGGTGGGTGAGTGGATGGATGTGTAGTTGTATGGGTGGATAGATGGATGTGTGGATAGGTGGGTTGATGGGTGGGTGGATGGATTGATGTGTGGGTGAATGGTTGGATGGATTGGTGCATAGGTAGATTGATGGATGGATGGGTGGATGGATGGATGGATGGATGGATGGATGGATGGATGGATGGATGGATGGATGGTTGGATGGATGGGTGGGTGCGTGGATGAATGGCTAGATGGATGGGTGGATGGGAGGATAGCTGGATGGTTGGATAAGTGGATTGATGGGTGGGTGGATCAGTGGTTGTTTTGATGATTGGGTGTATGGATTGATGTGTGGGTGGAAGGTGGATTGGTGAATGGATTGGTGGATAGATGGATGGATGGTTGGGTGGGTGAGTGGATTGATGGGTGGGCGGATGCGTGGTTGGGTGGATGGATGGATGGGTGGATGGGTGGATGGACAGATGAATAAATAAAGGATTAGGGCAAAAACATCAATTACACAAAGCCAAAGTGAATGACACCTGCTATAGCACCTTTTCACTTGAGGACAATTAAATCTACTATTTATTGGGCACTACATGTTTTAATAGGTATTTTCACATTTTACATTACATCTGCTACTGATAAGAAAAGTGTGATTAATACATCCTTTCCCGTTTTCCAGATGAGGAGATGGAGGTGCATAGCACTGCACAGAGCCAGCCCTGAACCTTTCTGATTCCACCCTCTACACAGAGAGTGAGATTTCTGTCTGGTCATCAGTCCTGTATATACTACTGTTTGATACTGAGAGTGGGAGCTGAATGGAAAGATAGAGTGCAGATCCTAAGATGGGCAGGAGGCAGGGAGCACTTCTCTGCTGGAGCCGATCGTTGGGACAATGGTGCCATATTTTGTTTCAGGCTCCACCTTCCACAGGGTTGTGTAAAGTTCTTCAGATGACAACTGGTTGGGCCACCCAATCTTAAAATGAGCAAGTGACACAGTGGGACCAAGAGGAGGCTGGCAGGTTGGGAAAGGCACATTTTCTCCACTCGTCTGAAGGGCTGTTACAGAGAAGAGGAAAAAACCTTCTTCAGAGTGAAATATTTCTTCAGAAACCCATTTTTAAGACATTTTCATCCACTTCCCTCATTTCCCCTGGGAGCCAGCAGTGTTGACCATCCTGTTTGTTTACAATTACCATTTGCTGTCACCTGGGAGAAGGCCAGGTGGAGAGGCGGTTTCTAAGGACCCTCAAGAATCAGAAACAAGGGCCAGGTTACTTTATTCTGTTTTATTTCCTTCTGAAAGATCAACAGCTGGAACTCCTCTGGCAGGCTCCCTTCTGGGTGGGCGGTAGGGAGCACGTGGGCATGGCAGTGATGGGCAGAGGTTGCTTTGCTTGAGCAGGTGAGGCCGACACACAAATTACTCACGGCAACCCCAAGTAACAGACGGCGGGAAACGCTCCTACTGCCTCGTTTCCCAGGAAGGCTGCAATACTCACCCAGCTTCTTCTGTCATCTGAGTGGACCCCACGCTGTGGCAGGCCTTGGTCCAGGGCTGCTCCCCATACCTGCACCCTTAGCTTGTTCACTGGAGCACATTAGACATTTCACTCGAGGAGTAGGCCCTGCTGGAGCGTGTCTCATCCCCCTCCAAACAGGACCATCACGGAAGCTCTGTCACCACAGTGCTGTGGTCTGAGTGTTCTGTGTCCACCCAAACTACATGTTGAGGTCCTAATCCCCCAGGTAATGGTATTGGGAGGTGGGACCTTTGGGAAGTGATTATGTCATGAGGGTGGAGCCCTCAGGAATGGGATCAGTGTCCTTGTAAAAGAGGCCTGAGAGAGACCCCTCGCTCCTTCCACCTCGTGAGGACGCAGCGAGAAGGCGCCGTCTATGAGCCAGGAAGAGGGTCCTCACCACGGATTCTGCTGGCAGTTGAGCCTTTGCGACGCAGGAACTCTCACAAGGAGATCTGAGTTATTGACGTAAAGAAGGTCTGGAGTCCTGGGAGGGGCAGACCTGGGTTTGACTCTGGGATGGGTGCCTTGATAGATGCATCAACTAAGGCATGTCACTCTCTCAAGATAGAGGTGCCTTTTCTGAGTGGGGTAATAAATCTGACTCACAGCCACACTATCAGGAAAAAGTGTGATAAAGGGATGATGTAAGTGATGAATGTATCGCCGAAGCCCTCAAGGATGTTCTGAGGGATGCTTTGGACTCTGCAATTACTGCCAACCTGGACGGTCCAAAGCTAGCAACATTCAGTGCATCGTGGCTGCAGGCCTCCCTGACGCCACTCCCCGTCCTTCCCGAGCCACAAGAGTGCTTCTCCAGGACCAGCCAGTGCAGCAGCTGAGCCAGTCTACATGGGCCAACGTACTCTCTGTCTCAAAGAGGAACCCGTCTCCTGGGTTTTCTTCCCTCTGGGACACTCCTCCATTCTCTTACCAGTATGTAGACAGAGCTTCTGTCTTTGCTCTTGGTTCTTGTGCTCCCACTTAATTTTGACTCACAGGGTGTTCAGCGTGGACAGCCCCTGAGGTTGCCTGACCGACCTTCCAGAGTTCCATATTCTGACTTCAGTGCTGAGACCCTTATTTAAATTACTTAAAGAGATTTCAGATTGGTCCAATTCTCCTGGTATGCTTCCTGACACATAAGAGGAACTTGGTAAATATTTGCTGAATTTAATTCCATTGACAGGAAAACCAGAGAGAGAAGAGTTTTCGGGGGTTGTTTGTTGGTGACCCAGCTTCTCTACAATGGCATGTTGGACCAGGCATTGGACAATGCTCTCTGACACTGGAAATCCACAAAGAAGGCAGAGTTGCGGGAAGCCAGGCCAAGTGGGGAGCAGAGGAAGAGAGCCGGCCCTGACGCTCAGCCAGCAGACCTACTTCCCTCCTGTCTGCTCAGGCTCCTGGATGTTGAATTAGAAACGTAAGTGCTGTGAAGGTTATGAGCAGAGGCAGGCCCAGGAGAACCCACACAGTGTCCTGCACCAGCTGCAGGACTGTGTAGGTCTGGTCCTCATTCAAGGATAAGAGAACGGAGGGAAGAAAATAACAGCATGGAAACGTTACACAGCATAAGTGAGTACCATGCAACAGATAAACGGAAAATGTTTTTTCATGCTAATTTTCATTCCACTAGTGCTCACCTCTCAAATAAGCTATACAGTTGAACCTCCTCTTCTCTATCAATCACAAGAATGAAATCATGGATATTGGCTCCCTCCTGTGCAAAGCACAATGAGAGTTGTCCTATTTCCCTACCTCTCTCTCCTTCCCACCGTCCACTGCTGCTGCTCGGGTAGGGATTTTATGCTCAGTCGGTGACATGAATACTGTCTTCTTATGCACATCCTCATTTCTATTTCTCAGACTTTCACTCCAGCTACGCTCCTTCCAAGACACCCGAGAACTTGTCGATCAAAATCCTTTTCCCAGAATCCTCCTTCTCAGATGGTTTAGGGGTAGATCGTGGTTCAGATCCAGCTGGCACTTCCTCCAGGAAATCTGCCCTGACCACACACAGAAGCCAGTGTAGGCACCGTGACAAGGCCCCTCTTGACTCGACTGTGTTTATATCCAGCTGTGCTGAACTTAATCCACATTCCACGTGTGCAAGTGCCTCCCCCGAGAAGCGGGGCTCCATGACCGCAGTGCCAGCCTCTCCTTTCTCTGCTGTATCCCCCAGCCCAAAGGAGGGCCTGACTCCATCACAGTCAGCAGACGGCATGCACGTATGGAGTCAAGGTGCCAGCACTAAACTGTGAGCAGCCACTGCACTTGACCTCCCAAGATAAGGGAGAAAAGATGACACGTGTCAAATAAGACAAGCAAGACAAATGTTACAACGGTCAGCGATACTCTGAGATGCATTAGTGGTTAAGATGAATTAATGGGAATTGCCTTTTATTCCTTTGGAAAAATATCCAAATAATATCCATAATATTATATATATTGGAAACATACTGGATACATAATATCCACTCGAGTTTAATAAGATTGGAGCCGACCCGCAGAGAGTCAACACATGATAAGGAAGGCAGACTTGAGAACGTTTTACAGGATAAGAGTAAAAGGGCAAAATGAAAAGAGAGCTCAGTAAGAAAATGAAAACAGGGGGAGACAGTGTGATTCTCAGGGGCAGGAAACTGAAGGAGTTGAAGAGGCAGCTTATCAAATGCAGCAGAAACCACACGAAAACATTCAGTAAAAGGAAACCTTCCTGACCTTGGCAAGTGGAAAGGAATCTCACATCCCAGGCAGAGTAAATAGGTCGATTCATCTCTGAGAAATGACTCCATTTCAGGGGTAAATAAATAAATAAAACAGAATGCTATGCATTTAACTCAAGTTAATAAAAGGAAAAAAGAAATGTGGCATAAACAAAAATAAATGAACAAAGGTCAGAGAACACCTACGTAAATTAGATAACGGCAAACTAATAACACTGAAATGAAATAAGTATAAAGACTGATTTGTTTTTTAAATCGACAATTCTCCCAGCCTCACTCAGAGCAAGAGAAACGAAAAACCACAGACAGGGCTGTGACAATCCTCGGGCAGGCCTCCGTCCAACCCCCCACCTCCCTCGCCCCACCCCCACCAGCGCAGCGGGCGCCCCTGCAGCCCATTCTGCACACAGCAGCCAGCGCTGTGCTTTCAGAGTGACCCCCAGCACAGCCACCTCACTCAGACCAGAGTCCCATGTCCTCACTGTGGCCCCTAGGCCCTACGGAGCTTGCCCTCAACCGCTCTCCCTCCCCATCCCCTCTCATCTTCCCCCTGCCCATTCAACCACATGGGCTCTGGACCTGATCCTGGCCCACCAACCGCATTCCCACCCCAGGGCCTTTGCACCTGCTGTTCCTCCAACCTGGAGTCTGAGTCTCCAAGACACTCTCTTCATCTGCATCTCTGATAAAATACCACCTTTGCAGTACATCTGAAACAGCACCTGTCACTATTCCTTTGCTGGCATTAATCTTCTCCACAGCATTTTTTCACCACCTAATGTATAGTGTATTTTTCACTTGTAAAGCCTTCTCTCTCTCTCTCTCTCCCCCCTTGTTCTTTCTCTCCCTCTCTCAGTCTCTCTCTCTGCCTCTTTCTCTCTCTTTTCCCTTCCCTTCCCTCTCTCTCTCTCAAGCGCGCGTGTGCACACACACACGCACACACACACGCACGCACACGCACACACACGCGCACACACACACAGAACTGGGGCAAGTATTCACAAGCTACAGATTTAAAGAAGGAATTCATCCCACCCTCCCCTGGTCCCTACATGGAGATCCTGCCTCAGCATCAGAACAGGAAGGCACAATCGCCTGTGGCTAGGGTGGGATCATGCCCTGACAGGCTTCTGGGCTTCTTGCAAGAAGTCACTTCTGCTTTGAAGTCACCATGTCGGGCCTCTGGCGGCTGCAAGCTCACGTGCATGCCACGAGGAGCTGCGTTGGCCTCACTGTGAGCCCTGGACAGAACAGAAAGGGGAGAACGTGCCACTACATCACTGCACAGCCATCTGTTCTTTATCTTCCTTAGCAGATAATCAACGACTGCCTGGAATTCACCAGAATCTCTTCTAGTACATGGACAGACATGGTTCCTGGCGGTTCCTGAGACAGCTGAACTTCAAGGAGGACGGGATTTTGAGAGAGGCTGTGAGGTGTGCACATAACGTGCTGTGACAGATGCATGCAGGGGACGGCTCTTGCAGCTGGAGGTCAGGGAGGGGACCAGAGCTGGAGCCAAAGGAGGACAAGGAGCCGGGTTTGGTGATGGGTGGGAGGAAGGTTGGTGCTGGCTAGGGGCAGGGACAAAGAATGGGTTCTTGTCCACAGCACTGACATCCTGGCTTCTGTCTAAGGTGCTGGGACTGCTGCTGGCACTGGGCTGCATGTGCCCACAAAGATGCAAAGCAAGGCTTTGAAACCCCCAGAAGCCCAAAAACCATGAGAAATCCAAGAACAGGCAAATGGCGATCCTTTGGAATTGAATGCATCAGCTGTAGCGTTAGGAAGGCAGACAAGGATAAACACAGAACGTGGGCTTCAGAGCCAGTCCTGGGCAAGCTGCTGGTGCTGTCGGAGCCAGAATCTTTGTCTGTCCTGCAGCCATAACAACATCTGCTCTGTCTACTTTATAGGGTAGGAGCAGGATGAATGTGGAGGCAAGAATGTTCCAGAATAACCTCATATAAGATGCAGGCATGATTATAGCAATTGCTATAGGGCAGAGCTGGTTTATGGGCTGCAGTAAGTCATACCCTTCTCCCTACTTGTAGGTGAACAGAGCTGACTAAAAGAAGCTTCTGGAAGGTCGTCCCCACCCCCATCTGCTGAGACTTGGCATCCAGCCTGGAAGCTCTAGGCCCTGCCATTAACCTTCAGTGCTCCTCAATTAGCAGCAGCGAGGGGTCCTTGGCAGGTGTCAGGATCTGGAAGGACGGGCCCAGGGCATTGCCCTGGGCTGCAGAAGAAGGTTCTAAGTGTTCTGCTGGAGGGAAGCCCAGGAGAGATCGATCTGCACAGGTGGGGCGCCTCCACAAGGAGGGGCTTTGTGCCCCAAGCCCCACCCCCATCTGTGTCCCGGAGAAGATTGTCATAGGACCAGACGGAGGCAGAGCCCCATTGCTTGGGAAGATCCTTCGCCACATCATCTGAGCATCACTCCGTAGAGACAGAGCGCTGTGCGGCCAAATGACACAATGGCTCTAGGCCTCAATAAAGGAGCTCTGTAGAGTCCCGATAGCTTTATTAAATCAGCACACTTGGAGTTACATGGCTACCAGGAAATAGAGATCCACCCCATCCCTTACTAGCTGGGTGACCTTGAGTGATCACATTACCGTAGGAAACTAGGATGCTGACACAGATCTTCCCTGAGGCTCCTCTGAGCTTTGTGACCTCCACAAACTTGCCTCTGGTCCCAGGCCTGCCACAGAACAGTCACGTGGCCTATAACACTTATGTGACTTCCCTGGGACTCAGTTTCCTCATCTGACACTGCAAATAGCAAAAGCTGCTTCGGGCATAAATGAGGCCACCTCTCTAAGAGCACCTGGGAAGGAGACGCACTACACCCAGGTGAGCGCTGCTTGTCCCAAAGTCCACCAGCCCCGGGGTGAACTCGGGAAGAGGCACGGGGGAAAGGGACGGGTCTGGTGTCAAATGGGGAAGACAGCAGGTGGGACCGCCGGACGCAGGTGCTCCTCGAGATGCGCCAGCGCCGTGGCTCTGTGGGCCCTGCTGCCCCTTGCCCCACCTGCAGGCAGGCCCAAGCCCCTCCCCACTGTGTTCCCTGCCCCAAGAAGGGGCATCTGCTTGTGCTTCCTTTCATGAGCCTGTTTTTCAGGATGACAGCAGTTGGGAGGTCCTGGCATGGGAGGACATGGCTGGAGTCCTTGGTCGACTGTGGAGGAGGCGAGTGAGCTCCCCGGGGTGCCTGTTTGGTGGGAAGAGGCAGTGGCTGTGAGGACTTCTAGGGCAGGGGCTCTGACCACAGGACAGGGGGTCCTGCCCCCAGCACCCTCACTTCTTTCTCTGTTCTCTACAGAGTTTCACAAATTCCCTCCATTAAATGTCCATCTTAGCTTGTGATACACTGTCCCATAAGAGGAACCTGGGCTGCTGGGGAAGTGGCTGATGCCAGGGCTGGGCAGGGAACACACGAGATGCGCCTGGAGCGTCTTGTAGGAGCAGAAAGGAAGTGCTCACATCACCCCCAGGACGGTGTGTTGAAAGGGCCCATTGGCCAAAGCTGGAACAACTGAGCCACAAGACAACGTCACGCTGTGTCATAGCCCAGAGTATAAAACAAGCACCCACGAATCCATGCCGATATAAATAAGTGATCAGCTAATACACAGGGAGAAGAGACAAATCTCTAAACAAATTCCAGATTATTTATGCAGATCCTTCCCTCTTTAATTCAGGCTCTGCCTGGTGACTTCCTTCCAGAAAGTACAGTGTGGAGATGGGGGGAAGAGTCCCTTCACCCTAGAGACACCTGACACACACACCTCAGCTGGATAACCCAAGTCAGCACCAACAGCAACGAGTACCGTTGACAGGACGTGCCCTGCTGTGATGCGATGAGGTGGGGACGGAACCTCTGGGGTCTCACTCCCAAACCCATGACCCAAAGCTAACCACAAGGAAAGCATCAGACAAACCTCATTTGAGGGACGTTCCGCCAAATGCCTGACGAGCACTCCCCAGCACCGTCCAGGTTGACGAAAACAAGGAAGTCTGAGGGACTGTCACAGCCGAGAGGAGCCTAAGGAGACATGAAGATTAAATGTTATATGAGATCCCAAAACAGAAAAAAAACATGAGATGAAACAAACAAAAAAACTGCAGAAAAATCTAAATAAACGATGAAATTTAGTTCATAGAAATGTGTCCATATCGGTTCACGAATTATGACAAATGGATCATACATTTAATGTAAGATGTTAACAGGAAAAGCAGACTTGGTATATATGGGAACTCTCGACACAATCTTTGCAATTTTTCTATAAATCGATCACTGTTCTCAAAAATACTTTATTAAAAAAAGCCACCCTATAGTTAGATGTGCTTTTTGACCCAGAACACACAGAAGCTGGGCTGCGGAGCCTGGGATCTTTCTACAGTTAAAATCTGCATCACCACTCCCTGGACCACACCTACTGAGTGGTCGTCATCGCTGCCGGCGATGACGGGGAGCCAGCCAGGGCCAGCACACCCTCGGGAGCCAGCTCCAGATACCCCCTCCCTGACGGCCCTGGAGGGAACCATCTGCCCAGGAGATAACGACCCGCAAGTGAACACGTTTCATTGCACTGCAGATGCAGTCCTCACTAAAGGGCCCTGGCGGGCTCAGCTTGGTCCTGCGGAATGCTTTTTGCCTAGGCAAGGAAAACCTCAAATTAAAGCAGCCCAGACAGCCTCCTTTGCTCCTTGCCTACTTTCTGGCCCACACACAAGTCTCAAACCTTTCCTGTTGACCCCAACGCCTACATCAAATGGAACTCAGGCAAGCCCTTTCCAAGCCAGAAAACACAAAGGAATGGCCAAGGAGCCTTTGAAGATCACAATTCTGGATCACCTTTTCTTGCTCTGAAGTTTTGGGAGCAGAGGGTGCGTGAAGGTTTGCTACACAAGGATGTGGGCATAGCGGGGAGGGAGCCAGAAAGGGGTCATCTTAGACCTTGTTCTCAGGAAGGTCCAACTCTCACTGGCAGGAAGAACCTGAGGCTGCAGGAGGCACGTGCTGAGGACAGGTGGGCGGCCGTGGAATAGAAACCCTTTGCCCTCTCCTGGGGAGCAGCACGGCAGCACCCGGCAGCACCCCGGCTGCTCAGGAAGGAAGTGAGGAGCAGCACACTAAAGGAGGTACACTCGAGACCCTAAAATGAGAGAAGTTTTCATTTCTTTTTATGGAAGGGGTAGCTGCGAGCTTTGAGTTTCAATGATCCGCAGAACTCCAACATCCACTTTGCTGTTCACAGGTATCATTACCACGTGCTTAGATTTTTAACAGATGTTATAGAAGAGGGAGAAAAAGTAACAGCTTTGTGTTTTATTAAAGAGCAGAGAAAATCCAGAGGAAAAAAAGAGCTCACCAGAGAGACAGGCAGCTCCCAGCCTTGCCCAGGCCCACCTCACTGGAGGACCCGTCAAGTAAGAACCCGGTGGTGCAAAACCCTGTTAGCAAGATGACAGAGAAGAGAGACGTGGGGCTGGGAGAGAAGGGCCGCTGGCCACAGCTGCCTGCAGGTGTCCTGCCCGCCCGGAGCGGGACGAGCAAAGAGGTGGGCGGGCCCCAGCATGCAGTAACCGACTTCAGCATCTTTTATTACCTGAGAGTGACAAGGAAATTCATGGTGCCGCCTGCTTTTCCATCCAGGACAGGAGGATAACAAAGCCTACAGAATGAATTTAAAGGGTCGGTCAGAAAGGCAAATAATCCCACTAAATCATCCTTGTGTTTCCACCGGATGTGTCCATATAAAACGTACACGCACAGACAACACGTGTGTGTGAGACCTAGAGGGTTGTGTACGTGCATCGTTTTAGCAACCTGGAGACCAAGGTAGACATAATGCTCTGTAACGGGATGATGTGGTGTAATGCTTTCCACATATCTGTGGACACCTCCGATGTCACTGATTGTCCTTCTGAAATGAGCATGTCCCTCTTGGTCACAATTCTGGTTTGCTGGTGGGCAGTGATAGGTTTAGACAAACTTTTGCTGATGGACATCCAGGTTGTTTCCCATTTTTAAAATAACTGCCAGCTCCTGAGGGTGGCAACCACCCATGGCCAGCAGGGCACTGTGACTTGTGGATATGGAGTCCTGCCTGGACCAGTTGAGTCCTGGCGGGGCCTCAGCCTCTGGAGGCCCTCTTCATCCTGCTTGGCCGCATGGTCCACCTGGCACGGCGGTAGCCGTCTGCAGCTCGTGGCACCCAGCACCCTTCAGGCTTTCCGAATGTGGCATGCATATTCCCAAGGGAAATAAGGCACGGAGTGGTGCTGATTCTCGCACGGACCTCTAATGGACATTGTTCTGTAAGGAAAGAACGAAACTTCACTCTCTGGTGTCCCAGGAAACGCTTCCCCAGAGAGCTCAGGAAGGGCTGAGGGGCCCCTAGTGGCACATCAGGTGAACGCAGCGGCAGTAATCATTCTCCCTGGGCGCTGGGCAATTACACACAATACTGACTCTCTTTATTACGTTTACACGAGTCCAATCATAACCCAGAGTACACACTAGCACTTTCTCAAATCCTCACCGAATGAGCAACCTACTCTGCCTGCCCTGCCCCATGTGTTGAGTGTGCTCAGTGCATTAGACATCACATCAGGCCCCAGAGAAACAATTGTCAATGAAACAGAGAGGTCCCAGACCTCAGTATACAATTGGGGGACAAAGGTATTACACAGACAAATGCCTCCAGATGGAACATTATAAATTGTTGAGAAGCTCTGTGAAGGATAAGGAGGGAGTGGTGTGAAAGCAGAGAACAGAGGGGATCCAGTTCAGAGTGGGGAGCTGGGGCCAAGGCCTTTCTCTGTGACGCCGCAACCTTCCAGCAGAGACTTGAGGATGTGTGTGCATGTGGGGGTTGGGGATGAACAGGGCAGGAAGGGTGAATTACAGGCATCGGGGAAAGCCTGGATTAGGAAAAGGCCCAGGGGCAGTGCAGAGCTTGGTGAGACAGAGGCTGAAGGGGTGGGCGTTATGGGTTGAATTGTGCCCCCCCACAAAGATGCTGAAGTCCTAACCTCCAGTACTTGTGAGTGTGACCCTCTCTGGAAGTAGAGTCTTTGCATATGAACAAGTTAAGCTGAGGTCATTAAGGTGGCCCTAATCCAATATGACTGGTGTCCTTATCCAAAGGGAAATTTGGACACAGAGACAGACACACACACACATAGAGAAGACAACGCGAAGTCACAGGGAGAAGACGGCCATCTACAAGCCACGTAATGCCTGAGGCCACCAGAAGCCAGAGAGAGGCCAAAAACATATTCTCCCTCACAGTCCTCCAAAGGAAACACCCCTGCCGACACTTTGATTTTGAACTTTTAACCTCCAGAACTGTGAGAAAGTTGTGTGAACCACCCACTTTGTGGCACTAAGTTAAGTACTTAGTGTCTGTCAAGATGAGCTAGGCTTTTGGCCAATGACAAGAATTTTACATTCAATCCCCAGGGTAGGAATGCTGCAAGCCTATCAAGGAGAACTCAGCAGGGGTGAAAGTACCAGATTCAAGGTATTTTAATAAGACACTCTGGTGGAGGAACCACCGCTTGGTTGGTCACTGGGTAAGGCTACACATGCAGTCACCTTGCCAGGCCAGGCCAGTGGGAAGGAGCTCAGGCCAAGTCCATGAGAGCAGGACCCACAGCCCACAGCCACGTGACCTTGGGCACAGCCACTTCTCTGAGTCTCAGTTTTCTCAAGTGCACAGTGGAAATCACAGGGCCATGTGCTTCCTGTGTCTTCTGTGACCTACTTGGTCACACATGGACAGGGCTTCTCACAGTGCCTGCCACAGAACCAGACAAGAATCACATCTTAACCCACCATGCCCACTAGGCATGCAAACAGCGCAGGAGGAAATCCATCTCACAAAAACACAACAATGGATATTCTTGTCTAGACCGAAACTTCAGACACCTGACAGCTGAGTTCCTGGCACATTGTTACTGTTCAGGTACAGAAGAAACATTCAGGATAAATATGTAGACATCAGAAGCCACAGAACAAAGAGCTATAAAGAAGTTTGGAGCCAAGTAGTGTAAAGTGTCAGTGGATTTTGTCCTGTGAACTAGCTCCAGGATGTCTGGCAGGGCTGCTGAGACCAGTCGCAGGAAGGGCTTCCACGACCATTTGGTGGTGGGCCCATGGTGCTGGACCATTTCACATGCAATCCAATAGCCTCCATGTTCAGTTTGAGACACAAGTTCCAGAGAAAGGAAACAAATCCAGATGGCTTAGCTTTGCAGTTTTGTACCTGAAGACAGGCATTCAGTTAATCTATCCAACCAACATCTGCTGAGCCTCAACCAATTGTGCACGCCTGTGCTCAAAATACTCTTTATGTGCACACACGGGGCTTAGAAAAAAATTGATCCTGGCCTGTGAGGCTTGCATTCTACTGAGATGTGTAGACCAAACACACAATACACAAAACCAGCAGAGTCAGACACACCGAGCAAAGAAGGAAGTGAAGGTTACTGAGGTTGATGCTCTGAGAAACACACAGGTGCTAAGATGGGGAGTGGGAGTGAGCAGAGCACCTTGAGTGGTCAGGGGGGGACCCCAAGGAAGGGGCATCTCAGCATCCAGCCACGTAAAGGACAAAGGACAAGCAGGCAAGGAGGACAGGGACTTGGAGGAAGAGAGCTTAAGACCAAGCGACTTGCAATAATCGAGGAAATACACTCACACATGTACGTGTGTGCATACACATAAACATGCATGTGCACACGTGTATATGTACATGTATATGTACGCACAATATAACTGTGTGTAAACACACATGTACAAATGCACGTACACATGTGTGCACACTGCACACATATCAGTGTTGTTGGAGCTTCATGAGCAAAAGGAAAAGGGTATGTCACGAAGCTGGAGCTAGTAAAAGCCCCAGCAGGCTGACCACGTACATCCTGGGAGGGAGTTTTGTGTATGTTACAAATATAATGCAAACTATTGAAGTGTTTTAAGCAGGAGGATAATGCAATCTACCATAAGTTGCATAATAATTCTGGCTGGTTTGAGGGTTTTTTCTGTGAGGAGAATGGATGGCACGTGTGTAAGAATGAAATCAGGGAGACCAGTTAGGATATCTCCGAGGAGGTCGAGGGAGTATCATGGTGGCCTGGATTACATGGTGACAGTGAAATAAGTGGACAGACTTGGGATGCAGAGCAAGCCAGGGAATGGTAAGCTGTCACTTAATCCCTTCCATGTCCACCTGTGCCAGCAAAACAAAACAACACAAAAATCTCCAAATCCAAAATGACTCACAAGTGAATTCTTCCAAATATTGAGGGAGAATGTAAAATAGATCCTACGCAAGGTCTTCCAAAACTAGGAAAAGAGGAAAAGCTGCCCAACATCCAAAATGAGTCAAACTTATTATTTTTATAGGAAACTTAGCAAAGACCTGGAAGAAAGACACATTAGAAGACTATCTCTGTCGTTGACATCGGTGCAAAGATACCAAAGAAATGATTAGAAAATGAGAATCTAGTAGTAAATAAAAGGGCTAATGCTTTATGACCAAGTGTCATATATTCCAAGAATGCAAAGGTAATAAACATGTGGAAATAAATCTCTGTACCTCACAGAATGAGAGAAAAAAGTGGGCAAACTATATAATTGCTTGAAATTGTGCAACATACACACACACATTTGCTAAACTTCAACACAAATTCAGGCTAAACACTCAGCAAATAAGGGCTAGATGAGAATTTCATTATTTTGATAAATGTATCTACAAAATACCTACACAACAAACTTCACATTTAAAGATTAATTATTTAAAGCTTTGCCTGTAATATCAAGAAGATCCTTTTACCTACTCTTTCCACTTCTTCTCAACACAGTACTGGAGGCATCAGTCAGTGTACTAAGGCAAGAAAAAGAATTAAAAAGAGCAAAGATAGAAAAGAAAAAAAAATGTCATTGTAGACATGGAAAACTCAAAGTGTCTACAGGCAAAAAATTAGAAATGAAACATAAATTTGGTAAAGTCATTTGACACGTGGTCTGTAAAAACAGCAATGACAAAAGGTGATGCATGTCTCTATGCTAGCTGCAATCAATCAGAAAGTAAACTTTTAAACAGATACTGACTATAATGGCACCAAAATTCAAATAAGTAGAAGTGAACGTCGTGAATGCCATGAAAGGGATCTACGTGAAAAGTAGACAATGTTACTCATAGAAATTAAAGAAGATCTATTTAAATGGAAAGATATCCCATACTCATGACTGGGTGACTTGTAAAATTTCAGTACTCACCAAATCGATGCATGTATTCAATACGATCCCAAAAAAGAATTCCTACAAATTTGTCTATGGAAATTCATAAGATTCTTCTAAAGTGTATGTGAAGATACAAAAGGCCAAGAGTAGCCATGTAAATCCTGAAGAAAATGAAAACTGAAGAACTTAGACTAGCAGATAACAAGGGATGTTATAAAGCCAGTTATGGGACTCCAGTGCAGGTTCAGACACAAAGCAACAGAAGAGCAAGTCCAGAAATAGACCTACACATCCATCTGAATTCAGCAATGGAGACACTGCAATCCAGTGGAGGAAAGATGGATTTTCAACGGTGCTAGATAAATTGGAGACCCATAAGGGAAAAAGCAATAAAACCTCACCCCTACCACATCCAGCAAGTATTTCCAGATGCATCACAGACTTCTGACAGTTTTTTTTTTTTTTTAAAGGTTTCTGGAAGAAAATATAAAACAATATCTTCCTGAATTTGGGACAGGCAAATATCTCTTATATTGGATGAAAATATGCTTACTTTTCCTAAAATGCATCACCACAACATCCACAGTACAATAAAAATATTAATAGCAAAAACAAAAAAAAATTAGCTATGAGAAGAAACAGGAAATGTGACCCACAGACAATAGAAAAGCCAGCAAGTGAAACAATTGCAGAGGGATTTATATGTTGGGATGGCAAAGAGAGATTAACTGGGCTACATTTAAAAAATCTAACTCTCTGTGTAGAGAGTTAAAAGTCAATACACGGACCTTTGCTCCTGGCCACCATAGAGTAACTGGTGAAGGAGTCGCCCTTTCACCCACAACTACAAACCAGGTCCAGCCACTGGACACCAGCAGAACAGCTGAGCACGCTGTCGACCCGGCGCTCTGTCCAGAGCCATGTTCTGGCCACAGAACCATGAGATGGTGCCCAAGCTGAGTCTGGCCTGGCCGTGATAAGGAGGTGGAGTCCAAAGAGGTCTGGGGAGTGGGTCTGCAGCCAAAGGCTGGGCACAGACGCCTGAGAGAGAATCTTCAGGGACAACAGCCTGCTGCTGGGGCTGGGAGGCCAGCGGCAATTCCAGGGCCTGTGCTGGAGAGCTCAGTGTCTGCTGCCGCCAGGGCCGAAACCTGACTGACCATCTTGAATACTCAGCTGAGAGCCCAGAAGAACCGTGGCCAGAGAGTGTGGATGAAACCTCAGTGTGAGAACCACAGGCGAGGACTAAGGTCCACACCAAACTTCACTTACCATAATGAAGTCAAATCGAGCCTGACAAATAAAACTGATCTTCCTTCTAGGAAAACAAAAACACAAAAAAATCAACACTTTTGAAAGGGCACAATCTATTTCACTGAAAATATATCACCACAATGTCCAGAATACTATAAAAATATTGTTAGCCATGAGGAGAAACAGGAAAGAATGACCCTTAGGCAATAGAAAAAGCCATCAAGAGAAATTGATGCTGAGGAATTCAGATATTGGGATTGCAAACAAGGGCTTTTAAATAGCTATTTTTAATACATAGAGGGATTTAAAGTGAAGGATGTCAGCATTTGTTATGCTCAGGCTTTTTGATAATAGCCAGTCTTGCTGGGGTGAAATGATATCTCGATGTGGTTTTGATTTGCATTTCCCTGATGACTAGTGGTGCTGAGCATTTTTTCATGTACCTCTTGGCCATTTGTATGTCTTCCTTTGAAAAATGTCTATTCAGCTCCTTTGCCATTTTTTAATTGGATTATTTGTTTCTTTACTGTGAAGTTGTTTGAGTTCCTTGTCTATACTGGAAATTAATCCCTTATTGGATGTACAGTTTACAAATATTTTCTCTCATTCTGCAGGTCGTTTTTTCACTCTGTTGACTATTTTCTTTTCTGTACAGAAGCTTTTTTAATTGATATAATCCCATTTGTTTATTTTTTCTTGTTGCTTGTGCTTTCAGGGTCTTGTTCATAACATCTACATGCCCAGTCCTATATCCTGAAGTGTTCTCCCCTATGTTTTTTTCTAGGAGTTTCGTAGTTTTGGAGTCTTATACTTAAGTCTTTCATCTGTTTTGAGTTGATTTTGACATATGGTGAGAGGTATGGCTAGTTTCATTCTTCTACACGTGGATATCTAGCTTTCCCAGCACCATTTACTGAGGAGGCTGCCTTTTCCCCAGTGCATGTGCTTGGAGCCTTTGTCAAAGATCAGTTAGCTGTAAGCACCTGGGTTGATTTCTGGGTCCTCTATTCTGTTCCGTTGGTCCAAGCGTCTGTTTTCATGCCAGTACCATGCTGTTTTGGTTACTGTAGATTTGTAGTATAATTTGAAGTCAGGCAGTGTTATGTGTCTGGTTTTATTTATTTATTTATTTTTGCTCAGGATTGCTTTGGCTATTTGGGGGCTTTCTTTGTTCCATATTAATTTTAGGATTTTTTTTTTCTATTCTGTTAAGAATATCATTGGTATTTGGATGGGGATTTCACTGAATCTGTAGATCACTTTGGGGAGCATGGACATTTTCACCACATTAATTCTTCCAATCCATGAACAAGGAATGTCTTTCCATCTTTTGGTGTCCTCTTTAATTTCTTTCAGCAGAATTTTGTAGTTCTCCTTGTAGAGATCTTTCATCTCTTTGGTTGGATGTATTCCTAGGTATTTTATTTTTTGGGTAGCAATTGTAAATGGGCTTGCTTTCTTGATTTATTTTTCTGCTTGTTAGTTGTTGGTGTATAATAATGTTACTGATTTTTTGTGTATTGATTTTGCATCCTGCAACTTTACTGAATTCGTTTATCAGCTCTAGGAGTTCTACACTGTTGGTGGGACTATACATTAGTGCAGCCACTATAGAAAACAGTATGGAGTGTCCTCAAACAACTACAGAGAGAACTACCATATGATCCAGCAATCCCACTTCTGGGTATATGCCCAAAAGAATGGAAATCATCATGTCGAAGAGACACCTGTACTCCCATGTTCATCACGGCTCTACTTACAATAGCCAAGATATGGAACCAACCTAAATGTCCATCAGCAGATGACTGGATAAGGAAAATGTGGTATATACACACAATGGAATACTACTCAGCCATAAAAAAGAATGAAATTCTGCCATTCACAGCAACATGGATGAGCTTGGAAAAAATTATATTAAGTGAAATAAGCCAGGCACAGAAAGAGAAATACCACATGTCCTCACCCACAAGTGGGAGCTAAGAAACAAAGAAAGAAAGACCTTAATAAAAAAGACCTGTTTTCAGGAGAGAACAGACCTATAGTTACTAGAGGTGGGAAAGGGGGGTTTGGAGGGGGGATAAGGAGTAACTGGGTAAGAAACACAAAAAGTCATTATGACTTATGATGATGAACATGCTTATACACTGATTTGATCATCACATACTGTACACAAATACTGATAGTCAACTATGTACCGCATAAATGTGTATAAATAAAAATAATAAACAATTTCACAGGCAAAAATAAATAAAGCGAAGGATGGCATAATGGTTGAGCAAACAGTGATCTCAACAGAGAAACAGATACTCCGAAAAATAATCAGTTAGAAATTCTGTAACTGAAAAGTACAATATCTAAAATTTTTAAATGAACTAGAAGGGAATAAGAGTTTGCACATTGCAGAAGACAGATCAATAGAAATTATCTAATTCGAAGA
This sequence comes from Cynocephalus volans, assembly GCF_027409185.1. Lineage (NCBI taxonomy): Eukaryota > Metazoa > Chordata > Mammalia > Dermoptera > Cynocephalidae > Cynocephalus > Cynocephalus volans. Next base: position 3,366,914 of record NC_084471.1, read on the forward strand.
ACAAAAACTTCAGACTGAAAAATGACATAGACTGAGTGGCCTGCGAGATAATGTCATGTGATCTGACATATGTGTGAAGTCTCATGGCAAGAGGAGAGAGAAAATAGAGTCAAAAAAATCTAAAAAAATAATTGTCAAATGTTTCTGAATTTGATGGAAATTAAATTCAAGAAGATCAACACATTCCAAGCAACACGAATTCATAGAGAATCATACTTATGCGTATCACAAACAAGCGTATGAAAATCAAAGTTTAAGTGAAAGTCTTCAAAGTAACCAGAGAAAAAAGTCAGGGTAGCCACATACAGAGAAACCGTGATGTGACCTCTCATTTGGAGACCAGAAGAAAAGCAGTGTCTTTAACGTGGGGGGGGGGGGGTGCGGGGAAGGGGGATATTTTAAGCCAGAATTGTACAACCAGGAAAACATTCTTCAAAATAAGTTGAAATAAAGACAATTTTTGATAAAAGAAAAGTTCTTCAAGCTGAAGAAAAATGATACGGGATGAAAACTCAGATTTACAGAAAGAACTAAAGACTATCAGGCAAGTCCCTCTTAAAAAGAAGTGACATTGTGAGTACATTGTACTGTGGAGTTTATTATATATCAAGATATAAAAAATGTAGCAATAATAGCACAAAGTATAGGAAGAGACAAGCAAAGATGTCACTGCAGGGCTCTTGAATTTTATGTGAAATAGTTTAATATTAACTCTCAGAGACTGGGGTAAATTAAAGATTCATATTGCAGTTCCCGAGCACTTAACAAACAAAAGTAAAGCTAAAATGTCAGTAGAGGAAATAAAAAGAAATTGTAAAATAAATTTGATTAAAGAAGGTAGAAAAGGAGAAATAAAGGGACAAAAACCAGATAGAACAAATGCAAAAAGGATCTATTAAACCTAGCTATATCAATAACATGAAATATAAATAAGAAATAATACTCCAGAGATGATCAGAATGCATTAAAAAAGCAAGATTCAACTATATGTACTTACAAGAGAAAAATTTAACATAAAGACGTCATTGAACAGTAAAAAAATTCTGGAAAGGTTGTACCATGAAAACAGCAAACATAAGAATTCTGGAGTGGCCATAGTAACGTAAGACAACATACAGTCCAAGACGGGAATTACACCTAGAGATAAAAATGGAAATTGTATCGTGATAAAATAGCCAATGCACCATGAAGACCTAACAGTAATATTTAAGTACTGTAGTAAGAGTCCTGCAAAATACAAGAATCTTAAAGCTGACAGAAACAAATAGGAAAATCCAGAGTTGGGAATTTTAAAACCCATCTCTCAGTAATTTGCAAAATATATAACAACAAAAAAGCAAAAAAAAAAAAAAAAAAGCCAGTAAGAACATAAAAGATGAGAAGAGTACTGAATTGGTATTTATAGAAAACTAGACCAGCCACAATACGTACATTCTTTCCAAGTGCACATGCAGTGGTCACCAACACAGATCATTTGGAGGCTGAGAAATGTCTCAACAAATTTTAAAAGATAAAAAATCTTACATTGTACATTATCTAGCTACAAGAAAATTAAAGTAAATTTCAATAACAATAAGAATTCTAAAATAGATCCCCAAACATTTGGAAATTAAACATTACATTTCTCTCCCTCTCTCTCTCTCTTTCCTTTATAGAGTTGTGCAAACATTACCACAATCCATTTTAAAACACTGCCCTGCAAATTTTCCTCAGGGCTGTTTGCAGTTAATCCCTGCTTCCACCATCTGCCCGAGGCAAACACTGATTTGTTCTCTGTCTCTATAAACCTGCCTTTTATGGATATTTCATATAAAAGGAGTTATGCACTATACAGTCTGTTGCATCTGGCTTCTTTCACTTCAGATAATGTTTCTGAGGTTCGTTCATCTCGTAGCATGTATCAGTGCTTTGTTCCTTAAGTCACTGAATAGTACTCCAGTGCATGGATATACCACATTTTGTTTAGACGCTCACCAGCTGATCACCGTCTAATTTGTTACCACTCAGGAGCTCTGATAAATAATGTTGCCATCACTAGCTGTGTACGTACCTTTGTGGGAACATAAATTTCAGTTCTCTTGGGTGGATTCTGAGGAGTAAAGTTGCCTGGTTGTACATTTAACTCTTGAATAAACTGCCCAACTGCTTTCCAGAGCGACTGTCCCGTGTCACCCTCCTGTGAGTAGTCTGTAAGGAGTCCAGTTTCCCACGTTCAGCCTCCCTTGGTATTGCTGGCCTGTGTGCTTTCTGGAAGACAGAAAGTGGTATCTCATTCTGGTTTTAACTTGCATTTCCCTAATGACTAAAGACGTTGAGCATTTTTCCCGTGCTTTTTAGCCATGTGCATATCTTCCTTGGTGAGATGTCTATTCAAAGTGTTTGTTTAATGTTGAATTGGGCTATTAATCTTCTTATCACTGAGTTGTAGGAGTTCTGCATATATTCTGGATATAAATCCTTTGCTAGATATGTGATTTGCAAATATTTTCTCACAGTCTGTGGCTGGCATTTTCCTAACAGTCTTTTAAAGTGCCAAAGTTTTTAATTTGATAAAGTCCAATTTATCATTTTTTTTGTCCTATGGAATGCTTTTGCTGTCATATATAAGATCTCTTTGCCCAGTGCAAGGTTACAAGGATCTTCATGTATGTTTTCTTCTAGAAGAGTTTTAGCTTTAGCTTTTACAGTTAAGACTAGAATGAACTTTGAGTTAAATTTTGTATGGTATGAGGTAAAGGTCTAAGTTCATGTATGTTATGTACGTAGGTGACTAATTGTTCCAGCACCATTTGTTGAGAAGACTAATCTTTCCCCCAGTTAATTATCTTGACATCTTTGTCAAAAATCAATTGATCATAATGTATGGCTATAGTGCTTGACCCTAAACTTGTTCTGTCACCTACATACCTCTCCTTGAAACTAAACCACATTGTTTTGATGATTGTGGCTGTATACTAAGTTTTGAAATAGAGTAGTGCATGCAAGGTCTTCAAAAAGTTTGTGGAAAGAGTCATATTATCTTTTAATTCCTATATTTTTTCACAAACTTTTTGAAGTACCCTTGTATGCCCTCAAACTTTATTCCTCTTTTTCAGTTTTTTTTCTATTCTCATATACAATTTAGTATCTGCTTTTCCACTTCTACACAAACAACTATTGGGATTTGAGAGGGATTTTGTTGAATTTATGGATGAATTTGAGAAGAATTTCCATCTTAACAGTATCAACTCTTCAGATCCACGGACATAAAATATCCTCAATTTACAGTCATATGTCACTTAATGACGGGAACAGGTTCTGAGAAACGCATCATTAGGTGATTTCGTCATGTAAGTTCATCACGGAGTGAACTTACACAAACCTAGGTGGTATAGCCCACTGCACAACTAAGCTATATGGTGCAGCCGTTACCATCTTGTGGGACCACAGTCATATATTTGGTCTACGTTGACCGAAATGTTGTTGTGCAGAGCATGGCAGTATCTAGGTCCTTTATTTTTCTCAGCAGTGTTTTAAAAATTTCATTGTATAAGTCATATGCATTTTTGGCTAAGTTTATATCTAAATGTTTATTCTTTTTGGTGCTACTGTGAATGAAATTGTGGTTAATTTCATTTCTTGGATTTTCTCCTAGTTAACAAAAATACAATGAATTTTGTGAGTTGGCCTTGCCCCTTAAACTTCTAAATTTTTAAAACATGACTGAAAAAGAAACTACAAGGGAAATCAGAAAATACTTTTCAAAATCAGTCATAATGAAAAGAAGATAAATCTAAAGTTTATGAATGTGGGTAAAACAGAGCTTTGTGGAAAATTTACAGTTTTAAATGCTTATATTTAAAACAGGGAAGATTTAAAATTTGATTATCTACATTTTGACTTAAAGAAGCTAGAAAATAAAAAGAAAATTAAATCCAAAGTAAATAGAAGGGAGTAAATGATAAATTAGAAGCAAACTAATTAACTAGAATACAAACAATAGAAAAAATTTTAAAAGTCAGATTTGTTTTTTGAAAAGATTAATAAGTTTTAAAACACCTAGCAAGTCTGATCCAAAAAATAAAGAAAATACAAATAATATCAATGTAAAGAATGAAAAAATAAATGTTGCTACATATGCTACAGACATTTGGAAGTTATCAACAATTCATGACCAAAACTTTATGTCAATGACAATTTAGATCAAACAGACGAATCCCTTGAAAATACAACCTGATAAAATTTACAGACATTACCAAAAAAAAAAAAAAACTAGAAAATTATAGGCAATGTCCTTCACGTGCATAGATAAGATAGAAATCCTTAATAAACTATTAATAAATTAAAAATAGCGATATATAAACATGAAATATACTATAAGCAAGAGGATGCTTATTACAGGAATGCAAGGTTGATTTAACATTCAGACATTAATCAATGAACATTAGTAGAATAAAAGAACACCTTATGATAATCTCAATATATGCAGAAAAAAATATTTGGCCAAATTCAACATCTATTTATAATGAAAACCTCAAGCAAACTAAAAACGAAAGTAAAATTACTCAGTCCGTTAAAGAGTATCTACAAAAATAACCTATAGCTAGCATCATGCGCAATGGTGAAATACAAAATGTCTCAGGTTTGGGAACAAGGCAAGGAGGTCTGCTTTTACCATTTGTATAGGATAAGTGTGGAGAAAGTTCTATCCAATGCACAGGCAAGGATGAAGAGCAGGTGCACAACGATTTGAAAGGAAAACCTAAACTTCCTTCATTTTCAGACATGGTTATTATGTGAAAAATGAGAAATCCATCAGAACAAAAACAAACAACTTCTAACACTAAGAGATTTTAGCAAGAATGCAGAATACAAGGTCAATATGCAAAAATCGATTTTATATCTTTAGAGCAGCAGCAAGAAAATGAAAAATGAAACAAAATAATTATATTTAGAACAGCAAAAAGTGTATTTAGAAATAAATAAAACAAAATATCTGCAAAATCACTACCCTGGAAACTACAAAACACCTTTGAGATTAATTTAAGAAGATATAGTGGTGGAGGGATATTGTTCATGGATTGGAAAGCTCAATATTCATGTCAGTTCTCCCCAATTTAATGAATAGATTGAACACAATCTCAATGAAAATTTAGAAGTTTGGGGGTTTTTTGTAAAATTAAGAAAAGATAAATCTAAAAATTTTTTAGATCTTAGAGATGCAATGATTTTTTTTAGAGAAGACATAAAGAGCAATAAACTTTAAAATGCATTAAAGATTTCATCAAGACTTAAAAATCTCTAATTAAAAAATACCATTAAAAGTTAAAAAACAAGCCACATAGTGGGAGAAAATATCTGCAATACGTATGGATGTATCAAGCAAATAATACACAAACATACAAACACACACACACAAACACACACGCACACAAAGGGTGCTTCAAAAAGTTCGTGGAAAAATAGAATAAAAGATGATACGAATCTTTCCATGAACTTTTTGAAGTACGCTTGTGTGTATGCATGTGTGTGTATACGCACACACACACACAGCTTAAAACATGTATATACGCAACTTAAAAGCAATGAGAACCACTTCATACGTATAAGAATGGCTAAAATTAAAATACTGGCAGCTCCAAATATCTGCAAAGATTTGGCACAGTGGTTATCTCTCACATATTTCTAGTGACAACGCAAAAAGGGAAACACCTCTTTGTAACACGGTTTGCTGTTTTTCAAGTAGTTACACATCTATGTACCCTATTCCTCACCAGTTCCATTTAGAAAGAGAATGAAAATCCATGTCCCTAAAACGACTTTTACAGGAATGTTATCGGCAGCTTTAAACACCAGACTCCAAAACTGGAAACCACACAACTATTCATCAACAAGACAATGGATAAACAAACTGTGTTATATATTCATATAACGGAAAGCTCCTCAGCGATAAAAACACCTAACTACAAATCCACGTGACAACGTGGAGAGCTCTCATAAACATGCTGAGGGACAGAAGCCACACACAAAATCACACCTACTGCAGGCGTCTGGTCATACGAATTTCTAGGGCAGAAAAAAAACTCATCTGTGGAGATATCAATCGGAACAGTGATTGCGTCATTAGCAGGTAGCACTGAAGGACTGAGCAGCCTTTGGTGTGACAGGTTGCAGGCTGTGTGGGAACACACATTTGTCAAAACTTACAGAACGGCATACTTTATACCTGGGCATTACACAGTTTGAAAAAATATACCCTAATATAATTAAAAACAAAAATCCATACCGTATTATGGTAGAATATATTTTAATATATTTAATATTTAATGTATTCTAATTAACAATTATTTGATAAATAATATACTAACTTAAGTATATTAAATATATTTTAACAAATATCCAGAATGAAATAAGAATTCTACAAAGTAACGAGGAGATGGTGACCCCCGTCCCAGAGAAACGCACACATAAGTCCTGCACAGTCTCTTATCAGAAGGGGACTTTCCGAATGACTAACAGGGAAAAAAAATAGGTGCTCAGCCTCGGTAGCATTCAGGAAAATACAAATTAAACCAAAGGGGGATACCACTCTGCTCTCCCCAAAATGGCTTAACTGAAAAAAAGAAAAAGTGGTCAGATATGGAATGAGCTCTGACACGTGACCATGAGAGCTGAAATCGTGTTAATCCCATAGGAAATTGTGTAGGAGAACATAAGAGCCTTAACATACCCAAAACTTTGAACCTAGCAACTGCACTCCTAGGTAAATGCCCAAGTGTTTACATATACTGTGCAAAAGGCGTGCCCAGCACGCTCCTAGAAGCTCTAGAAGTGACAGCTCCAAACTGTTGAGAATTAGCCTGCCCGTCCACAGTGTATCGGATTCATGAATAAGGCAGGGACTGGGAGTAAGTGCATAAGGATTTCAAAGCAAGACTTCAACTTTATTATCAGACATGGCCATTACATGGAAAAGAAGTCTATCAGAACAAAAAACAACTTCTCACACTGACAAGTGACTTTAGCAAGGCTGCAGAATACAAGGTCAATATGCAAAAATCAATGGTATATATTTAGAGTAGCAGCAGGAAAAGTGAAATAAAATGATCACATTTATAATAGCAGAAAATACATACCATATGCAGTATTCCTATGGTAGCAATGAACTCCCACTACAGCATCAACTTTTGTGATGGGTAATTTTAGGTGTCAGTTTGACTGGATTAAGGGATACACAGGCATCTGGTAGAGCATATTTCTGGGTATGCCTGTGAGGGTGTTTCTGGAAGAGACTGACATTTGAACTGGTGTACTGAGTGGGAAAGATTTACCTTCAGCTGGGTTGGGGTGGGCGGGCACCACCCAGTAAGCTGAGGGCTCTGACAACAAGAAGGCAGAGGAAAAGCAAATTTGTTCTTTTTCTCTCTTCTGGAACTGGATACCTGTCTTCTCCTGCTCTTGGACATCAGAGGTTCTCCAGCCTTTTTTTTTTTTAATTGATTATACACATTCATGGGATACAATTCTGACCATCACCACCAATGTCCAAAATGTGATGTCCAGATCAATACTATCTGCATACCCTTTCCACAAATTGCAGTTATTCCCCGTGTTCCCACCCCATCAATCCCCAACCTCCCTACCCCTCCCTACCCCTCCCACCCCATCCCACAACACTAGGTCTGCTCTCTCCCTCTGCAAGTCCAATGTGCCACTGTGGTCTTTCTTTCCTTCCTTCTCTCTTAGCTCCCACTTATGAGTGAGGACATGTGGTACTCTTCCCTCTGTGCCTGGCTTATAGCACTCCCGTGTTCATCGCAGCTCTATTTACAATAGCCAAGATATGGAGCCAACCTAAATGTCCATCGACAAATGAGACTAGATAAGGAAAATGTGGTATATACACAACACGGAACACTAATCTGCAATAAAAAAGAATGAAATTCCGCCGACTGCAGCAACATGGATGAGCTTGGAGAACATTATGTTAGGTTCTCCAGTCTTTGGACTCTGAGACTTATACCAACAGCCTATCCCCAATTCTCCAACCCCCAACTCCCGCTTCTCAGGCCTTTGGCCTTGGACTGAGCCACACTACCAGTTTCCCTGGTTCTGCATCTTGCAGAAGGCCTGTCGTGGGACTTCTCAGCCTCCATAATCGTGTGAGCCGATTCCTCTAAGAAATCTATATCTATATATCAATCGATAAATATGTAGATACATAGTAGATACATAGATATATCCTATAGTTTCTGCTTCTCTGGTGAACCCTGATTGATACAACATGTATGAATCTCATAGACACATGTTGATAATGAAAGCCAGATCCCCAAAATGTTCCTAATCCGAAATTGTTTTACATGGAATTCAAAATTAGCACAGCCTTGTTGAACAAAACAGAGAGTTTCTATTATTCGGTGTTTTAGGGAAGTGTGGAGCTTAGGGATTGGTGGTGGACTTCTGTCAGTGAAGTTTTATTGGGGTTTATTGGGGCTACTTTAAACTAGTTCTTTGGCTACTAGTTTACAGCTTGGGACTAGAGCCAAAGGATGGTCAGTCTTCTACTTTCTTTCTTGGAATTGGAGAATGGTCCCTGTTTATTCTCCGGGGGTATTGACTTGGAGGGCAGTCAAGGGGTTTTCCAGGTGCTGGCAATATTGCGTTTCTTGATGTGGACTGTGACTACATGCCTATTTACTTATAAAAAGCTTCTCAGGCTCTAAAGTTTAGATTTGTCCAATTTACTGAATTCAATCTACTGAAAAAAAAATTAACCAAACATATTCTAAAAAGAAACTTTATACATGAAAAAGATAATGTTTAAGTACAAATGTTAATGCATATGTTTTAAAAACAAATTAGAAGTAGCTTTTAAAAAAGAAAAAGAAATATGAATGTAAAACAAATATGAACATAGCCAAAGAAATAATGTGACTGCAGTTCAAGAGATAGGAGATAGGGAGTTTAACAGAAGAAATAAAAAGTAACATGGATTACGGATTATTAAATCCATAACAATGGATTATGGTTCAGCTTTGAAAAAGAAGGAAATTCTACCACGTGTGACAGCACAGATGAGCCTGGAGGACGTTATGCTAAGTGAGACAAGCCAGTCACAGAAGGGCTGTTCAACAGACAAGGTTTCAGTTACATAAGATGATCAGTTGTATAGACCTGCTGTACGACCGTGTCCTGTAGTTGACAACACTGCTGTGCACTTAAAGGAGTAGATTTTATGTTGAGTTTTTGCCACAATAAAAAAGACAACACCATTAAGCAATAACAACAGTAGGCAAGACAATAGAGTGTTTACATTATGTCCTGAGGCTTTCCTGTGTTCCTTCATTTAATCCTCACATCAAACCTGCAATGTGCTAATATCATCCTCATTTTAATGGGAAGAATACAGAGAAACAGAGATTTTAAGTAACTTGCCTGAGGTCACACAGCTAGAAACGTTTAGAAATGGGATTGAAACCCAGGCAGTCTTCTGCAGAGATCATGCTTTTAATCACCTCTGGATGACAGAATGAGAAAGTCTAATGTATTTTCTTTCCCACAAAGAAACTAAAAGAGAATGGAAAAATAAACATACTTGAAGAGATAATTTCCACAATGTTAAAAGCTATGGATTCACAATATAGGAGGCACTGCATATCCAAGCAGAGTAAAACAACTCCACATCCGGGCATATTTTTATGAAACTGCAGTCCAACACAAGAAGACAGCATCTGAAAATCAGCCAGAAAGAGAAAAAAAGTTAGCTAAATTGTTTACCTGCCATCTCCCCTGAAACTACCTACTTTGCCCTGCTCTGATACCTACAGACTGAATAATCAGCTCCCCTGCTGGGGCTTCTGTGGGGTTTGGACAACAGAGGGCACCAGCGGGGGCTGAGGGATGGGGGGTTATTGCTCCTCTCCACCCCCTCCAATCCTCAGCTCCACTCTCCAGCAGCTCCATCCCTCAGGGGCTGCACCTCCTGGGCTGCACCGTCAGCACACCACATCACACAGGACCCCATGCCTGTCTGATTCTTGAGGTGGAAAAGCCTTTCTGTTGCTACCAGTCCTGGGCTGCCTTGGATCTCTCCTTCTCTTAATACTGTCTACACTTGGGTTAGTAGTTTATTCATTAAGGTCTCTACATTTAAAACATCTGTGTAAATTTTGCTTTCTGCCAACACCCTGACTGATGTAATTGTTGCTACCAGGAATGGACCAGGAACCAGAACCTCCAAGTGGGGTTTGGGAACTGAGTTTCTCACATATTTGATGAATATGGGGGTGGCCGCCTTGCTGGGAGAGAGATCTTTCCAATACTTGTACATGACATGCAAAAACAGCAGCAGTATTTAAAGTCTCCCTGATGGTAATACGGATGGAGTGCGGAGGTCTGATGTATGGCAAGGCTTTGAATAATTAAGTAACTGTCGCCCTTGAACTCTGTGGAACAGTAGCGATGGCCGAGATGGTGGGGTAGGCTGGCTTCTGATCACAGCCCTGGAGAGATTACAAGAACAAGTTAAAACAAGGGCCTTGAATCTATGTTAAGATTAAAAAATGATTGGGGAAAGAAATGAGACTTGAGGAGATGCTTAGAAATACACAAGGGAGAGCTGGGAACCTGGAAGTCCCAATTCCTACGCAGACCTCTTACTGGTGGAAGGGGCCCGTCCTCTTGCTTCTGATGAAGTAACATCCTGCTGCATAAAGACCTTCCAACAACTCCACCCGAGGAAGCTGTAATGTAATGAAATCCCAGCTTAGCCCGGAGGGAGAGTTGTATGGTGTGTTTAGTGAGAAGATAGCTTATTTACCAAGGGAATTGCAAGCTGTGACTGATTTGTATCAGCAGGGATCCAAGAAGCCAGCTTAGAAATACATTCTGGGGTGGCCGGTTAGCCACGTTGGTTAGAGCACAGTGTTCTAACACCAAGGTCAAGGGTTCAGATCCCCGCACAGGCCAGCCATCAAAAAAAGAGAAATGGATTCTGACCAAAACAGATAAAATTTAAGGTGGGTCAGGCCAAGTGTATTGATAAGAACACATTGCACTGGGACCTACAAGTGTTCACTTGAGGAGCAGGAAGAAGCTCCAAGCAACTGCTTCCTTTGCACCTGCCGTGATGGGCATTCACTGACATCGGTGCGCAGCATCATTCCGGCCGTGTTTGAGTCAGGGGTCTGAAGTGAGGTGACCAGCTCAGGCCAGCGTGCCTGGGGGGTCCATGGTTGTAAGACTGGGAGTCCTGCACCCTTGGTGGCTCCTCAGTCCCAGATAAACCAGGATGGCTGGTTGCCCTAGTCTGAGGCTCAAGAAAATGGCCATAGTAGAGCGGTTCTTCAATGTTTAACTGGCTCAGCTACACCGAAGTCGTACCACTGAGAGGGCACAGAGAGTACTTTCTTCACCAAAGCATTAAGAAGTCCTTGAAAGGATTTCTTTGAGAGAAATCCTTGACAATGTGGTGGCCATCCTGTGAAGGCTGGAGATAATGGTGGCATATTCTGTCACGGGGCCCCAAGTGGTCATTAAGACTAAAGAGGCTGCAGGGTTGTCTCAGGGTGTTTGATCTGTAGAGTCCCAGCGTGGTAGCTATTTGCCTGCAAGTTCCCTGTCAGTGACATAGATGGGCAGCCGACTAAGTTGTTGCTTATTGTATGTTCTGGGAATGACATCTTGACCTGGTTTGTGTCTCTATAATGAGAATCCGTGGCGTCACATCCTGTTCTTAGGCTTAAGTGAATTTACAGACCTCACGCCATGTGGTGGGGGGCAGGTTCAGGCCCTTTGGGGAATGATCTTGCATTGCAGTTCCATGTGTATACCTTACATTTTCCTCCAAGCCTTCCCCAGAGGGATATGTGGTCATTCTGCAGGACGACTGTTAAGAAAGAGAAATACCCTAACCTTTCTGGGGTTATTAGCTACTACTCAGAGTTGAGGCTAATCCTTGGAGACCCAAAACACCACAGTGGCTGGCCAGTCTATGTCGGGTTTTTGCAGGCCAGATGATGCATGGAGTTTGGCTCCAATTGGCCTCTCTCTGGGTGCAATAGGCCAGCAGGAGCAGCCGCTGCCTATTTATCCAGCTTCTGCATGAGCTGCGGCAGACATTCTCAGGAAGCGGCGCAGTCACAGAACTGTTTTCCTGCCCCATGAGGTGACGTCCTTATGGCAGGACATCCCAAGTACAAGTCTTGAATTGTTTTCTCCCACAAGGAAAACGGTGGAACCAAAGCAATAGCACATCCCTGTGGGACTGCAGAGATTGGTACCATCAGCTGAGACTGGGAATGTGTGTGGTGATTCTTCATCTCATATTCAGCCAGAAGCCAGAAGCACGTCTAAAGACAAAGGATTATTTAAAATTCAAACACAGGTTGTTGCTAATCGCAGCTGCCACTCTAGATGTTGTAACTCAATGGAGCAAATCAGCAGAGATTTTGATTCCTAGATGGTCCTCTCAACCTAGAAAAACGTTTTTCCCTTAATTTCAATTAAGAAAGATAAACGAAGCACATTTGCTGTCTTACTTTGTAGTTATGTCAGCAAGACAAGGGGAAGGAAAAAATAAAACCTAAAATAATATGAAAGTCTCAGAGTTTTCAGTACTAGAAATAAATTTAAAAGGACGCAACCAAAAATGTGATGGATGTCATAGTTTGGATTAAAAAATTGTAAATGAGACAGAACCAACATCCAGTTATATTGTCTTTGTAAGAGACCTGACAAAAACATACAGAGATGGCAGGTTTTGAAAGGAAGTGTTGGTACGGCAGGCAGTGTCCAAGGTGACTCCCAGTGGTCCCCACGACACTCACACCCTTCCACAGTGCCCTTCCCTATGTGTGGGCCGATCCTCGGGACTTAATTTTAATAGAATATAGCAATTTATATTCACAAGCCTTAAAATGTACTTATTAAAAACTTATGGGTCAAGAAGAACTCATCATGGAAATTAAAATATTTAGAAGTGAATGATAATAAAAATATGACAAAATCCTAGTATAATCCAGCAAAAGCAGCTCTGAGAGGGAAATCTGTAGCCTCTCATGCTTGATTGGAAAGTAAGAAAGCCTAAAGTTAACAATCTAAGTGTCCGATTGAGTAGTTTTAAGAAGTGCAGAAGAATAATCCCAAACAGGAATAAGGATGTGTTACAATGAGAATAAAGGTTAAGAAAACAGACATTAAACAGGAGCATCAGAAAAACAAATGAACGAGCAGCTCTTTACAAATCCTTATGGAACATGTTCCTCTATGTGCATATTATCTGGAAATCCAAACTGACTTTGAAGAACTTACTGACCAGGGGTGAGATAATACACAGCCAACAATAATTGTAATTGTAGCTAGAAAACGGCAAGGACCGTGAGACACGGAGCAGAAACAACGACAGGTTAAGGAAGAGAGAGACAGAGAGAAACAGAGAGACACAGAGAGAGGGAGAGAGAGAGACGCCTTTTCCATCAGGGTTCAGGAAATATGTCTGTAGTGGATTGAATTATGTTCCCCCAAAACTCACTGGAGTTTGAATTGTGTCCTCCAGGTTTTATGTATTAGAAACTTGGCCCTCGCTGCGACTGTTAACAGGGTGGGAAATCCTATTATGGGAATTGAAAGGTGGAGCCTTGAAGAGGTGACTGGATTGTAGGACTGTGCAGTAGTGAATGGATTAAAAGTGGTGGTCAGGGGCGTGGTTCTGAGGGCTTTATAAGAAGAGGAGACTGTCTCTCTCTCTCTCTCTCTCTGCTCTACCCACTTCCACCATCTTGCAGTGTGAGACCCCTTGTGTCACTGTTGCCACCACCAGGTGGACTTTGGACTTCTCAGCCTCAGAAACTGTAAACAATAAATTTCATTTTCTTATAAATCACCTACTTTCAAGTATTTTGTTATAAGCAACAGGAACGGACTAATACCACATCTAACCTGAATTTGAAAGACAAGAAGGAATTAGAAATGCAGAGATTTAGGGAAAGGACACATGAGATCAAATGCATGTAGAGCTGCAAAGATCATCACAGGTTTTTCTGTCCTAGGCCACCGTGGGAATAAGATGCTGCTGGCAAAGATAGGAGGCTGAAGAGCATGACTCAGAGTGTGGTCAGTGGGGACACTATACCAGCTCATCTTCCCACAGAATGTGAGTGCCTGAGAGAGCAGGCCACCTGGGGGAAAGTGCACGACAGTAGCTAAGTCGTTAAGTTTGGGGGAAGTCGAAAGCTATACACAAAGTTTCAACCATGCAGGTTGGTGCCCCTAACTCCTATGCTGTTCAAGCGTCAACAGTATTTACACACATACACACACATATATACATGTACATAGTTTTAAAAAAATAGTACAAGGCTTATAACTAAAAAGAGCAGTTTCATGCCCCTTGTCATCCATCTTTGATTCCTGCTTCCCAAATACAACCACTATATTGTTATCAAGCTCCATATTTTTAAATAACATGCTTTCATCTATACCTTGAATTTTTTGGTTTAGATATCCTCTCTCTCTCCATTTTTCTCTACCCCCCTTCCTGAGATAATTAAATCTTGTTTTTCAGCAATTATAACATATTTATATCACCACGACTATGTAAATAAGATCTGTGGCTGGAACATTTAACACACTATGATTGCATTTCCTCTGAAGACCTTTTTGTTTGTTTTCCTCAGAGTTAATCATTGTGTTGTTTAAAATTTCTTTTCAGTTTTTAATGTGCCTGTGACTCGTATATCCCCAAACTCCCCTGCAGAAGCAGACTTCTCCCCCAGTGTGCAACCCCATCTGAGTTTGGACACAGGGAGAACATTTCTTAATGGGGCACTCCAACATGAAAAGCTCAAGAGGAAGAGGAGGAACCAGAAAAGGAAAGTGAGAAAGAGCAAGATGGGAGATGGGAGGGGGAAGAAACTAGAAACAGACAAGAGGGGAGATGTCAGAAAGGCACCCAAACCGTGTGTTCAAGAGCTACTGTAAGATAAAATCAAATGACACCTGGGAAGTGACTACTGGTGTAGCAACATGAAAGTCATTGGGACTGAACGCCTAATTGAAGTCAGTTTAGCAGAGAACTGGAGACAGGTCACATAAATGATGATCGTTATTGCACAGGAAGCAAAGAAATGAAGTCGTAGCTGGTGGAAAAGTGGAGTCAAGAGAAAACTCAATTTTGGAAACTTACCGCCTTCAGTACTGGAAACTTTTCTTGAATTATTTCTTTGATAATTTCCCTCCCATCCACAAGGATAGTTTCTCTTTCTGAAACTTATCATGAGGATACTTAATGTCCTGAACTGATCCCATGTTCCTTCTTTTGTTTTTCAATGATGTCTTCTATGTTTTTATTAGCTTTATTTTATTTATTCATTCATTTATTTATTATTATTATTTTACATTCTAAGCTGTTATGGAGCAGTTGAGGTGGGGAGAAGGGAAAGGGGAGAGGATAGGGTGGAAGGAAGGGTGATGACTGAGGCCCGTGGCACCCCCCTCATTCTGCCAGGGGAGCCCAGAGGGCTTCTGGTGGTGGCTCGGTTGTGGCTGGGCTGGACGTGGACTTTGAAGGGGTGTGGCTGAGGCCCTCAGCTCCACCTACACCCCAGGAGCCCAGGACACTTCCAGCGACAGTTCAGTGGTCATGGCTGGGCTGGATGTGGATGTAAGGCGGTGTGGCTGAGGCCCTCAGACCCCTACCATCCCAGCTCAGGAGCCTGAGGCACTTCCAGTCCTTCTAGGTTATATAGGTGTTCTTTGGTGGTGGCAGACCTTTAGAGGTTAATATCAGAATTTTGTCTCTAATCTACAGGTTTTTTGTGTTTTCTTTCAGTTCTATGTTGGATCATTCATTATTCCCACCCCTTAAACTCTGCCCTGGTACTAATTTGTTGTCCTTTGCTTTCTTCTAATATGGGGGAACTTCCTGTGGGGACCAGTACTCAAGCTCTGTGGTTGAGCTAAAGTGCTGCTTTGCTGATGATTCCCTGGGGAAGGCTTTTTGTGCAGCTCAGGGTTTAATTGTTGACCTTGTAAGCACTTCCGGGTCTTGTGAGGTCCAGTACACCTGGTTGTGTGGAAACTCTGGCCTGGGCCTGAGTCTTTTCATCAAACTGCACCCCATGCAATTCTATATTCCTGACGGGTCTCCATTGAGTGGTCCTGTGCTGATTGGAGGGCAGATCAGCTCTCCTTGCTGTGCCCCAATGTTCCCCTGGTGGCCCATCTCCCCCACTGCCTGCACTCCTAACACTTTCCATGGGACAGGCTATGCACCAGTCCCTTGCAATGACTCACCAGCCTCTGAGTGGCTCCTTTTCTCAGTTGTCTGTGGCCCCTTGCTCCTATGTGGCTGGTCATCCTGTCAGTGGTCTTGATGGCCTGGGGGCCACCAAGGCCTTTCCCTCACCTGCAGCCTCCAAGTAACTTCATATGAAGGGCACAGCTGTGGCTTTTGCCAGCTCCAGCTCTGTGCACTCACCAGCTCCAGCCTTGAAGTGGCCAGGGCTCAAAACGGTTGGAGCGGTCCCTTCTTTCTCTCATCGTGGCTTCTCCTGCCATCATGAACTCTGTAGGTCTCTCCTCCTCTTCTCCTGAGCTCTAGCAGCCCCGGTTTGGCAGTTGTTGTTTTTTAATAGTGGTAAATTGGTTGATTGTGGGGGAGGGTGTGTAGAGCTAGGCAACTACGCCAATTGTAAAGTAAGGCAAATCATAACTAAAGCCAAAATGTTTCATTCAGAGCTAGGGTTCAGACCCTTCATACCCATTGTACAGGCTGGGACCCCAGACCCCTCACACACAGGTCCATGCCAAGTAATTGGGAAAGGTCCTGGGAGCTGTCAGCAGATGACACTAGTTCAGTCCTCAGCAGAAGCAGCAGAAGCAGCAGAAGCAGCAGCTTACAGCAGCCTCCAGCAGCAGCGGTGGTAGCCTCTCAGAGGGTTCTGGGGACACTGGCAGCAACAGCCGCCAGCAGCAGTAGTCGCCTCCCCATGGCCTCCCCAGGGGTGGGGGACACCATGGATCAGAGCCACCGTCCTTTATACTTAAGTCCATAACCCAAGACCCCTGGGTGCACATGTGCAATTACATTAGACAATAACCAAGAAACATCTGGGTGCACGTGCATATTTACATCAAATGCTCGGCAAGATTCTGAACATCTGAGGGGCCCTGACCATTTTCCTGTATTTTCCCGACAGAGTGACAGTGGGGACCATCTATTCTGCCATCTTCACCAGAAGTTGTCTCCTGTGTTCTATTACTTTGTTTGTGATCTTGGTTTCTGAGATTCCCTCAGAATTTTCTTGCACCCTTCTCCACTGGCTCTCAGAGACTCCCCCGTGAGGTCAGGTCCTAGTTGTTCACGGTGGTAATTGGCTTGATAAGGCTCCCATTACTGGCTGCCTTCCCTTCCCTGTCTCACTCCCTCACTCCACCATAGGTGTTCCCTTTGCCACCTAAATAAGCTGGTTGCACTTGAACCATTATCTTGACCAGACCCCGAACCCATCCAGGGCAGCACTCTGTCTGCTTAGTCACTTCACTCAGCCTTTTCTTTCCCTCTTCCAAATGAGTGTTGCCCTCATCTGTTTTCTTAGTCATGTGCGCTTAGGCCTTTTGCAAAATCCCCTATTGTAATTTTAATGAGGCTTTGGGAAGGAAAATTGTTTAGTGGGTGTGTTAGATCTGCCATATTTAACCAGAAGGCATTTCTCAATTATCATGGTATCAGCAACCCAGTTGCCCAGGCATGAAGACCTGCATACAAACTTGTAATTTCTCCCCTTCAATGGAGAAAATGCAATTCTGACCTGTCATCTGTGATTTTTCAAAATTTTCTTGAGTCCAAAAGTTGGTCTCCACACCAGTAGACAGCTAGCTCTGCCCAGATGGGACAGCACTTCATCTCTGCACACAGCGAATAAGCTGTGAGCGCATCACGCCAGCGTGGGGAGCGGGTTTGTGCTCCCAGCTGCCGCCAGCCCTCCGTCAGCCCTTTCATCCGTGGACCGTGAAGACATCCTCATTAGCAATAAATGCAACGTTGCCACCAGCAAGGTCACTTGCAGACACTCCAGTTCCTTTACCGCCTGCGCAACACTGAGAATAATGAGAAGACCGTCTTCCCAAATCAGGTTCTCGTGAGGCCCTTGTTGCCCTGATGGTGACATTAGAAAAGGCTGCGTTGTTTTCATTAAAATGCAGCCCATTACCATAGATGAGAAAGGAGCTCCACGCAGGGAGGTTTCAGACCTGTGCCTTGTTTCACTGAATTACGGAAAATTAACACCCTTCCGTCTTCACTTCCTAAAGGTGATAATGCTCTCTCAATTGCAGGGACAATGCGTGCACGATTAGGGACCCTGGAGGAGGAAGGCATATGTCTAATTTTGCTTTTGACAACAACAACAAAATACCCCATCATTAAAGGCAAAGAAGAAGAGATATTTGTATATGAAACGAGAGCTTTTGATTTGATCCCTGGAGTGAAATGTCACAAATAGCTGTTAATTTGGGTCTGTTTACTAAAAATTTAACGCCTGCAGCAAACCTATTTGAATCATCACAAATGTAATAATGTCTACCAGGAAGAAATCAGGGAACACAGCAGCAATTTGGGATGAAACTTGAGTGTCCTGGAGCTGGTGTCTGTCCAAGCACAGCCTAATTAACATCTGTGGGCTACCCAACAAGTGGATGCAAACCCAGCAGAGCAACAATTAGAGGGATAAACCTTATCCATAGGCTTGACTGTTGCAATGATAATCTTTCTTTTTTTTTCAGTTCTAAATATTATTGCTCTTAATATGTGGCCCTTAAGTGTGTGTTCTTAGCTCTTCTGATGAAAGGGGTTAATTATCACGATGATTACTTCATCATCTGATTTTGTGGCTCTGCCTGGTAAACAAAAGACATTTCCTGGGACAAAAGGCAGAATATCCAATAAAGTTGTATGTAAACACCACAGAACTGGAGCCAACAAATGGCTGCATCCCTGGTAATGATGTCCCTGGAGAACAGCATGACGAGTGGAGCAGGGACCTCTGATCCAGGCTCCTTTGCTGAGCAAAGAGAGGCAGGAAGTCTTTTGTTCTCCCGGATCATTCAAGGTAACCCCCACCCTCTGGTCCTCCTGTTCCACTCACATTCATCTCTTTGGGTATATCAGGTACTGCAGCACTTGGGTCAAAAGGCCAGAGATAATGGCCTTAATTCTGTGTTTCTTTTATACAGCATGGCCTGTAAGTGTTTGTTTCGATGATTTGCGGAGGGTCTGGGCTGGGGAGCTCTCTGCACACCCAGCCTCCCATTGCTACCGTGCCCTGTGGGGAAGGTCAGGGTGTCTCCACACTGTGAATAAAGACATCTACATGCAGAAATAGGAGTTGGTTTTGTAAGGCCACAAAGCTACCAAGATTCTTAGCCAGGACTTGAGCACAGCTCCACCTCATTCCAAGCCTATTTTCTTCTACCTATACCAAGTTGCTGCCTCAGTTTACCTAAAGCACCCATCAGAGGAAAAATGTCATTCAGAGCCCGTAGGATTGGGACCAGGCTGCAGGCAGTGGTCAGCCCCTGTCTAGGGCACCCTGCCTGGTGGCCTAAAGACAAAGATGCTGCCCTCCCCATGGGATCAGCCAGACAGAGAGTCAGCAGTCCCTTTCCGCACAGAATCGGGGGAGAGTGGGCTCTGCTGTTTGCAGACTGAGGGCCCAAGGCCTTGGAATAAAACCAAAGTCTCAGATTTCAGACATTTCTGTCCACTCAGCCCTTTCCTGAGTGAGCGTCTCGGCATCCAGGATCTTCCTCTCTCTTGGGGTCTTTGGGAAGCTGTGTGCTATGCCCAGGGCAGCTGGCTGGCTATGGCACACCATCTCTTTGGAGCTTTCTCTGTGTACAGCATCTTGCTCTCGTCCCCTCACCTGGAACTGCTCACCTAAGCCCAGCCCCATTCCAGTCTCCAAAACTGGAGAGTGTTCAGGGATTTATTTTTTTCCCCTTCCTGTTTTCTTTCTATTTTTGTAGACACAGAATCTTCTCCGCTGGGCCAGGACCATTTCTCTGGCCCCTGATGTTCACCCTGTCACCTCTGCTTTATCCTTCTCAGAAGTCCTTCGAGGCCCAGCAAGCTTCCACATCTGTGTGCCATGCCCACATGGGCCGGAACGACCCCCCTCCGTCTCAGAAATGCCGAAGCTTTCTTATCAGTCTGGACTGCACGGAAGTCAAAGGCCAGCTTAGATGATCTACCTCCAGGGAATTAAAAGGCTGCTGACATAAAATCAAGATCTTATCAGAATCAAATGCCAGCCCAGCATAGTCGACTCTGTAATGTGAATGTGAACAAAGAAAATTTAAGATAATTTGTGGTGGACTTGGTACAGTGATTCTAAGATTCATAAGTTACCACGTTACACCTCTCCCACACTCACAGACAAACTCTGAGTACGGACAGTTTGTTGTAGGAAGTTCCTCAGTGGTGAGACCAAGCTCCAAGGTTCATTAAATAACAAGCTCAGTGACAGAAAGGAGAGTGTCTGCTTTCTCCACCTCGGAGTCACATTGTTTAATTCAGTGCCCCGAGGATAGGAGGGACTCAATGGCCAATGGAGATATAAATGAATGGACGATTAAAAGGGCAAAACTCATCTGCTGCTTTGGACTGTCACATGGTCTTAACCAAAGCAGCCTCTCCTTGTTTTCTGCACAGGGTCTCATGGGGATGTGGGGAATCTGCTCTAACCAAGCCCTTCTAGTTATTGTCAATAATACCTTTCACTTACACGCACAAAAGCTTCTAGAATGTGGGTCAAACTGCTGAGCTGTTTGGCCAGGCCTGAAATAACTACACGACAACACTTGTATTGTGAAGTCGTCTTTCACTTGGCCCTGGAATCCTGATTGCAACACAATCATGTCACTTCAGAGCTGCCTCTTCTTCTGCAAAGATACTAAATGAATAAAGAAAATGAGAGGAAAGCAGCACGTAGCCAGTACCCACTTCCTGATACGTATTAAATCTGTGGAGTGCTGAAGCTGGCTTGTACTAGCTCAGGAAAGCCGAGGACAATGTCCAGTGATCCCATGTTGGCCTCTTAAGATCAGCCATGGTGGGAGTATTTACACCATGGCCATGGGACAGTGCTCCCAATCAAGGCTTTGATTTCTGGAGAGCACCAGCCAAATCCTACCTACCACTGCCCTTTCCCTCTACGTTGGGTCTGCGCTCCTGAATAGGCACACTTTCCGCAGAATGCCCTGCACGGGCAGATGTGCTGCTGGGTTCGTCATTGTGTGCACTGGTCCTGATCAGCAACGCAGGGAGAAAACAAGGGCTGACATGGCAGTGTTTAGTAGCAAACACAATAACCTGCTTTCTGTTTTGGAATAGGAGTCTTGTGCTCAGTCTACGCACTGGTGTAGTGACTCCTGTTTTTAATTAAAAGTGTTAATTAGGAGGGAACTTAAATGGAGCCCATCCAATGTGTTAATTTCTCTCCGAACAAAAGGTCCCAGTGAGTCATGCTGCACTTAGCACGACAGCAAAGCTCCCCATATGGTTGAGAATAGGGACAAGGGCATGGGGACCTGCTTCTCTGAGCTCAGCTCCTGAATTCACCTTCATTCATTATGGCAAGTTTCTGAACCTCTCTCTACCTCAGTTTCCTCACTGTTACTGCAGAGGTTCAGGCAGTCTCTAAGAGGTAGGGTTGTCACAAGCATTAAATGAGGAAATAGGCCTCCAGTGCCTGGTGCAGGGCCTGGACACAAAAGTGCTTCCTCAGCAGTGTCCGCTGTTGTCGTCATGTTAGTTTTCTTTGCCGTTATTATGTTACACCAACTCTATAGAATACTATATTTTTAAAAGTGCCCTTATGGTAAACAGTAACAAGAGCAAACACAGGAAAATATGCCACCCTCTAGATCCCTTGTTTAATACCACGATGCACATAGCACCTGGAAAGCTGACGTTTAATTTCCACTCAGTTTTTCAAACCTACAAGCATTTGCTGGCTGGGCCATGTGGGCCTGAGTCACCCACCTCCCACTGGCACAACTCTAAGGCACAGCAAGCTGCGGTTCCCCTGGCTTCTGCAGCAGTCAGAAGAAGTTTCCTGGACATCTGTGGAGCCCACAGTTTGCTCTGGGGAACAGAGAAGAGGCTTGGGGACCCTGCTGACAGGTAGCTCACCACCCACTAAGGGGGACAGAAGAGTGAGCAAGTGAGTCAACACGTGTAGACATGACCTCACGGGAGGGCCAGCCACAGGAGTGCTGTCCCCTGCCCCCTGCCTCCTGTTCCCCAAGGCATGGTGACATCCATTGGGGCACTGGTCTGCTGACTCCTAGCCCAGTTCTTGGCATACAGAGGGGCGCTGCTGTTGCTGAGGAGCGAGTATTCGGATGAGTGAGTGGACAAAGTGCATGGGCAAGGCGCCTGCACATCTGGGTGCAGAGGGTGCTGCAGAGAGTGGCTGCAAAGGTGGGGGAGAGCCTGCTGTGCACGTGTCCCAGGGTCCAGGCTCACAAGCAAGTGGAGCGCAGGCACAGGGAGGGGAGGACCGGCCCTCTGCCGGCCAGTCCAGGAGCTGGGCGGAGTGTGGGAGCCCTGCTGAGTGATGACTAGACGTCAGCACACGCAAACCAGGTCCGTATGTGCCAGAGTGGGAAAATCAGAGTGTGGGAGGGGCCAGGGAGGAGAGCGAGGGGCGTGGTCAGAGTGAAGGGAGGGTGGAGGCGTGGACAGAATGAGGGGAGGAAGGAGGCGTGCTCAGGGTGAGGGGAAGAGGAGGCGTGGTCAGGGTGAGGGGAGGAAGGAGGCGTGGTCAGGGTGAGGGGAGGAAGGAGGCGTGGTCAGGGTGAGGGGAGGAAGGAGGCGTGGTCAGGGTGAGGGGAGGAAGGAGGCGTGGTCAGGGTGAGGGGAGGAAGGAGGCGTGGTCAGGGTGAGGGGAGGAAGGAGGCGTGGTCAGGGTGAGGGGAGGACGGAGGCGTGGTCAGGGTGAGGGGAGGACGGAGGCGTGGTCAGGGTGAGGGGAGGAAGGAGGCGTGGTCAGGGTGAGGGGAGGAAGGAGGCGTGGTCAGGGTGAGGGGAGGAAGGAGGCGTGGTCAGGGTGAGGGGAGGACGGAGGCGTGGTCAGGGTGAGGGGAGGACGGAGGCGTGGTCAGGGTGAGGGGAGGACGGAGGCGTGGTCAGGGTGAGGGGAGGACGGAGGCGTGGTCAGGGTGAGGGGAGGACGGAGGCGTGGTCAGGGTGAGGGGAGGAAGGAGGCGTGGTCAGGGTGAGGGGAGGACGGAGGCGTGGTCAGGGTGAGGGGAGGAAGGAGGCGTGGTCAGGGTGAGGGGAGGACGGAGGCGTGGTCAGGGTGGGGGAGGATGGAGGCATGGTAGGGGGTTGGGGAGGAAGGATTCATGGCTGGGGGTGGGGGTGAAGGAGGTGTGGTCAGGAGTAGGGGTGAAGGAGGTGTGGCCAGGGGGTGGGGAGGAAGGGCAGGAACCACGGGCTATTCTGTGACTGGCAGGGGCTCGGCATCCACTCGGGACATGACTACAGGTCTGAGAACTTGGGGAATGTTCAGGCTTCCTAGCAGAAGCTCAGTCCCAGCTGGCGGGTCATGAATTAGTGTATTAGTCCACTTTGTGTTGCTATAACAGAAATACCTGACACTGGGTAATTATATAGAAAACAGGTTTAATTGGCTCATGATTCTGGGACAGCTGCATCTGGCACGAGCCTCAGGCTGCTTCTACTCATGGTGAGAGGTGGCAGCAGCCACAAGCAGATTACATGGCGAGAGGAAGCAAGAGAGAGGGAGGGAGGTGCCAGGGCCCTTTAAACAACCAGCTCTCCTGGGAACTAATACAGCGAGAACTCACTCAGGACTCCTCCCCCCCAGGGAGAGCATTAATCCATTCATGAGGGATCCACCCCATGACTCAAACAGCTCCTAGCACTGCCACACTGGAGATCAGGTTTCCACATGAGTTTTGGCTGGGACAACATGCCCAAACTCTACCAAGGAGGGAACAAGCATCTGGCCTGGCGGAGTCCAGGTGGGCTTCGTGGAGGAGATGTTGACATCTGAGCTGTACTGTGCAGACTGAAGGCAGCTTGTCCAAGGACACAAAACTGAGCACAGCTCTTTCCTCCCAGTCCTCTGCTGTCCTCTGTCCAGACCCAGTGCCCGCCGTTTGCCACCTGCACATTCATCTAACTTCCCATAAACCCAAAAGCAGAGATAGTGGCAATTAATATTTTTATGCAAATGTTCTGTGCCTGAGGGTGTACCCTCACTGTGATTTATGAACAATGATTAAAAATAACTCATTTAATGCAATCTAACAGGAACAAATATAGGAAGACAAGATTAAATTAAATTTCTTCCCCCTGGAAAAAGAAATTTGAAGGTCACCACCCTCTTGGAAACACAAGTGGTTTCTTCCATTGGTGTTCAAGGTTTTGGGCCCCAAAAGGAAATTCTAAAAATAAAAGATGCTGCATTTAATATGTTGTCCAGAAATTAAGTCCATGCTTCCGGTTTATTGTCAGTCACCTTTCCAGGACTCTGAGTTTTCTTTCTGCCCACAGAGTCAAGGTTGTGAATTAGGATGAGCTGGTAAATTTACTTAACACAATTGTCTCCCTGAGGCCCAAGTGGCCTCTTTCCAGGAAGGGCATTTCTTCAGCTGTGTCAGAGGGATAGACTAAGTAGCAAATCAGCAGATCTTGGGTGTTTGTCCCTATGTGCAAATTACTAAGGTTTCCAGCCACAAACTCTCCCCTTAAGACTCGCCAGAGCCACCATTTAACGAGCTGCAGACCCCCACTCAGAATGAGGCTTCTGCCTTTGTGGCCAGGGGCTTCCCAGGCTCACTGCTTTTCAAGTGGTTAATCAATACTATTACTTAACAGAGGGAAGGAGCTTGGGGGGAAACACAAAGGAGAGGCTTTGCATGATGAAGGAACTCTTAGACAGAGAGCCGAGAGCTGATGAGAATTATAAATCATATGACGTAGCTATTTAAACATTTATTTGCCATCCAGAACTGGGCAAAGTCACTGAGACGTCTCCCACGGCAGCTGCTGCTGCCCCACAGTACCATGCTACATGTCCTCACTCCAGTGTGATGTGGCTCAGGTGGGCTATTGACTCAAACAGCAGGCGTAGATGTTCGCTCCAACATGGCCCATGGTAGCTGCTGGGAAAGGTGACCGACCTTTGATCTGCAGCTCTGAGGATCTTCTGTGCTTGATGGCTCAGGGTTTCCTCAGCCTCGTCCCTCCTTCAGGAACTCCTGACCTTCTGGATCTCTGTGTTTCTTGAACTCATCCCCTGGTAGCATCAGTGGGTCTTTGTTTCCAAGAATATGTGCTAAGACACCAAGAGTCCCAGGCAGGTAAGACAGGTCACCTGTAATCCTTCCTATTGGAGGATCCATCAGAAACATCAGAGCCCCAGTAACTGCCATTTCCCTGTGACGATAGCCATCCATCCATCTGTCCAAACACCCGTGCCTGCATCCACTCAAACATTTTTCACTGGGTGCTCGCTCTACAAGGGGTGTGCCCTGTGGGTCACTCTGCCCTGCTGTCTGACTAGGAGGCAAGAAGAGAATAGAATTGTTTATTCTTCAAGGGGCTTCTTTGGGCAAACAACATGCCAGTATTATATCATTTAATACACTTTGTGACTCTTAATAACTCTTACGTGAATAAAACAGTAATAATAATGTTTCATTTAATTTATTCATTCATTCATCTACGAGTTCATTCAGTTAACAGTATGTTTCATTCATTCAACAAATACTTCCCGATATTCTTCCAAGCACTGGAGATACAGCATGGAACCGTATAGAAAATGTTATCCTCACCGAGCTTACCTTACAACTGAATGTCAATTAAGTGTTAAGCATTTTCTAATCTTCATCTTCTGTAACATAAAAGAACGCCATGTTTCACCATTTCTAGGATGGGCTTTTCACATTTTAACACCTCTGGTATCTGGATGTCCTCTGTCATGCCTGCTGGGCAGATGATGGCCTTAATCCAGTAGTTGTTTCCTGACATGCACCCTGAGGTTCGCAGAACAGGCTCAGGAAGAAGTCCCAGCCGCTCTAGTGGAGCCCTCCCTCATGGAACGCTACGTGACGCTCTCCCAGCACAGAGGATGATGCTGCAGAAAAACAGAAATACAGGCAATTCTTAAACAAACAGTTCCAGAGGGCCAGGCTGGAAATACAAAGGAAGTTTAAGAATACTGTGATTGGTAGGCAGAATAGTCGCCCCCAAAGATGTTCATGTCCTAATTCCCAGAAGCCACGAATGTGTTATGTTACATGGCAAAGAGGCCTGAAGGTGGCAGATGGAATCGAGACTGCTCATACGTGACATTAGAACAGGGGGCATATCTCAGATCGTCCAGGTGGACCCAGTGTAATCACAAGGGTCTTTAAAGTGGAAAAAGAGGCGGAGAGTCCGAATGAGATTTCACGATGCTGCACTGCTGGCTTTGAGAAGGGAGCAAGGAGCCATGAGCCAAAGAACGCCGGCACCTCTAGAAGCTGAGAAAGGCAGGAAACAGACTCTGTCCCAGAGGCTCCAGAAGGAACCAGCCCTGCAGACACCAGTGAGACCCATGTGAGACGTCTCACCTACAGAACCATAAGAAAATAAATTCGTGTTGTTTTAGGCCACTAAATTGGTGATTATTTGTTAGATTGATAGATTTATTTCATTTCTTTTTCCTTATGTACACACGAAAGTGATATAGGATTAAAAGCTACATTGTGCATAATAATTCTAAGTGATAGGACAGCATGGCATATATAAATTTAATTGGGCGATTTTCTTTTTTCTCTTATAGTACATAAGTGGTCGATGACAATCAATGACACCTTTGGGCCAGTGCATACACTAACGACAAAGCAGCATAGTTATCACGTACCCATTTTAGGTGTGGAAAGAGAAGGTGGTAAGAAAGGAGCTGAGATTCCACTCCCTGGCTCATGCCCATGCCTGTGCCCACCCTGTAGCACCCTTCTGGCCTGAGTGGTGGTGCCCAGGCCTCATAAGGAAAATATCAATCTTGGATCTCAGAACTTGGGGAGTATCTGGGGGATCTACAATCTAAACCACAATATCTAAAAGACGTCGGGCCCGTCTTTGCTGTCTGTCTCCAGAAGAGGAGGATTGTGCCGGCCGAGCTTTGTTCCCTGAGGTGGCCCTGGTGTGCTGTCCCTCCTGCACAGGGCGCTGGGGCCAGTTATGAGTTTGAGAGTTCAGATGGACGTGTCTATCTCCAGGTGATCTGCACAAATGAAAATCTTCATTGCTTCCGGCCCTGGGCTGGATCTTCTGAAGCTGTTTCTTCTAGGGGAGCCAGGTGCTGGGCATGAGTTTGCAGCTGCGATTCAGCGGCAATGACCCCCTGAAAATAACTCTCACAAAAATGTCACTTAGGAATCTTTATGGCTAGAGCTGTTCATCTGTCTTCCCAACAGGTCAGCTCTCGGCTACCTGTGAAAAAGATTTTTCATAAAACCTTCTCATGAATTCCCTTTCTCTCTCAACTTAGAAGAGCAAAACTTTATGAACTTGAAAGGCGAAAGAAGGAAGCGGCACCTTTCCTGAAGGCTCCGTGGCACGACAGGCGTCCTCAGGCCCTCCTGTCTCACTGCGGGGCACGGTTCTCCCCGCTGCTGACGACCGCAGTCCTTTCTGCACACGCTCTTTTTCTCCTGGAGGTCACCAGAAGCACAATTTATATGCTGCGTGTTTGAGAGCAAAGACAGAGATGAAGTCTCCGGAGCTCACTCTGACCCACTTGCAGGTGAGCTGCCTTCACCCCAGGCCATCCTTTATGAGGAATGAGGTCCCGGCGAGCCTGGTGCATTGAGGGCCCTGTGATGTCTCCCAGCAACAGGAACGGGAAAGTGCCCTTGATCCCACGGGGCTGCTAGGCTCAACCCCCCGGCCCCCAGTCCTCACTCGGGGCTCAGGGAGGGGGACAGGACTGGGGAGATGGGGCTGAAGGAGAGAAAGCCCGACCTCAGCCAGAAGGAGGAGGGAAAGGCAAAGGGCATGTCACAAGGGCACGGCAGGGTACACTGGGCCCACAGAGGACAGAAGATCCTCAGCTGAGACCTGGTGCAGGAAGGGAAGAGGGAGGGAGACTTCAGGGAAGTTAGGGGAGGGCAGGACCCCCTCCAGGACATTCTCAAGTTTATGCACCAGACCTATACAGCCTGTAGCAAGTAAGAGTGGAAGCATCATGGGGAAGCTGATCCCACCCAGGCTTGTCCCTGCAATGTCCTCAGGGGAACTGATCGATTTCCACCTGTCACTCATCGGCTGCCATCTCAGACAGGTAAACATCACTCCTCTGAGCCTCTTCCTTCTTCTGCAAACATATGAATAGTAATAGGATGCATTTTTGCAGATGTCTTCTTTCTCTCATTCATTCATTTATTCAAGACTGAATACTCTCTCAGCATTTGAGTCATGTGTATGTAGGAAAGACTCTTTTCTTCAAAATACCCAGCACAGCCTTGACACCAGCAAGTTCCCTCCTGCTCAGCCCCCCTGGTAATTTCATCCTGAAGATCATTTTCAGCCAGGAAAGTGGAGAGCTGTGACTTCATAATTTTAGATTTATGTATCATTAAGTTCTAGCAGAACATGGTAATAAATAAGTGCTAAGCACCCAGAGCTCCCTCCCTGCTCTGCACCATGAGATTAGAGGTGGAGAGCCCGGGGAAGGAGCTGCTGTCCAGTGCCCAGGTGCAATAGCTCAGGGCGGGCACAGCCTGGGGGTGAGGGTCAGACATGCTGGAGATACGTGCGGTGGACCCCGGAGGGATGCTGGAGGTGCTGGCTATCCACTGGCTCACGGGGTGGATTTAGAATGCCCGTAATTCATCAAGAAATGGAATCCAGTGCACTGAGTTTTGCCCAGAAATCAGGTCAGAGGTTTGCTGGGCCCTGAGCACCTGTGCTGGACTCAGCAGAAGGATGGCCTATCAGTCAGGACTCACTTGACCATAAGAAATAGATACGCACCTTGATGAAGGAAAAATAAAGGTCAACTCACTTAGATGTTCTCTAGAAGAGATAAGCAATAAGCCACAGGAATATGGACAGCAGGTGATTCCCCACACCTTAGGTCCCACAGCTAATAATTCCAATGTCCTTATATACATATTTAAATGTTTTCTTCTTTTTTGTGTAATATTTCAGACAAAAGTATAGAGAATAGTGGATAGTTTTATATCCACCACTTAGTTTTCTCAAAAAGCAATATTTTGCTCTATTTGGTTTAGGTGATTTTCTTTTAGAAATAAATTGTTAATGAGAGAGTTGAAGCATCAGATCTACTCCTCCCTGATCGTGATACCTGCCTCTTCTTCTCCAGAAGCAGCCACTGCCCTGAATTCAGTGGTGTGATTCCCCGTCATAGCCATACAATGCTATCACACGTACGCTTATTCCGAAGCCATCTATTTCATTGTTTCAAATGTTTTTAAATTTTAAAAGTCATTTATATTCTCTATCGTATTGCATGCATACTGTGAAACTCATGATCTCATCAGTATTATGTTTTAGAGGTTTAGATGTTTGGATACAAGTTTTGATACTTCAATTCTCCTTTTGATATGCATATTTTGTGTCTTATTTAAGATAACATTCCCTAACCAGAAGTCAAACAGACGTCATATGAGGGGTCTTCAAAAAGTTCATGGAAGGATTTGCATTATCTTTTAATTCCATTTTCCACAACTTTGTGAAGTGCCCTCATACTGAATTCTGAAAGTTTTAGGGTTTTGCTTTCCTTGTCCGGGTCTTTCATTGAGCTGGAATTTCTGTTTATGTGTGAGGTGAATTAAAGATCTATTGTATTTTTATTTCACATGGAAGACCTATTGTCCCAACACTCTTTGTCCAACAGTTCGTTCTCCGCCTGCTGAACTGTAGGGTCAGCTCTGTTCTGTGACCACACATGCACGGACCTGTTTCCGGCTCCTCCCCTGCTCCATTTCTCTGTCTGTCTATTCCCACACCAATATCGTGCTGTCTTAATTACTATCGGTTTACAATAAGCGCTGATAGCTGGGAGGTAAATGAAGGCCGTAAACCAATGGAATAAATTCTGTAATATATCATGTGTGCCGGGGAAGATAACAGTAAACGTACAAGTCTCTTTTCAGCTACCTAAACTATAATTCAACAGTGAGGACAAGATGAAGACATTTCCAGACAAAGGCTTTATCTCTTCGTGCTGCATCCTGGTTAATTTCCTTGGTTTTATCTTCCAGTCTATGAATTCTTTCTTTTCAGCTGTATCTAATCTTCTGCTCAACATGACCAATGGGCTTTAGATTCTGTATGTGCGTGTCATTTTTATTTCCAGAAGTTCTATTTGGTTCTTTTGCAAATCTACTTATTGATTTCTTATTCTATCTATTTATGCTCTTATTCAGATGTTCAAACCTGGTTCCTGGTAGTCTCGGTTTTCCCTCATGTTTTATAATTTGGGATTATGAGCTCATCTTCAGTGGGAATCTGTGGTGACCTCATTTAGGCTCTTACTCTCCAGGTATGCTCTGTATTTTCTTCTTCCAGACACCCCAGGAAACACAGAAACCTAGAACAAAATTCTACGGTACTTTTTGGCTTAGGTTATCACTAAACGTAAGGTGATGATAAATTCATCAAGGGAGGTATAGCCTGGGTTTTGATTTCTCCAGTAAGAGTCCCTTCCTGTCTTCACCCGGACCCTGACCACGGCATCTACGTGGCCTAGGGGAAGTCGCTTTTCCTTCCCACAGTCCATGATTTCCCTGGCTGTGGGGCTCTTGGTTCCAGCTTCCTGCCTGGTGTGGGTCTGTGCCTCACCTGCCAGCCTCACTGGCCACTTCTCACTGGGTGCACACCCTCTGCACTGATGTTGTTTCTACTTATCTTCAGTCACTCAGCAAACATTCACTGGGCACTTACTAAATATCTGTCCCTCTTCTAGGGACTGAGGATTCAGTGTTAGAGAA
The DNA here is from genome assembly GCF_027409185.1 of Cynocephalus volans. NCBI lineage: Eukaryota > Metazoa > Chordata > Mammalia > Dermoptera > Cynocephalidae > Cynocephalus > Cynocephalus volans. The sequence goes on from NC_084471.1 coordinate 3,397,931, forward strand.
ACAGACAGAAGAGAAATGTTCCTGCGTCCATGGCTTTTTCAGCATGAGGAGGGAGATAACATGCATATCTTCCCGGTGGTTCTGAACACTACACTGGGAAATAAGCCAGGGTCAGAAAAGTAAAGTGATTTTATGTGGGTGGGCAGGGGTGACCTCTCTGCTAAGGGGACACTTGAGCAGGGACCTGAAGCCATGGGAGCAAATTGAGTCCTATGTGTGTTTAAGGGAGGAGATTCCAGGCAGTCGGAATAGCAGGTGCAAATGCCCTGAGAGGAGAGGGTGCTTCAGGGTGTGCAGGAAAGATAAGGCTCGAGGAAGAGAGGAACAGAGGGGAGATGGGAGCAGAGAGACGGCCAGGAGCCAGGCCATTTCATTCCAAGGGAGATGGAATCCCACTGGAATGTTCTGATTGAAGGATATGATCTGGCCAACTCCCACTCATTAGTCCAGTTTCTGCTTAAATGTTATTTGCTAAAAAATACCTGACTCCTCTCCTCAGTCATTACCCTGTGCCCATCAGTTCCTGGAATCTGGTCCTTTTCTCGGCACCTGCTGAATGCCAGGCACTGTCTTAAGTGTTCAGCATACAACAGTGAATCTACTGGACTGAGCGCCTGCCCTCATGAATCTCACCTCCTTGCACTTACGGTTTACAAGGGAATGTGTGGACTAGTTAATGTTTCTCTACACTACTACTGCAGACATTCCCACGAAGGCAGAGCCCGTCCGTTTCACCAGGGGCTCTGTAGGTCTGTCTGCTAGCGGACCTGCATACCCACCTCCTGACGGCTGACCCCTCCTCACATCTCCCCAGCTGTGCCGTCTTCACACCACACCCCTGAAAAGGCTGCTCTGTGTGCTTTGTGGCTGGGCTGCTCACCAACTGTGTGACTACAGGAGTCTTACTTAACCTCTCCACGTTTTAGGGTCACCCCAAAAGTGGTGGACTGAAGAATGCAAAGCTATTCTGTCTACCCTAAGTGAATCATTGTGCAGTACATGCATGTATTGAAACAACACACTGCACTCCACAAATACATACAAGTAAATGTTAGAATATTTTGAATAAAAAAGTAAATAAAAAAAATAAAATGGGAATAATAATATTACTAACCTCCTATGAAACTGTGAAGTTTTAATGAGTTAAAATACAGAAAACATTTCAACACACCTGGGAAGTGCTTAGTACACATAAATTTGTTTTCATCTTCTTTCTTCTGTATCACTGTACTTACCTGGCTTCCTATTACCACCTCTCTTCTATTTTTTCATTTCTTTCACATTTTTATTGAGGTAATTATAGATTCACGTGCAATTGTAAAAAATAGTACAGAGAGATCCTTTATACCCTTTGATCAGTTTCTACCAAAGATAACATCTGGCAAAACTGTGGTACAATGTCACAACCAGGATACTGAGACTGATATGACCCCGTCTTACTCAGATTTCCACAGTTGTTCTTGCATTCATGTGTGCGTGTCTGTGTGTGTGTGTGCATGTGCACACACTTAGGTCTGTACAATTTATGGCGTGCATAGCTTCACGTATCCACCACAACAGTTGAGATTCAGAGCAGCTCTGTCGCAACAAGGATTCCCTTTACT